>NC_055997.1:2409707-2759614 GCF_018446385.1 Zingiber officinale | reverse complement strand
CTCTGCCCAGAGTTAGTAAGCACGGAGAAGGAACGAGTCAGACTGATGCTCAGGATGCTGAGGCCAGTGATAGCACTTAATGTGAGTAGTGGAGCTCATCAGCCTCAGACTGGCGAAGAGCTGGTCAGCAGAGCATTAGTTGCTGAGCACTATCTGGACAGCATCAGAGCACAACGAGCGCAACATAAGTCAGTCAAGATCGAAGATAAGACAGCTGGGAGTCAGAAACCTCAAGCAAATAAGCAGACCAAGTTCCCTCTCTGTCCTAAATGTGGGAGAACACATCCAGGAGCCTGTCTTTTGGGTAAGACTGGATGCTATTCATGTGGGCAGGAAGGACACATGGCTAAAGAATGCCCTAACAAGCTCAAAGCACCTTAGCCACAGCCAATACAATATGGAGGCAAACCTCAGCTACATTATATGCCTGCAACTCTGGAAGGACCTCAGATCAGTCAAGGAAGGTTGGAAGCCCCACCAGTTCCAACCAGTGCCAGAGTATTCTCCCTCACTAAAGAAGAAGCTGCTAGTGCCTCGACGGTCGTAACAGGTCAAGTAGTTATTTTTCAGCATTTAGCTACTGCACTATTTGATACTGGAGCGACCCATTCTTTTGTATCAGTACCCTTTGCCAAAGAATTTCAGGTACCTACAGAAAACATGAACTCCAAGTTCCTGATGACCCTACCTTCTGGGGAAGTCATGGAATCCAACCAGTGGCTTCGGGCTGTACCAGTCAGAATTCCAGACCGTGAGCTATGTGTAAATCTGGTGGTCCTCGCCATGCAAGATTTCGATATCATTTTGGGTATGGATTTCCTCAGCAAGTACAGTGCTTCAGTAGACTGTCGCAGAAGGAAAGTGATCGTTAGTCCAGAAGGTGAACCATCCTTTGAGTTCACAGGGGTGCCAAAGAGGAAGACCCAGAAGTTCCTTTCTTCTCTCACAGCTCACCAGATGTTAGCTAAAGGGTGTGCTAGTTTTCTTACACACATTGTGAGTACAGAAGAACAAGAAAGACCCAAGCAGGAGAAAGTTCGGGTAGTCTGTGAGTATCCAGAGGTATTCCCAGAAGAGCTACTTGGACTACCTCCCAACAGAGAAGTGGAGTTTGAGATTGAACTGGTTCCTGGTACCGGTCCAATTTCAAAAGCTCCATACCGCATGTCTCCAGCAGAGCTGAAAGAACTACAAGAACAACTTCAGGAGCTACCTGACAAAGGCTTCATCCGCCCTAGTCACTCACCTTGGGGAGCTCCTGTGTTGTTTGTCAAGAAGAAGGATGGATCTATGCGGATGTGCATAGATTATAGGGCTCTGAATCAAGTGACAATCAAGAACAAGTATCCACTGCCCAGAATTGACGACTTATTTGATCAATTGAGAGGGGCAACAGTGTTCTCCAAGATAGACCTGCGCTCTGGGTACCATCAGTTGAAAGTGAAGGAAAAGGATATACCCAGAACGGCTTTCAGGACCAGATACGGACACTACGAGTTCGTAGTCATGCCTTTTGGTGTGACTAATGCACCTGCAGTTTTCATGGACCTGATGAACAGAGTGTTCAGAGAATACCTTGACAAATTTGTCATTGTGTTCATCGACGACATTCTAATCTATTCCAGAACCCCAGAGGAGCATGACACGCACTTGAGGATAGTACTGCAGACTCTTCAGCAAAAGCAGCTTTATGCTAAATTCTCAAAGTGCGAGTTCTGGTTAGATCAGGTGGCATTTCTAGGTCACATAATTTCTAAAGAAGGTATTCAAGTGGACCCAGCCAAAATAGAAGCAGTCAACAACTGGGCAGACCTAAGAACGCCAGGGAGATCAGAAGCTTCCTTGGTTTAGCTGGGTACTACAGGAATTCGTGGAGGACTTTTCCAGGATAGCCTCTCCACTAACATCTCTCACCAGAAAGAACAGGAAGTTTGAATGGTCAGATAAATGTGAGCAGAGTTTCCAAGAGCTCAAGAAGAGACTGACCAGTGCTCCTATCCTGACAGCTCCAGAAAGTGACAGGAGTTTTGACATCTACAGTGATGCTTCCAAGATTGGCTTAGGAGCTGTACTCATGCAGGAAGGAAAAGTGATAGCTTATGCTTCCAGACAACTCAAAGATTATGAAAAGAACTACCCCACTCATGATCTTGAGCTGGCAGCTGTGGTCTTTACGCTAAAACTCTGGCGACATTATTTGTATGGCGTTCAGTGCAGAATTTTCATAGACCATCAGAGTCTTAAGTACTTCTTCACTCAGAAGGACTTAAACATAAGACAGCGTAGGTGGCTAGAGTTGGTCAAAGATTATGACTGTGAAATCCTCTACCACCCAGGTAAAGCTAATAAAGTGGAAGATGCATTAAGCAGAAAATCCTGTGCATCCCTGATGTCTTTGTCATCATTAGCCCTACCACTGCAGAAGGAGTTGTCAGACTTTTGAATAGAAATTATTTATGGGCAACTCTCTGCATTGACCTTAGAGTCTACCTTGCTTGAGGATATACAGAGAAAGCAAAGTGAAGATCCAGATATCCAAAAGATCAAGCAAGGGATACAAGAAGAAGGAAATTCGGAGTTTCGAGTATCAGGCAGTGGAATTCTTTATCAGGGGAGCCGCCTTTGTGTCCCCAATGATGAAGAGCTGAGAAAGAAAATTTTAGAAGAAGCTCATAGTACACCTTATTCCATGCATCCTGGTTCTACCAAGATGTATCAAGACGTGAAACAGAGATTCTGGTAGTCTGGACTCAAAAGAGATGTAGCTAAATATGTCAGTACCTGCCTGACATGTCAGAGGGTCAAAGCAGAACACCAGAGACCAGGAGGAGTTCTACAGCCTCTTCCTATAACAGAGTGGAAGTGGGAAGACATATCCATGGACTTCATAACAGGTCTCCCAAGAACCACAAATGGATATGATGCGATATGGGTGATAGTGGACAGATTGACCAAGTCTGCTCATTTTCTAGCCATCAAGGTGTCCCACTCTATAGAGCAGTTGGCACAGTTGTATGTTAAAGAGGTGATCAGACTTCACGGAGTTCCTAAATCTATTGTTTCTGATAGAGATGGACGCTTCACCTCTCGCTTCTGGGAATGTGTTCAGACTGCACTAGGCACCAAACTCAAGTTCAGCACCGCCTTCCATCCTCAGACTGATGGACAGATAGAGCGAGTAAATCAGATTCTAGAAGATATGCTCAGAGCTTATGCACTAGATTTCAAAGGAAGTTGGTGCAAGTATCTATGCTTAGCTGAATTTGCCTACAACAATAGCTATCAGGCCACCATCAAGATAGCACTTTATGAGGCACTGTATGGCAGGAAGTGCAGATCACCCATTTGCTGGCAAGAAGCAGGTGAGAGAAAAGAAAGGGAAGTAGAACTGGGCATTCAGACAGAACTGATAGATGAGACTACTCAGGCTATCCAGAAGATTAGACATAGGATTGAGACTGCCCAGAGTAGACAGAAGTAGGCCACTTGAATTCCAAGTAGGGGACTCAGTTTTTCTCAAGGTCGCTCCTATGAGGGGAGTGATGAGATTTGGCAAGAAGGGCAAATTAAGTCCTCGTTATGTGGGACCTTACCTGATCACAGAAAGGATTGGGAAAGTAGCTTACAAGCTGGATTTACCACAGGACATGTCGGCAATACATAATGTATTTCATGTCTCCATGCTAAAGAAGTGTCTTCACAACCCTAGCCAAGTGATTCAGCCTCAGTCAGTGCAGATCCAAGAGGATCTTAGTTATGAGAGCAGACCTACACATATAGTGGATAGAGTAGTCAAAAGACTAAGAAATAAAGAAGTACCACTAGTGAAGGTCATCTGGTAGAACCAGAAGCATGAGGAAATCACTTGGGAGCGTGAGGATAGTATGAGACAGAAATATTCAAAACTATTCTAAGTTCGAGGACGAACTTTTTATAAGGTATGGGGAATTGTAACGAACCAATTTTCCCTATTTTGAGTTCCAAATGTCCATAAAAAATATTTGGAAATGCTTTTAAAATATTCTAGAGATTTTTAGAAATTTTTAGAGTATTTTTATGTAATTTTTTGGAGTTCGTTTGGTATTTTTACCAAGAGGAAGAAGTTTAAAAAAAAAAAAGAGAAAAGGAATATGTTGTTAAAGCCAGGTTTTGAACCCACGACCTCTACCCGAGCCGAACCCAGCCGAACCTTAGCCAAACCCAGCCAACCAACTGGCCTGCAAACGTTTTGTTAATTATATATGGAATAAAATATATATAAGGTAGAAGTTAGTAATAGAGAATACTCGGAAAAAAAGGGGGTTGCAGCGAGTTTTGAACCTGCAATCTGTGACTTTGAGCAAAACCAGCCTAACCAGCTGAGCTACACGGTTTTGTTAACCTTATAAGGAGAGAATTAAGTTTATAGCATAGTTTTGATTAAACCCGAATATAAGAAAGGGAATTAGGTTTTGGATTTTTGGAAAACCAAAACATTTTCTCTCAAAATTCTTCTCCTCCTTCACGCGACGGTGCTTCTCTCGGGCGGAAACGCAACAGCGGCTAGGGTTGGTTTTCCGGCGGCCGGCGAGCTCTCTCCTCCGCGGATTCTTCACAAGTCTGAGTTTCTCTCGGCAAGGAGAGCGCGCGGGCACAAAGAAGAGCCGAAACCTTCACCTATCCAAAACCCTAGCAGCCATCTTGTCGGTTGTAAGTTCAAGAAAAGCCTAAGGTGAGTTGCTTCTCACCTACAATAGGAGTAGTTCCGCGATATTGATCTTCTCTTTTTGTTTAGTTTCGGAACTTGCTGTTGTATTTGGATTTACTGCCGTGAACCTGAATTGATTTCCTTTGCATTTTGGTTGTAACCTGCCTAAGGATTTCTGTATTTCTGTGAGGATTGATGGGTTAAAGGGTTCTGCCGTGAGGTTGAAAGGAAGAAGATGGAGAAGGAAAATTAAGGGAGAAGTGTGAGGAGCATTTAGCTCCTTTTGGTAACCTGCCGTGCCTCAAAAATTTCGAGAGGAATTGTATGCTGTGATTTTATGGATTAGGGCAATGGGCAGAAACGATTTACATGTTTAATAGCAGTAATTAGTTTTCCTTGCTGCAGGGTATCACAATTCAATTTGTTGGACTGGAAAAAAATGAAAGAATTAATTAGGTTAGTATGTGGCAATTGTTTTTCTTCTTCACTGCTGTAGCACGTGATAGGAGGAATAAATGTCATAGTAATTGGTTCTTTTTGTCTTCTTGTTGTGGTACCGATCATGAAAAGATTTAGTTTCGTTTGAGCTTATAGCTTAATAAGTATGCACTGCCGGGTGATTTAGAAATTCTGTTTTTACCACTTAGCAAGCATGAACAACCTCTTAATTATGGAGTTCGACTTTTATAATAAAGCTTACAATTTGCCCTGCCATGGAACAAAATTGTTCAGTACATTAAGCTTGCAGATTTGTGTTTTCCTCTTTGCAATTCTTGAACAGGGGCAGTCCATATATAATGAATATTACAGTTTAGTTTTTCCTTGCTGTTAGTAAAGCATGAGCAATTTTTTCATTTGCTAATAATTAAGCATGATCAATTTAACATGAGTAGTTTTATTTTAGAGTGGGCTTAAAGAAATCAAATTCAGTTTTTCTTGATTCATATCTGTTGTAGCATGCTTAGAGAGCTCAGTTTGCTTTCTTTTGATTTATGTTTATTGTAGCATGTTTAAAGAAGTTTGATTTGTTTTCTTTTGCTTGATTCTGTTGATACATTTTTAAAGAATCTTGTTGCTCTATAAAAACTCTAGTATCTACCTGTAGGTGAGAAAAATAAGAGTTTTAATAAATTCTTTAGAGGTTTATAAGAAGTTATAAGAAAGAGAGACCAAGGTCTTAATAGGATCCCTAATTTTAAGAATTGGGATCAGTAGCATATCAAGTGCTCAAATAAATGCAAAGGTATTTTATTATAAGAGAATTAAAGAATAACAAGTATAAGGAAGTAATAGTTAAAAAGAAAATAAGTATTTTACTTTCAAATGGCATGTACCGGACACAAGATCCATTGGGTGGGCTCCTAGATCGCCCCTAGGCACAAGATCGCCTAGAAATACCTTAGTAGTTTCGGGATTAGCTACCTCGACTCTTATTAAGGATGCACGCAAATTGGTACAATGTCGGGCCCAAGAGAAGTTTATTATTATTTTGAAGTATAAAAGTATTAAAGTATAAGTTTTTAAACAAGTGAAACAAGCTTCACATATGTTTAGAATCAGTAAGTTTAGTTCTTCTTATTTCTAGCATGCAGTATTTCAGTTAGTATGATTCCTTTATTGGTTTATGAGCATGATTAGTTATACATGTTTAGTATTTCAGTTAGTATGATTCCTTTATTGGTTTATGAGCATGATTAGCTATACATGTTTAGTATTAGTTTGTATGTTTTCCTTTATTGGTTTATGAGCATGATTAGCTATAAATGTTTAGTATTTCAGTTAGTATGATTCCTTTGCTATTTATGAGCATGAGTAGTTTTATATGTTAGCATTCAGTTTTAGCATGTTTTTATTTATATACATGCATATCAAGTTTTTGTGAGTTAGATTGTAACGACCCAATTTTCCCTATTTCGAGTTCTAAAAGTCCTTATAAAAATCTAGAAATGCTTTAGAAAAATTCTAGAGATTTTTAGGAATTTTTAGAGTATTTGTACGTAATTTTTGGAGTTCGTTTGGTATTTTTACTGAACGAAAGAAGTTTCGACAAAAAATGTCCAAGCCGAGATTTGAACCGTGAACCTCGGGTGAAGCAGAGGTTCGCTTAACCAACAGACCAGCCGCGGGTTTGTTAATAAAACCCGAATCAAGTTGTATTTAAGCAGGAGTAGTTAATAGAAATATTGGAGTTATAAAGGGAGAACTTAGGGCTTGATTAGCCGTGACCTAAAACTCCCGAACCTCTCTTCTCTCCTCTCACGCTCGCGACGGCGCGTAGCTGTGCTCTCGGGCGAAAGAGGCGACGGAACTAGGGATCGTCTCCGGCGCCGGCCTGGGTTTCTGAGAGGTTTCCTTCACCTCCTTGAGGCCGGCTCGTCGAGGGGAGCACGCGGGCACAGAAGGATCGCCGAATTTGAAGCTTCATCTGAACCCTAGATTTCTCCCTTCCGGTTGTAAGTCCTAAAAGCAAGGGTGAGTTGCTACTCACCTGCAGTAGGAGTTGTTCCGAGCTTTGTTTTCTCCTTCTTTGCTTTGAAACATGCTGTACAGAGATTTGAGTTTGCTAAGAGTTTTGATTCCTTTCTTTGTTTCCGGAAGGCTGTATAAATCGGGATTCCTAGAGCAATAAGGGTAGTTCTTGAATCTTTAGTTCGACCTTTATTTCCTGTAAAATGTGAGGCTTTTGAAGTTCTGCCGCAGCATGTTTTGCCCTAAAAGTTCTCTGTTGCTTTATGAAAGTCTCGGTGGTGAACATGTTTACATGGAATTTTAGTTTCAGTAGGTTTCAAATTTATTGTAGTTAGATTTCTCTTGTTAAAACATGCTGTTCAGAATTTAGTGTTGTAGTTTAGTTAATTTTGGCTTTCTCTTGTCATTGCTGTCGTAGCTAGCTTAAGAGAATTCAGATGTGGATCCAAATCCTTTTGTTCATGAATTCTTGTGGGCATGATCAGTAAATTAGAAGGGTTACAGATTTCAGATTCCTGTTGTTGGGCAAGGAACAAGAAAGAGTTTAGTTTTCTTTTAAAGCATATAGTTTGATTTTGTAGTCTACTGCAGAATGGTATGTTATGTTACAATACATGAAGAACAGTTATGTTTTCCTAGTTTTCAGTAGCAAATCTTTGTTTAGTTGCAAGGTGTGTACAATGTCACAATGTGGGTGAAGATGCTGTGGGATACTTGATTGTAGTTTAGTTCTTAAAGTATGTAATTAAAGGTACTGTAGATTTTTGGTTAGTAATATAGCACAGTTTTTGTTAAGCATGATAGGGTAGAATGTTATGTGGAATTTAGTAACATAGTATGCAGATTTTGTTAAGCTTATAATATGCAGAATTTAGTAGTATAGTGCAGAATTTTAGTATAGTTAGATCTCTTTGTATGCTTAAGTTGTTTTACTTTCACAGCATGCTTAAGTTGTTCTAGTTTCCTAATTGCTAATGGAATAACATGAGCAGTTCTATTTTTATAGCATGCAGATTTTTATAAGTAAAGTATGCATATTTTTAATAAGCAGATTTTCATAAGTATTACATGCAGATTTTAGATAAGCTTAGTATGCAGATTTTGATAAACTTAATATGCAGATTTTTATTAAGCTTTACATGCAGATTTATGTTAAGCTTTGTATATAGATTTTCAGTACGTAGAGTGTGTTCTAGTGCACCCCAAGTGCTTGATAAAATGCTTAGCTCAATATAATGCTACAGTAGGCATTTTAATAGCTCAGCTAATGCAGTAGAAGCATTTAAAATAACTTATTTAGTCTTGCTTGACTTATATGGGACTACGGTCCAATGGGTGGGCTCCACAGTCGCCTCTAGGTTGAGATAACCTAGTTCTAGGTTGAATAACCTAGTTAAAGCAAGGTAAGAAAATTAGCTATGAAATCGGTATTTTATTTTCAGCAGTATTGGATTAGATATCCATTGGGTTGGGCTCCCGATCGTTCCTAGGTTTAGATAACCTAGCAAACCCTACTAGACTCGGAACTTGCAATCCGGGTTTAGTTAGGGATCTGCACAAAATCTGATTCTTAGGGCCCATCAATGACATGATTATTATTTTAATCTATTATGTAAATAGTTTTCAAAACTTCACAAATTAGTTATGTGAATACAAGTTAGACTCAGTTTAGCATTAATTAGTTTAGCTAGATATCAATTCAGTTTCTTATTGATACACATGATAGTTCTATGATTAGCTATACATGTTTAGTATTTCAGTTAGTTAGATTTCTTTGCTATTTATGAGCATGATTATCTTTACATGTTAGCTTTTCAGTTAGTTTCTTTGCTATTTATGAGCATGAGTAGCTTTACATGTTAGCATTCAGTTTTAGCATGTTTTTATTTATATACATGCATATCGAGTTTTTGTGAGTAGGATAGCGCTCACTAAGCTTTTAGCTTATAGATACTATTTTCCTCCTACTGCAGATAAAGGAAAAAGCTAAAGTATAAGGAAGAAGGCGACAAGGAGATGCTATGACGGTGTGTGATGTGTGGACTATGGAGATCCTTGAGACTTAGCTAAAGAACTCACTTAGTTTAAGAATTTGTTTAGCTTAATTTCTTATTAAGTTGATAAGAAAATTTTGTAGTAGGAAGTTATGTTTCCGCTTTTCATTACTTACATGATTTGATTTATTAAACTGCGTGGTTGTGAAAATATATGTTCCAGCCGCCTGTGGCTGAGTATACTCTGTATGTATTTACGGATATGGTCACCGGTACAGGGGAGACTCTGCCGAAATTTTTCGGTAGGGTTTCCATGTGATATTTTTATCATACCGGTTAAGTAGAGTTAGTAGTCAAGTAACGGTCATCCTTAGAGTGTAGTAGTAGTAAGAAGGGTGGTCGTTACATAGATAGCGCTCACTAAACTTTATGTTTATAGTTTGCATTTCCTCCTACTGCAGATAAAGGAAAAGCTAAAGTATGAAAGGAAGGCGACAAGGTGGTGGTGATGAAGGTGTGTGATGGCTGGACTATGGGGAGATCGAGAGTTTGCTAAGGAATTGTCAAGACCTTTCTGTTTAGAGTTGTTTTTGGTTTTCCTTAAACGCTATTATGAAGTTGGGATTGTAATTGAGTTTATTCCGTACTTGTAGGCTGATATGTCCTATTGTTGGAGTTATTGTGTTGTTTACCATTGCTAGAATAGTTTCCTTTGAGTTATTGTGTTTTTATTACTGCTTGGTTGTGTAATTATATGTTCCAGCCGCCTGTGGCTGAGTATACACTGTTTGTATTGTTGATTTGGTCACCGGTACAGGGGAGACTCTGCTGAAATTTTTCGGTAGGGTTTCCATGTGATTTTTAATCATACCTGTTAAGTAGAGTAGTAGTTAGGTAACGTCCACCTTTAGAGTAGTAGTAGTAGTGTAGAAGGTGGGTCGTTACAGTCTTCTACCGTATTCCTCTTCTAACCTAGGACGTTGTGTGGGCAACGGTCTTCCAAGATGAGAAACCACCAAAAGCACCTTCTTCTCCTCCTTGCAAGGTTCGGCCAAATCAAGTGCACCTCCAAGGAAGAAGAGAAACAACCAACCAAGCTCCAAGGGATAAAAGCTTTCTCTCCTTCTTCTCCAAGCTAGAAACCGGCCACCACTTGATCTCCTAGAGGAAGAGGAGGTTCAACCACAACAAGGAGAAGAGAGATCTTGAAGGGGCCGGCCACACCAAGGAAGAAAAGAGGGAGAAGAATAATAAAGTTGTGTGTCATGAAGGCACCCCAACCCCCTCTTTTATAATCCTTAGCTTTGGTAAATAAGGAAATTTAATTACAATAAAATTTCCTTAATTTTTCTTGACATGAATTAATTAAGAAAAATTAAACAAAATTTCCTATTCCTTCATGTCATGGCCAGCCACATCATTAAGAGCAAACAAGGCTATTTCAATCAACGATTAAAATTCCTTATTTGTCTTTGGAAATTTTAAAAAATAAAATTTCCCTTTAAAATCCTTCATGGTTGATAAAAAGAAATTTCTATAATTTTAATTTTTCAACATATGAATAATTTACAAAGAAGAAAAATAAAATATCTTTCCAATCTACAAATAAGGAAAGAGATCTAATATCTTTCTTTAATCTTTTGTAGATCCTTTTAAAAGAGATATTTTAATTTTTAATCTCTCCAATAAATTATATCTTTCACATAAGAAAATTTTAAAATTAAAATTCTTTTAAATTTAATGGGGGCTGGCCACCTAAGCTTGGGTTCAAGCTAGGGCCGGCCACCCATGAACCAAGGCTTGGTCGGCCCTAGCTTGATCCACTAGCTAGCTTGGTCGGCCCCTACATCATGGGTATGAAGGTGGGTATAGGTGGGTATAGTACTCTATAAATAAGAGGCTACGATAGGGACCGAGAGGAGGAATTGGTTTTGGTCTCCCGATAAAATTAAGCATCCCGTGTTCACCCCGAACACACAACTTAATTTTATCAATAATAATTCATTCCACTAGAGAACTATTATTGAACTACCACATCAATCCCAAATTATATTTTTGGGCTCCTTCTTATTATGAGTGTGTTAGTCTTCCTGTGTTTAAGATGCCAAATGTCCACTAATTAAGTGAGTTACTGACAACTCATTTAATTAGTATCTTAGTCCAAGAATAGTACCACTCAACCTTATCGTCATGTCGGACTAAGTCCACCTGCAGGGTTTAACATGACAATCCTTATGAGCTCATCTTGGGGACATTATCAACCTAGATCACTAGGACACAGTTTCCTTTTATAATCAACAACACACACTATAAGTGATATCATTTCCCAACTTATCGGGCTTATTGATTTATCGAACTAAATCTCACCCATTGATAAATTAAAGAAATAAATATCAAATATATGTGCTTGTTATTATATTAGGATTAAGAGCACACACTTCCACAATAACTAAGGTCTTTGTTCCTTTATAAAGTCAGTATAAAAGAAACGACCTCTAATGGTCCTACTCAATACACTCTAAGTGTACTAGTGTAATTATATAGTTAAGATAAACTAATTCCTAATTACACTACGACCTTCCAATGGTTTGTTTCTTTCCATTTTGGTCGTGAGCTACTGTTTATAATTTATAAGGTACTGATAACATCATCTTCTGTATGTGACACCACATACTATGTTATCTACAATATAAATTAATTGAACAACTACAAACAAATGTAGATAATTTGACCAAATGTGATTATTTATTCAAAATAAATATTTACAAAAGCTTAGGCAATTGTGAAGATATCTAAATTCTTTTCAATCCTACACTTGGTATCAGAGCCCGGACTGCTAGAAAGTTTAACTGCCGACTGTGCACAAGAGCTATGGTCTGATTGAGCCATGTGGGTACAATATTGACCTCGAACAAAGAAAGTGAGGGCTCCTATGTTCAGATCAAGAGGGCCAGACACCAGGCAAGAAGTCCTAGCTGCGGCTAGGCAAGGAAGTCCTAGTAGGTCGGGTGGACCGAGGGGCAGGAAGACCTGGTGGGTCGAGGATCGGACATGGGAAGCCTGTGGTCCTTTGTTTGAGGGGGGATTGTTGGTGTTGCAAGGTTGCAAACATAGTCCCACATTGAAAACACATGGGAAAGATCATAGGTTTATAAAGAGAAAGATATCTCCATTGGCATGAGGCCTTTTGGGTAGAGCCCAAGAGCAAAGCTATGAGGGCCTAGGCCTAAAATGGACAATATCATGTCATTGTGGAGATATGTGGGCATCCTTTGGAATCAACAGAACCCCAAGATTGTTTTGATGTGATCAAATAAGATAAGTTAGGTCCTATTGGTTTTGATCTCTATGTCTAAGTGTACAGGAACTTAGGAGCATAGGAAGTCGGGCAAAAGATGCAACTAGCGAGAAGGACGACACGGGAGAGAGCCGACGGCTCGGTGCGTCTGAGGGACGAGGTATTGCTGAAGAGTACACTGGCGGATGAGAAGGGAGTGTGCGATGTTTTCGAGGAATGAGAAGCTGGAGCGGAAGATTGCTCGGGGAGTAAAAGACGCAGCTAGCGAAAAGGTCGGCACGGGAGAGAGCTGACGGGCTCGGTGTGTCCGAGGGACGAAGCTGCGGAAGAGTACGCTGGTGGACGAGAAGGAAGCATACGACGATTCTGAGGGATGAGAAGGTCGGAAGTTGGGTTCGATTGAGCCATATTCCAGATGGCGAAAATCACCCAAATGAGCAAAGCTGAAGTGGAAGACCCAGACCGAGGTGAGCATCACCGGAGCAGAGGGTCCGGACTGAAAAAGTCAATAGGGTTAACTTTGAGGATCCAGGCACCCAGACCCATTCTAGGCGCTTGGAACCCAAATATTATCAGTATCGACGTGGATGTTGACCGTCACATCGGGGATAGATTTCTATCCCACTCCAGGCGCCTGGAACCCTTCCAGGTGCCCCGACCAAGGCTATAAATATAGCCTTGGTCCAAGAAGCTAAATAGAACAAGCAATTTCATTTACAACACTTGTGCGCTTTCCATTTTATTTAACTTCTTCATTTTTGTACTTTCACTACTGTAAGAGGCTTCTCTGCCTGAAGCAGTATTTAGTGCGCTTCATTTTCTTGGATTAACAATCTCCCCAGTTGTAACCAAGTAAATCCCTTGAGCCTCTATTTTTTGTTTATTCTAATTTTATTTATGAAAGTGTTCATTTAAGTCTGAGAAGGGTATTTTCTATTTTATTTTATGCAGGGTTATTCAACCCCCCTTCTAGCCGGCCCACCAAGGGACCAACAAGTGGTATCAGAGTGAGGACGCCTCAGAAGGACTAACTGCCGACTTAAGCAACGAGATGGTCGGAGCTAACATCTACCCACTAATGTTCGAGGGGGAGTTCGCATTTTAGAAGCAACGAATGGAGGTATTTATTAAAATAGATTTTAATATTTTATTAATAATGAAATATAGTTATGAAGCACCGAAGAATACGAATGGAGAAGAAATTGAAAAACGCCTCTGGACCCAAAAGCAGCATGATGATTTTACGTTAAATGGTAAGGCTGAATTTCATCTTTTAAGTGTACTTCCGGTTAAAGATCTCAACAGAATCGACAACTACCAAAGTACAAAAGAACTTTGGGAAAAGTTCTTGAAGCTCTACGAAGAACCAGTTGAAGTTGATTCCAACTCCTCGATGGACACCGAGTCTTCATCAGAAGCTGAAAACGAGGAAATTATCGGAACAGCTCTCATAGCCGTACCTACCAGAAGATGAAGTCAACTCTTCCTCAATAAGCATCGAAAGTATCGATGAAGGGGGAGCAACGTCAGAGGAAAGCAACTCTACTGGGGGAGGATCAAAAACTGACAAGTCAGGTACGGTCTCTACCACCTGACCAAATGTTTAAATTTGTTAAATTATTAACTAAAGATGGTTGCATGCTAGAAAAAGAAAATAAAAAGTTAAAATTAATTTTAGATAAATCGTGTCTGTTAGAAGATTTTAAAATATTAGAATTATAAAATTAGAAAATGATAATTTGAAAATATAAATAAATATTTTAAAAAATCATGCATGCTCAGATAATCAATATATTAGAAAATTCTATGGATTAAATTGGTACATTAGATACCATAAGGGACAAATAAGAAGAATTTCAAAGAAATATATTGTAATAAATTCTTGGTTAATCCTGTAGGAAGAAACCAATATTGGATTCCAAAGTCTTGTCTAACTTGAATTTAGACTTAGCGCATTTCAGCGAAAAAAATAAACGGTTGAATTTCATTAAGAGACTTTGTCTAGAAGTGGTGGATGATCCTGTAACGCCCGAAAATTCTCAAAATAATTATTAGAAATATCCTAGTATTTTTCTGGAATTTTAGGATATTTTTATGGAATTTTTAGAATAGCAGAAGTAGCAAAAATAAATAGAAAACGAAAAATAGCCTACGCGAGAATTGAACCAGTGACCTATTGGGTCCTACGACTTATAGCGGACTCTAGTAACCAAGTGAACCCAGCAGGGCCGTGCTGAAAGGAAAGGGAAATAATTATATTTATATTTAAGTTGGGTGAATTTAACCACTTGATATAAATAGGAAATTATTAAGTGGGGTTGGGTTTTAACACAACTCTTCTTCTCCTCAAACCCTCACCGCCGCCCACCTCTCCCTCCTCTTCCTCTCTTGGCGCACCAAGCCTAAGGGCTCTAGGAGCCACCTTCCGACGACGACTCCGACACGAGGACGCTTCCCTTCTCGAGAGGAACACGTAGACGCGAGGGAACCATCGAGAAGATCGTCTCCACCGGAAATCTAGTGATTAGAATCGTAAGAAAACTAGCACAGGAGGTAAGAAACCTCTCACCTGCAGTATAAGTAGCTTCCGTATGAATTTTATGCTTCAGTTTAGTAGTATGTAGACTTTCGGCACAAAGGATGCGAACTAGCGCATACCAAGTGTTCGATTAAATTAATAGCACAGTTAAAATGCAACTTAGGCATTTTATTAGCATAGATAAATGCAATAGAAGCATTTTACAGCTTATAGTCTTGCTACAGCTATTATGGGACTAGATGTCCAATGGGTGGGCTCCCACAGTCGCCTCTAGGTTCAGACAACCTAGCTCTAGGTTCAGATAACCTAGAAAGAGCAAGACAAGCAATAATTAGCTATGTTCAGTATTTTACTTTCTCAGTGGCACTGTACTGGATTAGATATCCATTGGGTTGGGCTCTCATAGTCGTCCCTAAATTCAGATAACCTAGTAACCCTACTAAATTCGGGACTTGCAAACCCGGGTCTAGTTAGGGATGTGCGCATAGTAAGTACAGTTGCCGGGCCCAAACAGCAGTATGATTATTATTTTAATCTACTTATGAATATAGTTTCAAAACCTCACAAAATAGTTATGTGAATTCAGTACAGCTTTAGCATCATATTAGTATTAGCTTAGTTCAGTTTTTGTATCAGTTCAGTTCTCTATTGATACAATATGATAGTTTATGTTAGCACTTATTGCCATGACTAGTTTGTTTGTATGCCATGCTATGCTCTTACATGTTCAGTATTCATATGTTTCAAATAGCATATTTTAAAAAACATAAATTGCATCGTATGCATGTTTTAGTGAGGTAGATGGTTTCTTACTAAGCTCTCAAGCTTACAGATACTATTTTTCCTTATACTACAGATAAAGGTAAAGGGAAGATGGACTAGCGGAGGCTGGAGGTCAATGCAATGATGAAGATGTGTGTGGATGGAACCTGGAATAAAGATCTTGGAGAAATTAGCAAACTAAGACTTTAGTTTTCATATAATGTTATTTTCTGCATTTCTAGTTATTTTAATGCCTTGACTCATGAAAGACTTGCTTAGATTGTTAGTATTTATGCTCATAATCCTAGTTATGTGTTATTAGTATGTTTCCCAGTGATTTTAGAACTTGTATGTGTAATTGAGGCATGAAACAGTGTTGAAATCAGACTTCTGGTACGAAATCAGAAACCCCAATCGATCGACCGATCGATTGGAGGCTTCTCAATCAATCGACCGATCGATTGAGAAGTTCGTACCACGAACAGTAAGCTCCTGGATCGATCAGTCGATCGATCCGGATGTCTTCTGTCGCGAACAGAAAGCCCTGGGATCGATCACTGGATTGATTGGCCAGTCTAGATCGATCAGCCGATCGATCCTGAATATTGCCCCGAGCACAGTAGCGTGCTGGATCGATCCAACCTAAGTTCCGCATACAGTAGCATGCTGGGTCGATCACTGGATCGATTAGACCATTCCAATCGATCCAGGGATCGATTGGGAGGCCTGACAACAGCCGGAAGACCCTTAGTTCAGTTCCTTGACCATGGGGGATGTAAAATATGTCATGAATAGTTAGATTACACCCCTTAGCACATATAGAATAAAGAAATGATAAGAGCTTAGCAAAGTTTTAATTAGTACAACTTCCGCATCTAGATTTAGTGATGGTCATGGATATAGTTTAGCACAGCATAATGTGACGGTCCGGCCTTACAGCCTAGTTAGTAGAAGGTGGGTCGTTACATAGTGGTATCAGAGTCAGTTCCATACTTCCTTCACACACATCAACATTGAACCTGCAGCTTCCAAGTAAGAATACCTCTCACTTTGTTATGTTTATTGCTTTCATGTTTGTAGATAACTAAAGTATGCTTATCTAAGATAGTAACTAACATGATAGTATTAGCTATGTAAACATGATGCTTTAGTTATGTATGTCCTTTGTTCCTTTAGAGATGGCACGAGGACGCCCAGCTAGAAGGGCACCAGCTACTGAGCCCCAGCACGAGGCAGGCAGTTCAGTGCCTCCCCCAAACCTTACAGCATTAGTGGCTCAGTTACAGCAGCAGCTAGCTGAACAGCAACAGGAAATAGCCACCTTAAAGCAAACTTAGCGCCAGATGGTCTTAGAGGTTCCACGATCCGACCTCTGACACCATTAGCCCCAGCAACAGAGGCAAGAAGAGAAGCCTATCTGATCCAGTGGCAGAGAGTCAAGCCAGAGAATTTCTCAGGCACTAGTGAACCATGGGATGCTCAGGCCTGGTTCAAAACACTAGAGAGTACGATGGAGCTTCTAGACTAGCCAGAACATGAGAAGGTGAAGTGCGCCTCCTTCTGCTTGACAGGAGATGCACGTATGTGGTGGGAGAGAATTAGAGCGAAGCGCCCAGTAAACCAGATGACATGGGCTGACTTCGATAAAGAATTCTTCGAGGAGTTCTTTCACATGCGGGTCACGAACCGCCACTACGACGAGTTCACAGAGTTTCGCCAGGGCAACCTTTCAGTGGAGGAAGCCTTGAAGAAATTCAACAGATTGGCTCGTCTATGCCCTGAACTAGTCAGCACAGAAAAAGAACGGGTCCGGTTGATGCTTAAGATGCTGAGGCCGGAAATAGCAATGAACGTGGCTGGCGGCATTCATAGGCCGCAAACCACCGAGGAACTAGTTAGCAGTGCTCTGACCACCGAGCACTACCAGAATAATATCAAGCAGCAGAAGCAAGTTCTCTCAGAGTTCAAAGGGCAAGGAGGCTCAGGTACTCAGAAATAACAGGGCCACAGCTCTAACTGGAAAGGGAACTCCAGCAACAAGCGCAAACCAGGGAGTTACCCAAAGGGAGGACCAGCCAGCAAACAACCTAGTTATCCCAAGTGTGCTACTTGTGGAAAATTTCACCCAGGAGTTTGTCGCAAGGGCACACGAGGATGCTTTGAATGTGGACAAGAAGAGCATATGGCTAAGCAATGCCTGAACAAGACAAGTCTTCCTCAACCACAGCCGATACAGTATGGAGGCCAGCCAGCACAGCTACATCAGATGCAGGCCGTTTTAGATGGTCCACACATCAGCCAGGGCAGACTAGAAGCCCCTCCAGCTACGACCAATGCGAGGATTTACTCACTCACCAGAGAGGACGTAGCGAATGCCTCGACAGTTGTTACAGGTCAGATTAGTATACTACAGCAAAGTACAACTGTCTTATTCGATACTGGGGCAACCCATTCTTATATATCCAGGGCATTTGCCGAGAAGTTAGCGATACCTCCAGAGGTACTCAGTAGCCAATTTTTGACGACGCTACCTTCAGGAGAGATTATGACATCCACGCACGGGCTCAGAGTAGTGCCAGTCATTATAGCAGACAGAGAACTCTTTTGTGATATGATAGTGCTAGAAATGACTGATTATGATGTCATCTTTGGAATGGACTTCCTGATCAGATACGGTGCCTCTATAGAGTGCCGTAAACCGAAAGTCGTATTCCAACCGGAAGCAGAAGTACAGTTTGAGTACATCGGAGAACGAAAGAGAAAGGCCAAGAAGTTTCTCTCAGCTCTAAGAGCACAGAAATTAATGGATTCAGGATGTACGGGATTCCTAGCACATGTAGTCAATACCAGACAGGACAAGGACCAACAGCTAGCAGAGGTCTGAGTCGTATGTGACTACCCAGTAGTCTTCCCTGAGGAGTTACCAGGTCTAGCACCAGACAGGGAGATTGAATTTGAGATAGAACTCATTCCCGGTACAAATCCTATCTCCAAGTCACCCTACCGCATGGCTCCAGCAGAACTGAAGGAACTTCATGAACAACTACAGGAGCTGCTTGACAAAGGCTTCATACGTCCTAGTCACTCACCATGGAGGGCGCCTGTATTGTTCGTGAAGAAGAAGGATGGGAGCATGCGCCTGTGTATAGATTACCGGGCACTGAATCAAGTCACAATCAAGAACAGGTATCCTCTTCCCAGAATTGATGACCTGTTTGATCAGCTAAATGGAGCAGCGGTGTTTTCGAAAATAGACCTCAGATCAGGTTATCATCAGGTGAAAGTTAAAGAAGGGGATATACCCAAGACAACATTCAGGACTAGATACGGACACTACAAGTTCGTAGTCATGCCCTTTGGCGTGACAAATGCTCCAGCTACTTTCATGGACCTCATGAACAGGGTATTCAGAGAATACCTAGATAAGTTTGTTATTGTATTCATCGATGACATCCTTATCTATTCAGGAACTCAGGAAGAACACGCCGAGCACTTGAGAATAGTATTGCAGACCCTTCAGCAGAACCAGTTGTACGCCAAGTTCATGACATGTGAATTTTGGTTAGATCAGGTGTCCTTCTTGGGTCACATCATCTCAAAGGATGGTATCATGGTAGACCCCAGTAAGATAGAAGCTGTGAGTAGTTGGAAAAGACCCAAGAATGCCAGTGAGATCAGAAGCTTTCTGGGATTAGCAGGTTATTACAGAAAGTTCGTAGAAGATTTCTCCATGATAGCCTCCCCACTGACAGCTCTTACCAGAAAGAACAGAAGGTTTCAGTGGACAGAGGACTGTGAGAACAGCTTTAGCGAGCTAAAGAGGAGATTGACCAGTGCACCTATTCTGACTCTACCAGAAAACATAGGCAGCTTTGACATTTATAGTGATGCCTCTAAATTGGGACTAGGAGCAGTACTGATGTAAAATGGCAAGGTGATCGCCTATGCCTCCAGACAACTCAAGGAATATGAGAAGAATTATCCTACTCATGACCTTGAGCTTGCAGCAGTAGTGTTCGCCCCTCAAAATTTGGAGACATTACTTGTATGGAGCTCAGTGTAGAGTATATACAGATCATCAGAGTCTGAAGTACTTCTTCACTCAGAAGGATCTGAATATGCGACAGCGTAGATGGCTTGAGTTGGTCAAGGATTATGACATAGGCATCCTCTACCACCCAGGAAAAGCTAATAAGGTAGCAGATGCACTTAACAGAAAGTCCAGTGCTACCTTACTATCCCTAGCAGCCATGTCACCGCCCCTATAGAAGGAGATCACATATTTCGGTCTCGAACTCATAGTGGGACAGCTCTCTACTATGACATTAGCATCTACCCTGCTTGGTGACATCCAGACAGCTCAGGAACAGGATCCTGAAATTCAACAAACCAAGCAAGGGTTAGCAGAATCAGAAAGTGGAGAGTTCAGAGTATCAGATAGTGGGGCATTATATTTTGGTGACAGACTCTGGGTTCCAGATCAGGAGGAACTACGTAGGAAGATCTTAGATGAGGCTCACAGAACTCCTTATGCGATGCATCCTGGCTCCACTAAGATGTACCAAGACCTGAGGAGACGTTTTTGGTGGCCTGGGATGAAGAGAGACATCGCTAGATATGTTAGCACCTGTCTGACCTGTCAGAGGGTCAAGGCAGAACACCAGAGACCAGGAGGAGTTCTGCAGCCTATCCAGATTCCAGAATGGAAGTGGAAAGATATTTCCATGGACTTCATAGTGGGACTACCCAGAACCACGAATGGTTTTGATACCATCTGGGTAATAGTCGACAGATTGACTAAATCAACCCACTTCTTAGCTATCAGGATATCCTACTCCATGGAGCAGCTAGCTCAGTTGTATCTCAAGGAGATCGTTAGATTACATGGAGTCCCACAAACCATTATTTCAGACAGGGACAGTAGGTTCACAACACACTTCTGGGAGTGTGTACAGTCAGCTTTGGGCACTAAGTTAAAGTTTAGCACAACCTTCCATCCTCAGACAGATAGTCAAACAGAGCGAGTAAATCAGGTACTCGAAGATATGCTCCGAGCATGTGCCCTAGATTTCAAAGGAAGTTGGTGTAAATATCTGAGCTTAGCAAAATTTACATACAACAACAGCTATCAGGCCACTATCGGCATGGCACCTTACGAGACTCTCTATGGGCGGAGGTGTAAATCTCCAATCTACTGGTATGAGAGTGGTGAACAGAAGGAACTAGAACTTCAGACAGATCTAGTAGCAGACACCACAGCAGCTATACAGCAGATCCGCCAGAGGATAGAGACAGCTCAGAGCCGCCAGAAAAGCTATGCTGATACACGGCGCAGACCCTTAGAGTTTTCAGTTGGGGATTCAGTGTTCCTCAGAGTAGCTCCCATGAAGGGAGTAATGCGTTTTGGGAAGAAGGGCAAACTAAGTCTCAGATATGTGGGACCATACCTTATCAGCAGAAGAGTTGGCAAGGTAGCATATGAGCTAGAGCTACCCCAAGAAATATCAGCTGTTCATAATGTATTTCATGTCTCTATGCTGAAGAAGCATATCCCAGATGCCACCCAGGTGATTGAGCCCCAGTCGGTGCAAGTCCGTGAAGACCTCATCTATGATAGTCGGCCTACTCAGATAGTAGATCGAGCAGTTAAGAAATTACAGAACAAGGAGGTACCATTAGTAAAAGTCATTTGGCAAAATCACACAGCAGAAGAGGCAACATGGGAGATAGAAGTCAGCATGAGACAGAAGTACCCAGAGTTATTCTAAGTTCGAGGACGAACTTTTTATAAGGTATGGGAGATTGTAATGCCCGAAAATTCTCAAAATAATTATTAGAAATATCCTAGTATTTTTCTGGAATTTTAGGATATTTTTATGGAATTTTTAGAATAGCAGAAGTAGCAAAAATAAATAGAAAATGAAAAATAGCCTACGCGAGAATTGAACCCGTGACCTATTGGGTCCTACGACTTATAGCGGACTCTAGTAACCAAGTGAACCCAGCAAGGCCGAGCTGAAAGGAAAGGGAAATAATTATATTTATATTTAAGTTGGGTGAATTTAACCACTTGATATAAATAGGAAATTATTAAGTGGGGTTGGGTTTTAACACAACTCTTCTTCTCCTCAAACCCTCACCGCCGCCCACCTCTCCCTCCTCTTCCTCTCTCAGCGCACCAAGCCTAAGGGCTCTAGGAGCACCTTCCGACGACGACTCCGACACAAGGACGCTTCCCTTCGCGAGAGGAACACGTAGACGCGAGGGAACCGTCGAGAAGATCGTCTCCACCGGAAATCTAGCGATTAGAATCGTAAGAAAACTAACACAGGAGGTAAGAAACCTCTCACCTGCAGTATAAGTAGCTTCCGTATGAATTTTATGCTTCAGTTTAGTAGTATGTAGACTTTCGGCACAAAGGATGCGAACTAGCGCATACCAAGTGTTCGATTAAATTAATAGCACGGTTAAAATGCAACTTAGGCATTTTATTAGCATAGATAAATGCAATAGAAGCATTTTACAGCTTATTAGTCTTGCTACAGCTATTATGGGACTAGATGTCCAATGGGTGGGCTCCCACAGTCACCTCTAGGTTCAGACAACCTAACTCTAGGTTCAGATAACCTAGAAAGAGCAAGACAAGCAATAATTAGCTATGTTCAGTATTTTACTTTCTCAGTGGCACTGTACTGGATTAGATATCCATTGGGTTGGGCTCTCATAGTCGTCCCTAGGTTCAGATAACCTAGTAACCCTACTAAATTCGGGACTTGCAAACCCGGATCTAGTTAGGGATGCGCGCATAGTAAGTACAGTTGCCGGGCCCAAACAGCAGTATGATTATTATTTTAATCTACTTATGAATATAGTTTCAAAACCTCACAAAATAGTTATGTGAATTCAGTACAGCTTTAGCATCATATTAGTATTAGCTTAGTTCAGTTTTTGTATCAGTTCAGTTCTCTATTGATACAATATGATAGTTTATGTTAGCACTTATTGCCATGACTAGTTTGTTTGTATGCCATGCTATGCTCTTACATGTTCAGTATTCATATGTTTCAAATAGCATATTTTAAAAAACATAAATTGCATCGTATGCATGTTTTAGTGAGGTAGATGGTTTCTTACTAAGCTCTCAAGCTTACAGATACTATTTTACCTTATACTGCAGATAAAGGTAAAGGGAAGATGGACTAGCGGAGGCTGGAGGTCAATGCAATGATGAAGATGTGTGTGGATGGAACCTGGAATAAAGATCTTGGAGAAATTAGCAAACTAAGACTTTAGTTTTCATATAATGTTATTTTCTGCATTTCTAGTTATTTTAATGCCTTGACTCATGAAAGACTTGCTTAGATTGTTAGTATTTATGCTCATAATCCTAGTTATGTGTTATTGGTATGTTTCCCAGTTGTTTTAGAACTTGTATGTGTGATTGAGGCACGAAACAATGTTGAAATCAGACTTCTGGTACGAAATCAGAAACCCCAATCGATCGGCCGATCGATTGGAGGCTTCTCAATCGATCGGCCGATCGATTGAGAAGTTCGTACCGCGAACAGTAAGCTCCTGGATCGATCAGCCGATCGATCCGGATGCCTTCAGTCGCGAACAGAAAGCCCTAGGATCGATTACTGGATCGATTGGCCAGTCTGGATCGATCAGCCGATCAATCCAGAATATTGCCCCGAGCACAGTAGCGTGCTGGATCGATCCAACCTAAGTTCCGCATACAGTAGCATGCTGGGTCGATCACTGGATCGATTAGACCATTCCAATCGATCCAGGGATCGATTGGGAGGCTTGACAACAGCCGGAAGACCCTTAGTTCAGTTCCTTGATCATGGGGGATGTAAAATATGTCATGAATAGTTAGATTACACCCCTTAGCACATATAGAATAAAGAAATGGTAAGAGCTTAACAAAGTTTTAATTAGTACAGCTTCCGCATCTAGATTTAGTGATGGTCATGGATATAGTTTAGCACAGCATAATGTGATGGTCTGGCCTTACAGCCTAGTTAGTAGAAGGTGGGTCGTTACAGATCCAATAACCAAGAAGGTCTAGTACCTCGCCACAACCTGGAAGCCAATTAACGAAATAAATTATTTAATTGACTAACTGATAAAACATTACATTGAAATTGAAATTAGATAATGCTTTAAAATAGTTACTCAATTTTTTAAAATTCTCAAATTTTTCTCTACAAATTTGTTTAACTTAAAGCTTTTAAGTTATTATATAAACTTTGTTTTATCAAAATTTATAAGTTGCACAATTGTTTTTAAGAAAAAAAAACTTAGAAAATTTTTCTACTTGAAATTTTTTTGCAACACTTAAAACTTCAAAACTACTGCAAATTTTTTTTGAATTACCCTTATATTTTTATGAACCCCCATTTTTTTATGTGATCAAAGGGGGAGAAGAAAAATATTAAGGGGGCGTTTGGTTCGAATTTATCAATCGGAATAGTAATGGGTTTGATTACGGCTCAATAGGAATGAGAATCATGATTGCATTATTAATGTTTGGTTCAAAGTATAGAATGAATATGATTATAATTTATAATATTTGTTTTGAATCAACACCAGTAATGGGAATCAAACAAATTTCCAATTTTACCCTTATTAGTTAATACATTAAAAAATATTTTAAAAAATAATTTCTTTATTATTTTAAATAACATACATATTAAAATTATCACTAAAGACATTTTAGCATTTTTTTCATGTTAATTATTTATGTATTCGATGTGTTCTATTATTAATTAATTTATTTTTTTATATTTATTTATTAATATTGTCTCCTAAATTAGAAATAAAAACACTTCAAATTTAAAACGTATTTGATTTGATGCATTTCTAATTTTTTTAAAATTTTTAATTATTTTTATTTGATGCACTTCTGAATTCAAATGAATTTTATAGTTGGAAAATCCAATTCAGAATCTCTTTGATAGTTTCAGATTCATCGTAACAGAGTACTTGTCTTCAATTTCATCCTCATTTCTCCCACTCAATTGAGCTAGTCGAAGCACACCCAGTATGCTCCCATCGTCAAGAATAGGCCTGTCCTTCATACAACTTCGTTAGTGTCAACCATTTAATTTATACTAGGGGTGTAAATGAGCCAAGCTATTCGTAAGCTATTCGAAACTCGATTCGATAAAAGTTCGTTTGAGCTCGTTTAATGAGGCTCGTTAAGATAAACAAACCAAGCTCAAGCTTCACAATATTCAGCTCGTGAACATGTTCGTTCAACTCATGAATTAACTTTTAAATAAAAATAATAATAATTTTGATATTGAATTTATAGATTTTACATTCTACTTATGAAAAACATAGACAAATATATTAAATTTATTTATTAGAATAAAATTATAAATTTTAACAAGAATATTATAATTTTTTAAAAATATATAATTTAGATTTTAATGAATATTTAAATTTATAATTTATATTTATTAAACTTGTTTAGGCTCGATAAAAGCTCGAATAAGTTCGTGAACCATGAATATATTCGTTAAATAAAACTTGAGCTCGGCTCGATTATAAACGAGCCAAACACAAAAATTCAAGAGTTCAACTCGACTCGACTCGATTACACCCCTAATTTATACCAATATTTCCTTGTTCTTCCATCTCACATGGTCTATACTACCTATATTGCGAGTCCTGCCCAGAGCATAATCGAGATGATTAATAGATTTGTAAAAATAAATAAGAATTGATTCCCAACAAAGCCAACATAAAATATTCTGATTTAATTCTCTACAGATATTACAATAGTTCTCGCAGATAATACGCTACCTAATATTCTCAGATTAAAAACAAGCATAAGCTGCTCAAATTCCAAATAAAGCATGATAAAGAGAGCAAATAAAAGGATTTCAATAAACCATACGTAAAAATGTTGTTTCAAGAAAGATGATAAACTCAAAACAACATTTTGCAATTTTCCAAGCGCCTACGTGCATAAGATTTATTTTCATTTTGTCTGAAATATAGAATCCAATTTAATAAGATTATCAGAACTAGTTTTACAACTGCAACAATGGGAAGAGTTTGACTGATATCTCTCTTATTCAAATCTTGTTTGACACAGGAAAGATGAAGTTGGAATTTCAAAATCAGGATTAGCACAAGGTGTTTTGTTGCCTTCTTCAAGGACCTGCTGCAAGGAAACAAAGCTTGTGTTCAAATCATGTCACTAAGGAACAAACAATGTCATAGAAATTTCAATTTCCTAAGCTAACAAAGAGGATTGATGCTATATGAATAGGAAATTGTATAAAAAATAATCAACCATTCCCAAAGAAGGTTAGGATGGATACATAAGATAATCTGGTAGCAACAAAGATCACTTCAAATGAAAATGTTCTTGATCATGCAGAAAATTGTGAGTTTATACCACCACTCAACTTTCCAATTGATACTGCTGTATAACTTCGCCAACATATACAGTTAAGTTCTTACGTAATTACCAATATGCTAATAATCAGACAGTCGAAAAAGCCTTCATTTATTTGAATTGTCTCCAAACCATCTATCCAAAAATGGAATAAATTCAACACATCAAGTAACATATTCAAACTATTACCAAAAACAACATTAGTAATAATGTTGTCCATAACCATTTTAAACATCATCTACTTGTTTAACACAAAATGACATGTTTCAATGCAAAACCAACTATGAGACTTAAGCAAAATATAAACCTACCCATAAAATATTAACATCAATAGTTGAGGATAACAATGTCAAAATCAGAATTTTAACAGACTATAGTTATATTAAAGTGAGCACATATTCTCTCACTTCAGTGGAATCTAAACTGAATAACAAGTCAATAATTAAAAAATCTTGACAAATAGCTTTAGAAGCCTTGTACTTATTTGGACCACTGGACCCATGCTTTTCCAGCAGTTCAAGAACTTGTGGCATTCTTGAAATTGTACCTTGCATCCAAGCTGACATTGTGCCAAGGTGACCATCAAGACTCTTCATAAAACCCCGAACTTCATCATTAAATTCCTTGTATTCAATTTCAGCACTCTTCATAGGTGCAAACTTGGTCTTCTTTAAAGTTTTATGAACTTGTTGAGGGAATATTTTTTAGCAGAATGTGCACTGGAAGAATTAGATGGCATGACTCCATGGTAGATAAAATTTCAATTTCACTATTAGAATCACTCTCATCTGTTATAGGCAAAGTAACATCAGCATTTTCTAAATTCTGCGCAGCATCAAGTGGATCTTCAGCTACATCCCCTGTTGCTCGATCCTTGCCATACACAATATCCAAATCCGTAAAGTAAGGGAATGAGACATTATACAAGCCCTTAGCATCTTTGTGAGTCTGTAAAAAAACATAAAACAACAGGGTATGTAACATAATCATAAATCATAACCTATAAAATATGTATTCCATTCTACTCATCAATTAAATTAATCAAAATATCATCTAATGGACATTATTCATAAAATCACAAAATAAAACACGAATTGACATACCTTACTCCATTCGATATACCATGTAAATTCACAAGCAATCTTTTTTTCAACATCATTCCAGGAACAACCACTTTGCTTGCACATTTCATTAATAGAATGGTACCTTCCTTTCAAGAACTTGATCCTAGAGTCAATGTGCTTCACTTCGATTGTCAATTGGGGTAACTTTTGCACCATCAACCTTTTTATCTCGTTCATGTAATTGTTCTTAAAACCACCATCTGTTTTCCATAAAGGATTAGTGATCATATCTTGTAAACATCTAATTAAGACCCAGCTTTCCTCCTCGGTCCAAAACCTCTTGTTCTTGCCTCTTCCGTATTCCATATCATTTTTCTCTTGGTTATGCCCATCCACTATATTGCTATTCATCATACTGTTGTTCAAGAACAATTCATTCCAAAAGCATAATAATGTAATTATACACATTATATAACAACTCAAAAACATAAATTTTAAATTTATCTTGAAAAAATCAGGCAATATAGAAGGCAGCTAGTGGAGTCATACAAAATCCTATATCATATTGAAAACATTCTAATCAAAATACAATAAAAGCACAACCATATGCAGTAGTCATCCTATACTGAATACTCAATTTCTCCAATTATTAAACATTTCAATTGGCATATTATTCCTAAATGCATTTCACTGGTCAGTTGAGGCAATTGTTCGTATGTATTCAACTTCATCATCAACATCACTTTCCTCATCTTCACTTTCTTCATTGTCCTCTGAAGATTCTTGAGGATCTTTACTCATAAATTTGTGAATCAGATTATGGAGTAGACAACATGAAATAATAATACGCACTTGGGTTTGTATTGGGAAAAAAGAAGAGGATGCTAGAATTTTCCAACATCCCTTCAACAAACCAAAACACCTCTCGATTACATTTCTTGCTTTAGAGTGCTTCATATTAAAATATTCTTCTGGAGTCTCGGGTTGATGACCATCAAACTCATTAAGATGATACCTATGCCCATGATCAGGCACAAGAAATCCAGAAGAATTGCAATAACCAGCATCAACCAAGTAGTAACAACCTTTGACAATAAACAAAACACGTAAGACTACATATTTTTAAAATTTAAAATTAAGGTTTGTTGGTTAATTCACAACCTTTTTAAATACCTTGAGGAACTTTAAGACCAGTTGGTCTGCTAATGGCATCACGAAGAACACGACCATCGTGAGTAGAACCTTCCCATCCAAGTAAGACATATATAAACTGCATATTTGGGGAACATACTCCCAACACATTTGTCGCTATACCTCCCTTCCTTGTGTGATAACATTATTTTTCTTCTTTTGGAGGTGTCACCGGAATGAAAGTACCATCTAACGCGCCTAAGCAACCCTTTAATATTTAAATGAATTAATAAAAAATACTACTAAAACATAATGATCCTAACATGTTACTAAAGTATTTGTCATATGCTATTACCTTAAATGGTTTCCATCTATCATCTTCATAGTCTTCAAGTATAGGTTCTAGTGTTTTGAGTAATATGTGGCGAAACTTCAAAATTGCATGAAGACAAAGATTGAAGTTGCGGCTCACAGTCTCTTGACTTCGACGAAAAAGTAGACTAATTGTTCTATTTTTCTTATGATGTGCCAGAACATATATAAAAAATGCCACAATTTCATCAACGGTTGCATTTCTTGTATCTTTTAATCTCCCAATGTCTCTTACCATATCACATAATATCACAAAGGTTCTCCTATCCATACGGAGTTCACTAATACAAAATGCATCACTTTCTTTTGTAAGGCTAAATATCCATTGCATTCGCTTAATTCGTTTGTCTTCCTTATTTTTTATTTCAAAAATTTTAGTGCGCCGATATATTCGATATGAATGTTGATAGAGTATGAGGATGAATACAACTATAAGCATAACATGTGTAACCCACAATGTGCACATTATATTTTGGCTTCTACTATTAAAAGGAGGTCGTGCCATGTTTTTCTACAACATACAAGCAAACAAACATCAATGATATATTAGATAAACAAACATAAACTTATGCATAACTAAAGAACAAATTTTTTAAATAGTAAAGAACCTGATCAAACTCCAAGACTAGTATTCAAATACAGGTAATGTAGACATCCAATAAGTAATATAACTTTACTCAAAAACATTGGATTTTTTTATGCAAGCAAAACATACTAATAGTATGAAAATTGGTACAAAAGCAATTAGGTGAATTTAGAGTGTTTTTCATAATTTCATAAGCAATCTATTCTCCGATTAATGCTCAAATAGATGGACCAAGTAAGAAAAGGAAATGTTCAAAATTTTACTACAAAATTCTCCAGAAATTGTTTGCAAAACAAAATTCTCGAGAAATTGAAAGAAGATAAATTTGAAACCTAGAACTATACTACACAGTTCAGAATGCACATCAATTTGAAAAATTAGGTATGAAAAGAATCACCAACCGTGTAAGAATATCGATCCGATGAACCTCAACGTTGAAAGGTTGGCCAGAGAAAAATCTAAGAACCTGGCCGAGAGAGAAAAAGAGAAATCTGAATAAGAGAACAAGAGAAATACAAAGTGAGAGGCCAAGTGAGGAAGAGGAAATATAAATACACACAAAAGGAAACCATACCAGTTCGTCTAGGCTGACGGAGAAGACCAAGAACCGGTGGTAGAGGGTTGCGGTTGACAGAGGAGATCACGGCGGAAGAGAAATCGCGACAGTGGGAGGAGAAGGGAAAACGCCGACTAATTTTAAAGATAAGAGTTGGGTTGAAGGAGAAGACCAAGAACCAGTGGCGGAGGGTTGTGGTTGACAAAGGAGATTGCAACGGAAGGGAAATTGTGACGACAAAGGGAGGAGAAGGAAATCACGGCAGAGAGTGGAGAAAGAAATAACGGCTGAGGGAGGAGAAGGAAATCGCGGCAGAGGAGAAGGAAATTACGACAAAGGGAGGAGAAGGAAATCATGAAATTAGGGTAAGGGCTATTTTGGCATTATAAAAAAAATTTATTCTTGAAATTTAGCAATGAATCGATAGAAGAGGGGGGACACGGAAATAAAGTTTCGTCCAATTTTAAGTAATGATTCCCATATCTGTATTTTTATTCCCATGTTCCAAACATTAACAATAGCAATCATTCCCTTTTATTCTCATTCCCCACTCCTATTCCTTTGAACCAAACACCCCCCCCCCCCCTAAGTCTAGCGGGAGGTAGCTTAAGCTTAAATAGCTTAAAAATCAAATTTCCTACTTTTCTACATTTTGTACTTTATTGTATTTTTTTTTTTGCTTTAACTTTATTTGTTTACCCTAGCTTAACTTGAGTTTCTCACATCAAAAAGGGAAAGATTGTTGAAACCCCAAGATTATTTTGATGTGATCAAACAAGATAAGTTAGGTCTTGTTGGTTTTGATCTCTGTGTCTAAGTGTGCAAAAACATAGGAGCACAGGAAGTCAGGTAAAAGACGCAACTAGCAAGAAGGATGGCACAGGAGAGAGCCGACGGGGTCGGTGTGTTTGATTGACGAGGTGTTGCGGAAGAGTACACCGGCGGACGAGAAGGGAGCGTGCTATGTTTCCGAGGGACGAGAAGTTGGAGCGGAAGATTGCTCGGGGAGCAAAAGACGTAGCTAGCGAGAAGGTCGGCACGGGAGAGAGCCGATAGGCTCGGTGCATCCGAGGGACAAAGCTGCGGAAGACTACACTGACTGATGAGAAGGAAGCATGCGATGATTCCGAGGGATGAGAAGCCGGAGCGGAAGGTTGCTCGAGAAGGCCGGAAGTTGGGTTTGGGTGAGCCCTATTCCAGATGGCCAAAATCACCCAAACGAGCAGAGCCGGAGTGGAAGACCCGGACCGAGACGAGCAGCACCGGAGCAGAGGGCCCGGACTGAAAAAGTCAATAGGACTTTAAGGGTCTGAGCGCCCGGAACTCAAATATTATCAGCATCGACATGGATGTTGACCGTTGCGTCGGGGATAAATTTCTTTCCCGCTCTAGGCGCCTGGAACCCTTCCAAGTACCCAGACCAAGACTATAAATATAGCCTTGGTCTAAGAAGCTAAATAGAACAAGCAATTTCATTTACAACACTTGTGCGCTTTCCATTTTTGTTTAGCTTCTTCATTTTTTTTGCTTTCACTACTGTAAGAGGCTTATCTACCTGAAAGAGTATTTATTGCACTTTATTTCCTTGAATTAGCAACCTCCATGGTTGTAACTAAGTAAATCTCTTGAGCCTTTGTTTTTTGTTTATTCTAATTTTATTTATACAAGTGTTCATTTAAGTTCGAGAAGGGTATTTTCTATTTTATTTTGTGCAAGGTTATTTAACCCCCTTCTAGCCGGCCCACCAAGGGACCAACAATATGTTGGTCCCTTGTGGCAGGCTAGAGGGGGGTGAATAGTCTAAAATCAAAAAATGAACAACTTTCTTGACTTAAATCTTTATCAATATAAACACTTGTATAAAAAAAAATAGCAAGCAAATTAATAAGATGAAGAGTTACAAAGATTTTACTAAGTTTGCAATCAGAAGATTGCTAATCTAAGATGTTCAAAACTCACTAAAGTCTCCTTCAGGTGGAGAGACCACTTATAGAAGTTAAAGCACTGAATTACGAAGTCAAACTAAAGGTAGAACATTTACAAGTATTGTGTTTATCTACTAGGATCAGGGATATATTTATAGCCCTGATCGGGACGCCTGGATGGGTTCCAAGAGCTTGGACGTGGATAAAACTTTATCCACGTCGCACCAGATCGCAACAGGTGGCGTCTCGATAAACTTTTTGGTCCGGGCACCTAGACCCACTCCGGGTGCCCGGACCCTGTTAAACTTGATTCACAGTCGAGGGCACCCTCAGGGGTGCCCTCGATACCTAAAGTGGTCTGGGCGCCCGGACTCTGGGCACCTAAAATCACTCCAAGCACCCAGACCACAGTCAACAGCAAGTTGGCTTTTCACCCGGCTTCTGCTCTGGCTTCATTCGCTTAGGTGATTTCGGCCATCCAGAATAAGGCTCACCCGAACCCATTTTCTGGCCATCTCAAACAACCTTCCAATCCAGCTTCTCATCCCTTAGAACCGCCCCGCACTTCCTTCTCGTCCGCTAACCTACTCTTTCGCAGCGCCTCATCCCTCAGACACACAAAGCCCGTCAACTCTCTCCCGTGTCATCCTTCTCGCTAGCTGTGTCTTTCGCTCAACCTCTTGTGCTCCTAAGTTCTTGCACACTCAGACACAAGGCATCAAAACATAATAGGACCTAACTGGACTTAGTTGATCACATTAAAACTATCACGGGATACTCACAGTATGCAAATTATCGGCACAGGTTTTGGCCATCTCGAAATATCTTCTAAGAATTATCGTAGTCATTCAACCTCTTCACCACATTTGTCAAGAGCCACAAACTCAGATTCCATCATGGATCTGGTTAATATCGTTTACTTAGAAGATTTCTATGAAATGGCTGCATCTCCCAAAGTGAATACATATCCACTCCTAGACTTATAGTTTTTTATGTTAGATATCCAACTCGCATCGTTGTATCCTTCGATCATGATAGGATATCTCGTATAATGCAGTCCATATTCACGAGTATACCTCAAGTACATCAGTACTCTTGTTATCCCTTTCCAGTGCTCAACATCGGGATTACTCGTGTATCTATTCAGTTTACTTATTGCATAGGCCAAGTCTAGTCATATATAACTCATCAGCTATATTAGACTTCTAATCACTTGAGAGTACTCTATCTGAGAGATACTTTCACCTTGATTTTTTTATAGGTGTTGACTTGTATCTATCGGTGTTCATGACAACATAGTATCACCCTTGGTTAATTTCTCAAGAATCTTGTCCACTTAATGGGATTAACTAAGAATAAGCCTTCTGTTGTTCTAAGAATTTTGATTCCTATAATCACATCAGCTAGGCTCATGTCTTTCATGTCAAATCTTGTGTTCAACATATCTTTAATAGATTTAATTATTTTATCATTACTCCCAATGATAAGTATGTCATCTATATATAGGCACAAGATGATGTAGTCATTGTAACAACCACCCTTCTTACTAATCTCTAAGGATGGATGCTACTTAACTATTACTTTACTTAAGTAATGTTGTGTATGCTAGTAATAGCAAAGCTTAAAAATTTCGGACTGCCATGCAAAACTTTTCCACTGTTCTTACTGTAAACGCCCTTCATATCATGCAATTTAAACATTTCTATATGTGATTACATGCTAAGGAACGAAAAGAACTCCTTCTATAAAAACTAAACTTGCACAATAAACTAGCATACCTAGAAAATGTTATAGACAGAGTTATAGAAAAACCAGTCCTCAGTATGCTACATTCAAGCTTAAAGGTAAGTCCATGCATGTTACGGTTTCGCATAGAATTCTCAGTTTAGAGCAACTGGAACAAAAATAACTAGCTGCATTATATACTAACAGGATCGGTTGCTGCTTCTAGTAGTGCTAGCAACCTGATTGATACCAAAAAATAAGTAACAGCTAACAATTTATTCTCCCAAAACAGAAAGAGCAACATTTTTCTTCCAGGTACACAAATAACCTTCTTAGCATACAATTTAAGACACCATAGCAACAATTCTGATAGGAGTATTTCCAACAACACGGCATAAACAAGTCTAACATGCATTTTTCTCATTTCAAGGCTCGAAAGCAATTACAGCACATTTATGAACAAATGCAGGTTACGGATGTATCATGAAATTCTGTTTGGTATAGCAACTGACCATGCAGATCTTTCTGAATTTAAACAGCAGTGTATCCCAACACAAATGGTGCTACGACATTAATAAAAGGTACGTACATGGCAGTTCAAATGGGAGAAATTTCAGAAATAACTAAACTCCAGTAGTGCAAGGAATAACAATACTGCACCTAATTTTAACATGCAACCAAAGCAATCAAGTCCGGCCGAACTTTCAACAACAGGACTAGCGTACCTAGCAATGGTAATAAAAAAAACAATACGAAATAAACAAAGTCCAGTGACCCAAGGGAAATAATCCGACTAGTTATCTTAACAATTAAATGACAGAATCTGATAAAATCCTGTTACAAGGTCCCAAGCTTCCATTGTCCGACATCACACACATGCATCTCCTTGTCGCCTTCCTTTCATATTTTAGCTTTTCCTTTATCTGCAGTAGGAGGAAAAATAGATCTATAAGCGAAACGCTTAGTAAGTACTAATCTATCTCACAAATACTCGAAATGCATAGGAATAATGCAACAATACTAAAACTGAAATGCTAAAAGAAAAACTGCATGTACTCATGGTATACAGAAATAAAACTGAATACTAAACATTCTCACTAACTGATAGGAAAATAATGAAACTACTACTGTATGCTCAGAATTAAAGAAACTAACTTCTATTAATTCTAAGCATAATACTTGTTTCATTTTCTTATATCTTTATACCAGAAATTAATCTTTTAATTTCTCTTTTACTTTCTTCTTCTTTTCTTCTTTATTTTCTTCTTCTTTGGGCCCAGGCTTAGTACCATCTTTGTTTTGCGCGCTCTCTAATAGTGACTGAGGTAGTGAGCCTCTAGTCCTATGAGGTAAAGACCTTGGTCTTACCAGGGCCAAGACCTTGGAATTGGTCACCTGGATTATTTAACGACAACCTTGGAAGTCGGGTACTAGCCTCTTACTTTAATTTACTAGTTATTTCTTTTTAACTAAACTCTAGTCTTTTCTTTACTCATACTTCTCATACTCCTTGATTAGAGCTTATTAGAATCCTGTAGATATATCTAACAAGTGTTGGATTACAACTAACCAAGCATGCTATATAAAAATAACATAAGGGAAGCAGATCTGAACTCTCTAAGCATGTTATAAAACAAAGCAAAGGAAAGCAAATCTGAACTTACTAATCATGCTATAAAATAGAGCAAAAGAAAGCAACTTTGATCTTACTAATCATGCTATAAAATAGAGCAAAAGAAAACAACTTTGCTGGAATTTATGGGCAGCAAGTAGACCTACATGGATACAACATTTAAGAGCTAAACTCCTTCTACACAATTAAACTCGAACCATAACCTATCATGCTCAATAGTTATGCTACAGAAGGTGTGGAATAAAAGGGAAAACCCCTAACTTATAGTCCTGTTCAACAGCAAACCCAAGCGAGAACTCTCGGCACAGCACTTTGCATGGTAAGATTCGGCACAGCAGCTTCTTCAAGGAAACTCACATAGAATTTTCCACAAAACAACCCTAATTGATTGAAAAGGAAGGCCTAGCATAAAAAAATCTGAAACTCTATTGCCCTAACATGGCAAATTCGGTACAGCAACCTTTAACACAGCAAATTAGCTCAGCAACGCAACCCTAACATGCTCTTCTACTCAGCACAGCAAGATCCAGAAGCAAGGAACGAAATCCAAAGTTCGGAGCAACTCCTACCACAGGTGAGTAGTACTTACCCTTGCTTTTAGGACTTACAACCGGAAAGAGGCAGCTAGGGCTTTGCGGAGATGAAGACTTCGGCTTCTCCTTTGTACTCACGCGTTCTCTTCGACGAGAGGAGCTCAGATCCGCAAGGTTCGCCGGAAGAAGACCTTCGTCGGCCGCCGGAGATGAAGCTAGGGCTTCGTATTTCTTCGCTCGGCAGAAACGGCGCCGTCGCACGCGAGAAGCAGAGGAGAAGAAAGGGTTTCGGGAGAAAATACCCCCTAATCCCTCTTAACTTCTCCTTTTATAACTAGGTCTAACTTTGTTCTTTACTATAACTTTTATATATCTCGCTTCATACTTATTAACAAACCACACGTAGCCCAGTTGGTTGGCTGTGTCCGGTTGGGTCAGGTTTGGCCGGAGGTCTTGGGTTCGAGTCTCACCTTCAACAAATTTTTGGTCAAAACTTCTTTCTTTTGTAACTATACTAAACGACCTCCAAAAATTACATAAAAATACTTTAAAAACTTCTAAAAATCTCTAGAATATTTTAAAAGTGTTTCTAAATATTTTTATGGACTTTTAGAACTTGAAATAGGGAAAATTGGGTCGTTACAATCCCCCATACCTTTTAAAAAGTTCGTCCTCGAACTTAGAATAGCTCTGGATACTTCTGTCTCATACTGTCCTCCCGCTCCCAAGTGACTTCCTCGTGCTTTTGGTTCTGCCAGATGACCTTCACTAGTGGTACTTCTCTATTTCTTAATCTCTTAACTGCACTGTCCACTATCTGTGTAGGTCTGCTCTCATAACTAAGATCCTCTTGGATCTGCACTGACTGAGGCTGAATCACTTGGCTTGGGTCGTGGAGACACTTCTTTAGCATGGAGACATGAAATACATTATGTATTGCTGACATGTCTTGTGGTAAGTCCAGCTTGTAAGCTACTTTCCCAATCCTCTCTATGATCAGGTAAGGTCCTACATAGCGAGGGCTTAACTTGCCCTTCTTGTCAAATCTCATCACTCCCTTCATAGGAGCGACCTTGAGGAAAACTGAATCTCCTACTTGGAATTCCAGTGGCTTACGGCATGTGTCAGCATAACTCTTCTGTCTGCTTTGGGCAGTCTCAATTCTCTGTCTGATTTTCTGGATCACCTGAGTAGTCTCATCTATCAGCTCTGTCTGAATGCCCAGCTCTACTTCCATTTCTTTTCTCTCACCTGCTTCTTGCCAGCAAAGGGGTGATCTGCACTTCCTGCCATACAGTGCCTCATATGGTGCCATCTTGATGGTCGCCTGATAACTATTGTTGTAGGCAAACTCAGCTAAGCATAGATACTTGCACCAACTTCCCTTGAAATCCAGCGCACAAGCTCTGAGCATATCTTCTAAAATCTGATTTACTCGCTCTGTCTGTCCATCAGTCTGAGGATGGAAGGCTGTGCTGAACTTGAGTTTGGTGCCTAGTGCAGTCTGAACACACTCCCAAAAGTGTGAGGTGAAGCGCCCATCTCTATCAAAAATGATAGATTTAGGAACTGCATGAAGTCTGATCACCTCCTTAACGTATAGTTGTGTCAACTGCTCTATGGAGTGGGACACCTTGATGGCTAGGAAATGGGCAGACTTAGTCAATCTGTCCACTACTACCCATATTGCGTCATATCCATTTGTAGTTCTTGGAAGACCTGTTATGAAGTCCATGGATATGTCTTCCCACTTCCACTCTGGTATTGGGAGAGGCTGAAGAACTCCTCCTGGTCTCTGGTATTCTGCTTTGACTCTCTGGCACGTCTGGCAGGTACTGACCTATTTAGCAACGTCTCTTTTGAGTCCGGACCACCAGAACCTTTGTTTCACGTCTTGGTACATCTTGGTAGAACCAGGATGCATGGAGTATGGGGTGCTATGAGATTCTTCTAAAATCTTCTTTCTCAGTTCTTCATCATTGGGCACGCAAATGCGACTCCCCTGATAAAGAATCCCGATGTCCGTCACTCGAAACTCTGACTTGTCTTCTTTCTGTATCCCTTGCTTGATCTTCTGGATGTCTGGATCTTCACTTTGCTTTCTCTATATCTCCTCAAGCAATGTAGACTCTAAGGTCAATACATAGAGTTGCCCTTCAATAATTTCAAGTCCAAAATCTGACAACTCCTTCTGCAGTGGCAGGGCTAATGATGACAAAGACATCAGGGATGCACTGGACTTTCTGCTTAGTGCATCTGCCACTTTGTTAGCTTTGCCTGGGTGGTAGAGGATTTCACAGTCATAATCTTTGACCAACTCCAGCCACCTGCGCTGTCTCATGTTTAAGTCCTTCTGAGTGAAGAAGTACTTAAGACTCTGATGATCTGTGAAGATTCTACACTGAACTCCATACAAATAATGTCGCCAGAGTTTCAGTGCAAAAACCACAGCTGCCAGCTCAAGATCGTGAGTGGGATAGTTCTTCTCGTAGTCTTTGAGTTGTCTGGAAGCATAGGCTATGACTTTTCTGTCTTGCATGAGTACAGCTCCTAAGCCCATCTTGGAAGCATCACTGTAGATGTCAAAACTCTTGTCACTCTCTGGAACTGTCAGGATAGGAGCATTGGTCAGTCTCTTCTTGAACTCTTGGAAACTCTGCTCACATTTATCTGACCATTCAAACTTCTTGTTCTTCCTGGTGAGGGCTGTTAGTGGAGAGGCTATCCTGGAAAAGTCCTCCACGAATTTCTTGTAGTACCCAGCTAAACCAAGGAAGCTTCTGATCTCCCTGGCGTTCTTGGGTCTGCTCCAGTTGTTGACTACTTCTATTTTGGCTGGATCCACTTGGATGTCTTCTTTAGAAATTATGTGGCCTAGAAATGCCACCTGATCTAATCAGAACTCGCACTTTGAGAATTTAGTGTAAAGCTGTTTTTGCTGAAGAGTCTGCAGTACTATCCTCAAGTGCGTGTCATGCTCCTCTAGAGTCCTTGAATAGACCAGAATGTCGTCGATGAATACGATGACAAATTTGTCAAGGTATTCTCTGAACACTCTGTTCATTAAGTCCATGAAGACCGCTGGTGCATTAGTCACACCAAAAGGCATGACCACAAACTCGTAGTGTCCGTATCTGGTCCTGAACGTCGTTCTGGGTATATCCCTTTCCTTCACTTTCAGCTGATGGTACCCAGAGCGCAGGTCTATCTTTGAGAACACCATTGCCCCTCTTAACTGATCAAATAAGTCGTCAATCCTGGGAAGGGGATACTTGTTCTTGATCGTCACTTGATTCAGAGCTATGTAATCTATGCACATCCGCATAGATTCATCTTTCTTCTTGACAAACAACACAGGAGCTCCCCAAGGTGAGTGACTAGAGTGGATGAAGCCTTTGTCAAGCAGCTCCTGAAGTCGCTCTTGTAACTCTTTCAACTCTGTTGGAGACATGCGATACGGAGTTTTTGAAATTGGACCGGTACCAGGAACCAATTCAATCTCAAACTCCACTTCTCTGTTGGGAGGTAGCCCAGGTAGCTCTTCTGGAAATACTTCTGGATATTCGCATACTACCCGGACGTCCTCCTGCTTGAGTCCTTTCTGTTCTTCTGCATTCACTATGTATTTAAGAAAACCTGCACACCCTCTAGCTAACATCTGGTGAGCTGCTAGAGAAGAGAGAAGTTTCTGGGTTTCCTTCCTTGGCACTCCTGTGAACTCAAAAGTTGGTTCACCTTCTGGACTAAAAATCACTTTCCTTCTGCGACAGTCCACTGAGGCACTGTACTTGCTGAGGAAATCCATACCAAAAATGATATCGAAATCCTGCATGGCGAGAACTATCAGATTTACATATAGCTCTCGGTCTGCAATCCTAACCAATACAGCTCGGAGCCATTGATTGGATTCCATGACTTCCCCAGAAGGTAGGGTCGTCAAGAACTTGGAGTTCGTACTCTCTGTAGGCACCTGTAATCTACTGGCAAAAGGTATCGATACAAAAGAATGGGTCGCCCCAGTGTCAAATAGTACAGTAGCTATGTGATGGAAAACAACTACTTGACCTGTTACGACCGTGGAGGCACTAGCAGCTTCTTCTTTGGTGAGGGAGAATACTCTGGCACCATCAAAGGCTGGAACTGGTGGAGCTTCCAACCTTCCTTGACTGATATAAGGTCCCTCCAATGCTGCTTCCATGTGGTGCAACTGTGTAGGCTGGCCTCTATATTGCAATGGCTGTGGCTGAGGTGCTTTGAATTTGTTAGGACACTCTTTAGCCATGTGTCCTTCCTGACCACAGGAGTAACATCCAGTCTTACCCAAAAGACAGGCCCCTGGATGTGTTCTCCCACATTTGGGACAGGGAGGAAACTTGGTCTGCTTGTTTGCTGGTCCTCCCTTCTGATTACCTCCTGAGTTCCACTACTTTCTTTTATTACCCTTGCCTTTCCAGTTCTGTTTACTTGATTAGGATTTCTGGTTCCCCGCTGACTTGTCCTCTATCTTCATTGGCTTGTGCTGCGCTCGTTGTGCTTTGATGTTGTTCAGGTAGTGCTCAGTAACTAATGCCCTACTGATCAGCTCTTCACCAGTCTGGGGCCGGTGAGCTCCACTGCTCACATTCAGTGCTATCTGTGGTCTCAGCATTCTGAGCATCAGTCTGACTCGCTCCTTCTCTGTACTTACTAACTCTGGGCAGAGACGAGCTAGTCTGTTGAACTTCTTGGCTGCTTCTTCCACTGACAGGTCACCCTGTTTGAACTCTATAAATTCCTCATAGTGCTTGTTGGTGATCTGTAGGTGGAAGAACTCTTCATAAAACTCTGATTGAAAATCAACCCAGCTCATCTGATCGGCTGCTCTCTTGGTCTTTATCCTCTCCCACCACATACGAGCATCTCCTGACAGGCAGAAAGAGGCGCACTTGACCTTCTCGACTTCTGGCCAGTCAAGAAGCTCCATAGTGCTCTCCAGTGTTTTAAACCAAGCCTGGGCATCCTAGGGCTCAGTCGTGCCTGAGAAGCTCTCTGGTTTCAGCTTTAGCCACTGTATGAGGTAAGCTTCTTGCCTCTGAGGTGCTGTGGCGACTCCCTGGGCAGCTGGTGGAACCTCAGTTACCGCTGGAGTCTCCGTAGTGACTACTGGGGTAGGGGGAGGAACTGATTGCTGATTTGCCATCAGATTGGCAATCACTTGCTACTGCTCCGCTACTTACTTCTGGAGTTGAGCCACAACTTCAGAAAGATTGGGCTCAGTTGCTCTGGGAACTTCGTTCTCTTGAGCTTAGTCCTCGGCACGAACGATACGGGGATGTCCTCTTCTTGCCATCTAGTTATGCAAGGAAAAAGACTTGATATTTTCTCTATCCTTTCTAACATACACATTTGTACAGGAATAAAGAAAACAGCAAAAACTCTTATCTAACTTAAGCACTTATAAGCAATTACTTTATACTGCAAATAGTAATAAAGGAAAGGAATAAAGAAAGAAATTAAATACTTTCTTACTTGAAGACGACAAGGCTGATGCAGATGTGTGTATGATGCTGGAGAATGGGAACCACTCTGATACTAACTGTAACAACCACCCTTCTTACTAATCTCTAAGGATGGATGCTACTTAACTATAACTTTACTTAAGTAATGTTGCGTATGCTAGTAATAGAAAAGCTTAAAAATTTCGGACTGCCATGCAAAACTTTTCCACTGTTCTTACTGTAAACGCCCTTCATATCATGCAATTTAAACATTTCTATATGTGATTACATGCTAAGGAACGAAAAGAACTCCTTCTATAAAAACTAAACTCGCACAATAAACTAGCATACCTAGAAAATGTTATAGACAGAGTTATAGAAAAACCAGTCCTCAGTATGCTACATTCAAGCTTAAAGGTAAGTCCATGCATGTTACGGTTTCGCATAGAATTCTCAGTTTAGAGCAACTGGAACAAAAATAACCAGCTGCATTATATACTAACAGGATCGGTTGCTGCTTCTAGTAGTGCTAGCAACCTGATTGATACAAAAAAATAAGTAACAGCTAACAATTTATTCTCCCAAAACAGAAAGAGCAACATTTTTCTTCCAGGTACACAAATAACCTTCTTAGCATACAATTTAAGACATCATAGCAACAATTCTGATAGGAGTCTTTCCAACAACACGGCATAAACAAGTCTAACATGCATTTTTCTCATTTCAAGGCTCGAAAGCAATTGCAGCACATTTATGAACAAATGCAGGTTACGGATGTATCATGAAATTCTGTTTGGTACAGCAACTGAGCATGCAGATCTTTCTGAATTTAAACAGCAGTGTATCCCAACACAAATGGTGCTACGACATTAATAAAAGGTACATACATGGCAGTTCAAATGGGAGAAATTTCAGAAATAACTAAACTCCAGTAGTGCAAGGAATAACAATACTGCACCTAATTTTAACATGCAACCAAAGCAATCAAGTCCGGCCGAACTTTCAACAACAGGACTAGCGTACCTAGCAATGGTAATAAAAAAAACAATACGAAATAAACAAAGTCCAGTGACCCAAGGGAAATAATCCGACTAGTTATCTTAACAATTAAATGACAGAATCTGATAAAATCCTGTTACAAGGTCCCAAGCTTCCATTGTCCGACATCACACACATGCATCTCCTTGTCGCCTTCCTTTCATATTTTAGCTTTTCCTTTATCTGCAGTAGGAGGAAAAATAGATCTATAAGCGAAACGCTTAGTAAGTATTAATCTATCTCACAAAAACTCGAAATGCATAGGAATAATGCAACAATACTAAAACTGAAATGCTAAAAGAAAAGCTGCATGTACTCATGGTATACAAAAATAAAACTGAATACTAAACATTCTCACTAACTGATAGGAAAATAATGAAACTACTACTGTATGCTCAGAATTAAAGAAACTAACTTCTATTAATTCTAAGCATAATACTTGTTTCATTTTCTTATATCTTTATACCAGAAATTAATCTTTTAATTTCTCTTTTACTTTCTTCTTCTTTTCTTCTTTATTTTCTTCTTCTTTGGGCCCAGGCTTAGTACCATCTTTGTTTTGCGCGCTCTCTAATAGTGACTGAGGTAGTGAGCCTCTAGTCCTATGAGGTAAAGACCTTGGTCTTACCAGGGCCAAGATCTTGGAATTGGTTACCAGGATTCATAAACTCTAATACTTAAGCCTGGAGGTTTAGAGTTCGAATCCTGGGGGAGGCAAAAAATCCATTGACCAGGGGTGGAAAGTCCTAGTGAGTAACGACACGGCCAAGGGTCGTCGGTCGACGACATTAGAGGTCACCAAATGGGCCGACTATATAAGGGCCGACGGTCGACGACATGAGAGGTCGCCAAATGGGTCGCCAAATGGGCCAAGAGGGTCGGGTCGTTACAATAAAAGGTGCCTTTTTATTCATCTCACTTGGTTACCAGGATTCATAAACTCTAGTACTTAAGCCTGGAGGTTTAGAGTTCGAATCCTGGGGGAGGCAAAAATCCACTGACCAGGGGTGGAAAGTCCTAGTGAGTAACGACACGGCCAAGGGTCGTCGGTCGACGACATTAGAGGTTGCCAAATGGGCCGATGACATAAGGGCTGACGGTCGACGACATGAGAGGTCGCCAAATGGGCCGCCAAATGGGCCAAGAGGGCCGGGTCATTACAGTCATTCTCTGTGACTTTAATGTAGACACATTTATCACATTCATTAATCTTAAATCCACATTCCTTCATGACATTATCAAATTTCTCATGACACTACTTTGGTGCTTGTTTCAAGTCATATAATAACTTCACTAATCTACAAACCTTGTTTTTCTATCTTGACATAGAAAACTCCTCAGGTTGCTCCATATAAATTTTTTCTTTTAAATTCCCATTTAGAAAGGTTGTATTTACATTCATCTGATGTATTTCGAGATTCCATAAAGCGGCTATAGCCAACAATACTCTAATGGAAGTTATTCTCAACACGGGAGAATACATATCAAAGTAATCAAGGCCTTCTTGCTGTCGGTATCATTTGATTACCAATCTGGCCTTATACTTATTAATTGTGTCATTTGACTTTACTTTCTTCTTGAAAATCCACTTGCAACCTAGTGGTTTACTTCCAAGAGGAAGATCCACAAGTTTTCAAGTGTAATTTTGCAAGATAGATTCTATCTCAGATGCAATTGTCTCTCTCTAGTGAGGTCCGTTAGAAGAGCTTACGTCTTCAGAGTAACTTCAAGGCTCACTTTCCAACATGAAAGTGATAAAATCTTATCTGTATATTTTTTCCACCCGAGCTCTTTTGCTTTGTCTAAGCTCAACCTCGAGTGGTCCATCATTATCTTCTTCGCCTTATGTTTTATATACCCGTTTTGAGGAGCTAGTATCCTCTCGGGTCTTATATGGAAACACATACTCAAAAAATGAGGTATTTCTCGATTCTATTTTCAAGTTCTTGTTCATATCCGGTATTTGTGACTCATACACAAAAAACTGATACGCACTGCTATTATGTGCATATCCAATAAATATGCAGTCAATAGTCTTTAGTCATATCTTAATCCTTTTCAGATCAAGCACCAACACTTTGGCAAGACACCCCCATATTCGTAAATATTTATAGGATGGTTGTCTTCCATTCCACAACTAATAAGGGTTCTTATCTATTTTCTTACGAGGTACCTTATTTAAAAGCTAATTAGCTGTTAACACAGCTTCCCCCCATATGAACTCTAGCAGTCCAGAGTTTAATAGAAGAGCATTCATCATCTCCTTTAGAGTTTGATTCTTACGCTCAGCAACTCCATTTTGTTGAGGAGTATAAGGAGATGTTATTTCATGTCTGATTCCATGCTCAACACACGACTCAGTGAACGGTAATACATATTCACCGTCTCAGTAACTTCGAACCACCTTAATCTTTCTATTAAGTTATGTTGGAGTACCTTTGAGGTCGTACACGTCAGTGTAAATTAGCCCGAGTGGTTCGTTGCTTCTCTCAACATGTTGAAAGGATGACCTTGTTATTTTCACTTCAACACAAATCTCACACTTGTGTTTTGGATCAAGGTGGAATGTGGGTATGTTTTGCATGTTTATTAATCTATGCAACACATCGTAGTTAACATTACCTAGTCTACCATACCACAAACAAGAATACTCAAGCATATAAGTGGAAGAGCTTTCATTTTTATCTATCTTAGGCCTAATGGCCATTACATTGAGCTTTAACAGCCCATCGGATACATAGCCTCTTCCAACAAACATTCCATTCTTGGACAGTACAACTCTGTCTAACTCAAAGACAATGCGAAAGCCATACTTGCTTAATAGTGATCCGGATACTAGATTCTTCTAAATCTCCATATCATACAATATATTGTTCAGAGTAAGGTTCTTGCCTGAGGTCATCTTTAGCACTACTTTTCCTTGGCCCATGATGTCCAAGGTTGTTGAGTTCCCCATGAACGGCTTGTCCCCATTGACTTCTTCAAAGTTATGGAGCAGCTACTTATTGCAGCAGACATGTATGGTGGCTCCAGTATTGGTCCACCATTATCGCGGGTTAGAACCCACCAGGTTTAATTCAGAGACCACGGGGCAGAGCTCATCTATTTCTGGTCCCTCATTCAGGTTGGCCTCCTACTTCTTCTTTGGCTTTCTACACTCCGAAGATTTGTGACCGACTTAATCACAGTTGAAGTACTTCCCAGAGAACTTCTTCTAACGGATGCCTCCTCTGGATCCTATCTTGGAAGACTTGGGGTTCTTTCATATTGAGTTTTGATCGTGTTCGATCACGTTGGTTTTCACAGTAGCCTGAGAGAATAGCTTTCTCTCTGAACTCTTGTTATCTTCTTCAATGCGAAGTCTAACAATGAGTTCCTCCACATTCATCTCCTTCCTCTTATGCTTCAAGTAGTTCTTGAAGTCCTTCCAGCCTAGAGGCAGCTTCTCAATAATAGCAGCCACCTAGAAAGTTTCACTCAGAACCATTCCTTCTGAATGGATTTCATGCAGGATCACTTGAAACGCCTGGACTTAGCTGATCACCATCTTGGTGTCAACCATCTTGTAGTCTAGGAATTGTCCCACGATGGACTTCTTGGCCCCTACATCCTATGTCTTGTACTTCTTGTCCAGGGAGTTGTTCTCTTCATGCTATACACAGCGTACAACGAGTTGGTAAGGCAATTGAGGATGTAGTTTCAGCAAAGAAACTCAGAATGAGTTCATGCCTCAACTTCACTGATGGTTTATATATCAGCATCCTCAACATACTTGGGAGGGTCCTCTGTCAAGAACCGAGTCAGATTGAGTTTGGTCAAGTAGAAGAACATCTTCTGCTACCACCTCTTAAAACTTAATCCACTGAACTTCTCTGGCTTTTCGAGGTGGATGGAGTCTTCAGGTATGGTCATCTCAATAGAACTAGAATCTATTTCAAGATTGTTAGACAATCTGCCAGAGATTTTGGGGTATTAGATGAATTTAAATTACACTAAATTAAATTCACTTATCTATCGAGATGACCTGAGCAGATAATCTTAGGCTGCCAACAGGGGTTGGTTACTGCTCAGTACCGAACACAGATTGCACAATAATCTAGTGGTAGAGCGGGCTGAGAGGTTGAGTGAGCGAGCGGCCGGGCGAGCAAGTGTCCGGCCGAGTGGACCAAGCAAGCGATCGGATGACCAAGCGGACCAAGCAAGTGACCGGATGAGTGAGCGAAGTGGCCGAGTGAGTAAGCGGCCAGACAGGCATGCAACCGAGCAAATGAAGAGTCTAAGCGGGTGAGCGGCTGGACGAGCAGATGAAGAGGCCGAGAGGACGAAGCAGGCAGGTAGTCAGTTAGGTAGAGTAGCAGAGCGACCGAACGATCGAGGCCTGCGATGGTCACAATTTCCTTGAAACATATTCACCTCACCTCCGACTGTTCTTCGGGGTTTACTCGGGTCATTTATTTCCTAGGATACAACGGTTAACTGTGATTCCCACTAAGCACTGATGGTCATGGAGAACTGAGTGGTACCTGACTATGTGGTAAAATATTGGTTGTTTCACTTGGGAAAATTTTACCCTAACAGGTCCGGCATTCGTCGCACGCAGGTCATGCTCACACACGAGTCAACTTGATTTAGTGTAATATAGGCCCTGTATTTGCGCCCCCTCCACCGCGCACCCACGCATGAGAGAGAGCCTCTCTCCATGCATTTGTTCACATCATCAATACATGTGAATCATAAACCAACTAAAATGCCTTGAAACTTCCAATCTGGGACTAAAGTCCCATTTACAATGGAGCATCTTTCCTCTTCCACCTCTTCTCCATTCACATCACATATATCCAACATCCCCCACACTTGTTCTTGCATGTCTAAGCAAGCAAATAATACTAAGAAACAACCAAAATATTTCCTATATAAATTCCATGCAATACCTTAAAGATAGTAAAAATAATTTAACAAAGACCATCTAAAGATCAAAACAATTATGAATATAATCTCTACAATAATCAAAAGCATGGTGATTTCAACTACTTGAAGAACCAAGAATGATGCAACCTCACAAGGTAGATGTACCTAATTTAATTCTCACACTCAAACATAGAAGTAGGATTTCACTCAATATCACTCACAATATTTCACTACCATAGGCTTGCTTATTTTCTAATTCTCCATCATCATAAAAACATAGCATGCATAAATCAAAAGGACTTATTGAAAATTGAAATGGGGTCAAAAGAAACTAAAGTAGGCAAACAAAATGGGTCAGGGAAAAAAATTAATGAAAGAGTGAGAGTATTGGAAAAATAAACCAAATGAGTTAGTTCATTGATGTGCATAAAAAAATACCTCTTGTTGATGAAGTAAACAAAAGAATGACAAAATGTGGTCGAATGCAATTCACCATGTTGACCTTAGCAATTTAGGCATGTGCAACTTGATTAATTTTTTTGTCCAGCCCGCTCTGGTTCAAACCTCAACCACAACCAATTCCACATAAGCAATGAACCTAATTATTGATGAGATGATTTTAGTTCTTTGAATTCAGATTTTTCGTTAGCTTCAAGACTACCAAGCTACAGTTCACAACCATCCTTTTGAATTAGCACAAAGATCACACAAGAACATTTGTTTCATGAGAGCTTAGGAATTCTGATACTCAAAATCTGCACAGTTTTTTTATCATTAAGATCTTATATAAATGCAGGTTTGAATCACAAAGGGTTGGAAAGTTCTCAAATCTCATCAATTCAAAGAATAATTTCCAGAACTTGCAACTAACTTCTGCAATTTAGATTTCAAAATTTTCAGAATTGGAATGGGTTCTGAAATCTACATCTTTAAGCTCCTAGTTCAAACTTAAGATTCCATATTAACTTCAGCTTAAAACATGAAGAATTCAGCTTGTAGGAACGTATCCATTGGCACTGAAATAACCGAAGTCCAAATTCAGGATGTTACTGATCAAGAACATCGAGTGGACTTGGCACTCAACAGGGCTTTCTCATTTGTTGAATACAGTTTCATAATTCTAGAAGTCAGATTCATAGTATCATGTGAGTCACTCAGGAAATTAGACTTAAAATTCAGGCTCAATGAAGTTGCAGATTTTGAACTGGAAAAGAATTAGCAAGGAAGACCACTAATTAACAATAATAGAGTGAGAGCTTCACTCGAACTCTTCATTGATTTAAGGAACTCATTCTAATTCAATCTCAAAATATTTCTCTGCATTTCAGAAATTAAGAGTCCAACTTCAGAAATTTAGAATTTCCAGAATTTGAAACTGGGTTCTAAAATCTGCAGCTTAAGACTTAAGTTTCATAATTGGAATTTCAATGTTTCTTCAGTTTAAACTGTTAGGACCGAAAAGTAGCTAGAGGGGGGTGAATAGCTCTTCGCGTGCTCGTTGCTCGGCGTTGCTTGTTTCTTCAAGGATGCGCAGCGGAAATACAAAGAAACAAATACAAACACGCTAACACTTGGATTTTACTTGGTATCCACCTCCAAGGGAGATGACTAATCCAAGGATCCACACAACGCACGCACCCTCCACTAATGAAACTCTCCTTTATGGTAACTACCAAGGGCGGAGAAGCCCTACAAGACTCAATACAAGAAGAAGAAAGGGTAGTAAAGAAATACAAGCTTACAAGCTTACAATGAGTGCACAAACCCTAACCCTAGTTTCTTCTTCTTGCTTTGATCCGCCTCTTGACTTGGAAGAGCCTCCAAGAACCTTCAAGAACTGGCGATCTCGATCTTGAGAAGAGTTGTGGAGGAGCTGGTGAAGATCTGAAATGAATCTGTGAAGTGATTCCAAAGACAACGCTCGCCTGCGGCTCAAATACGACGCAACGGTCGGATCCCAATCGATTCGATTATTCCCAATCGATCGGGGAGGCTTTGGATCGATCCACGGATCGATCCAGAGCACCTCTGTGCTCTGGAAAAATGCCTGGATCGATCCACGGATCGATCCAGCGCTTATCGCGCGAAGCAGCAGCGTCCCAATCGATCCACTAATCGATTGGGACCTCTGGATCGATCCACTGATCGATCCAGAGGCTTTCTGTTCGCTGGGAAAGGTCTGGATCGATCCACTGATCGATCCAGAGCCTGGATCGATCCACTGATCGATCCAGAGCCTGGATCGATCCACTGATCGATCCAGAGCTTGGTTTTTCCCCAAAACCAAGTCTCAAACCTCCCAAACTAACATCCGGTCAAACTTAACCTGTTGGTACGTCATGCCTAGCATCTAGTCACTCCCTTGACCTGCTAGGACTCCCTCACCAAGTGTCCGGTCAATCCCTTTGACCCACTTGGACTTTTCTTTCATGCCAAGTATCCGGTCACTTTCTTGACCTACTTGGACTTTCACCTAGCTTCACTCACTAGGTCTTTCACCTGGCTTCACTCACCATGATTTTCATACTGCCTAGCTTCACTCACTAGGACTTTCACCTGGCTTCACTCACCAGGATTTCCATCTGCCTAGCTTCACTCACTAGGACTTTTACCTGGCTTCACTCACCAGGATTTCCATCCAGTCAGGTATACCTACTTGACTCTTCTTCATTCACACTAATCAGTCCCTGATCAGAATCTCCCCATATGAACAACTGCACCTGCATTGTCCATGTGTCTACATGTATTGTCAAACATCGAAACTATGACCAAGACTCAAACTTGGTCAAACCAGTCAACCTTGACCTAAGGGATATTGCACCAACAATCTCCCCCTTTTTGATGTTTGACAATACCTTTAAGTTTGGACCATTCTGAGTTAAGCTAATCCCATAGCCTTAACTCCATTCATGCCAAGGTATGAATGTTGGTTCCCTTCATTCTCCCCCTATGACCTCCCCCATAGGTAATGAAGGTCTAACTTAAACCACACATTCTCCCCCTATTGGCACACATCAACCCATCTTTGAGCACACATTAACCCGTGCCTCAATTTTGGGCACTCTTCAACAAATGCCCCATTGTTGAAAACTCTCCCCCTGAAGAGTTGCTCATCGTTGTTCACAACTTCACTCGTTGTGACCAACACGATAATGGAGGACCCATACCCTTCATTAACCTTAACCCTACATGCTCCCCTAATGTAGGCAAATGCCCATTTTTGAGCATTATCCACTTGAAGCCACTTGAACAATGAGGATATCCACTCCCCATTAAAGTTCAAACGCTCAACCTTGAGCATGTTCTTAACGGAAGGTTGACCACCTTCCAAGGTTCATGAAAAATAATTTTCATGTCTTTAAAGAGTCCCTCCCCCTAAAGACATGGTGATAACTTCTGTCATTGCACCAACAATGACTTGGAATCCCTAAAACTTTAGGAAACCCAATTTTAGAAGTTTTGAGGTTCAAATATTCAAAATTTGAAACAAACCTCAACCTAAACTTCAACTTAGCCTTCCTTAACCAATCCATCCTTGTTTTCCACACGAAAACACCCTTTTTATGTATACAAATGTATTTTTAGGGGTTTGGAATAGTTACCTAGACTAAAATAGGTTCAAAATGCTGAAAATAAGCTTTCCCAGCCAAAATCAGCAACTTGGATCGATTGGAGTTGGGTTCCAATCGATTGAACCTTTCTGAATCGATCCACTGATCGATTCAGACTTCCTGGATCGATCGGCTGATCGATCCAGCGAGCTTCTGCTCGCAGAGACTCTGAATCGATCCACTGATCGATTCAGGCACTCCAATCGATCCATGGATCGATCGGAGCTCTGATAGTAGCTGAATTTCAAAATCAGCCAACTTCAGAAACCCCTAGAAAATTCTACAAAAATCCAAAAATCATGAAATTTCGTGTAGGCATTATTTAGGGCATATACTATCAAGGAAAAATAGTTTTCTATGAAAATACTTCATATTTTCAAATATTGACACAAACTTGAAAACTTGCAAAAACTTTAGTGTTTTTCCTCAAGATTGTGTCTAACTATTCAATGGTGATTACTATCAAAAGATAGCCGTCACCAATGTTTTCCAAAATCATTTTAAAACATTTTCAAAACCAATATCCCACCATGTTCCTTGGGCTTAATGCACATAACTTGTACATTAGCTTTCCCAATGATGGGAAAACACATAACTATGTGTTTTGATGAACCTAAAACTCAAAAGAATGCACTAAATCAACATGTTGAGTTTTGTTCATCATCCTAACATCTCACTTGTATCTATTGTGGACAAAACACATACAAGTCATCTTATAGGTCTTTGTGAGATGTAAAATTTGGTTTAGCCCTATTCTAGGGATCATGCATATCTATCTAGGCATTTTAGAGATATTAGACATCCACCCAGGATGTCACTTGTTAATAAGTGTTGTTAAATGTCATTTGTCCTTAATTACAAGGAATTAAACTTAATGCATGATTATGCTATGGCATACATCAAAATGAAATAACTTTCAAAAGAAAGATTCCTATAATTACATGATGTATGTATGACATGACATGGTATTTTTGTATTTTCATAATAAGGTATGAGTGCAAAAATAAACATGATGTCATGACATATAATGGGCAAACAATCATGGCAAGATTCAGCATAAATAAAATATACCTAAATTACCTTTCTAAGTATCCTTACCCACTTAGCTAACCCTACTTGTTTTAACTTAAAACGTTAAACCTAGATTGCCCTAAATGCTTCAAAGAAATGCCAAAACCTAAATTGACATTTCTATTTCTCTTGATTTGTTTATGCCACTTAAAAATTAAGCATATCCTCAAATGTTGGCATATTCCATTTTTCCTCAAGAATAATCACATAAATCAAGGCCCGGATTGCCTTAAATTTCTAAGAGAATACCAAAATCCCAACTTGGTATTTCTCTAGGTTTTCCCAATTTATGCCATTTTAAGATAAAATCAATTTTTCACCATTAGGCACATTTTACTCTTTCAAGGAGTAAATAATAATTCAATTTCATTTTCAAAGGTTAACAAAAACCTTGAAAATGCTCCTTGAGTGTCAATTTCTTCATGATTGGGTTAACTACCCTTTCACTTAGAGTTGACACTCTCTAACCCATTTATGGGGTAGAGAAAATGCTCCTAGGAACTCAACACCTATTGGTGCTCCTTGGATGCTCTAGGTATTCACTAGGGATAACTTCCCTAGATACCTTCCTAGTGACCTTGTTTGGCTTCTTAGAAGCCTTGGTCACCTTTTCTAGGTCAACTCTAGGGATAGCCTCCCTTGTGACCTTGTTGGTGACTTTCTTAGACTTCTTAGAAGTCTTAGTCACTTTGGTTGCAAAGATACTTCTAGGGATATCTTCCCTTGTATCCTTGACTTGACCTCTAGACTTAGGGTTTGTTCCATAACTATATGGAACCCTATGATAACTAGGCACATCCTTTTTAGCTTTGGGTTTGTATCCCAAACCTCTATGGTCATTGGATGGCTTTTGTACCCCTAAACCTAGGTTATGCTCATTTTGCCCTAATAGGATATTTTCCAATCTTTTTAGGGTCTTTTCTAATTTATCAAGTCTTGACCTCAAGACTTGATTTTCCCTCACTAAGTCCTTAGTATTTGATTTTTCATTTGATCCATGAGCATTTTTATTCTTGGGCTTGTATCTATTATCCTTAGTGTTTTTGCCCAAATGTCTATCTACCTTCCTAACCTTAGGTTGGGTAGTCTTGGCATGTAGGGCCACATGCTTTTCCTTAATGCCCTCATGCTTTCTATTCTTATGGTAAATTGCATTAAAATGATAAAAATTTGAACTATCATGCTTTTTACCATAACGTAAAGGGGTAGGCTCAATAAATGTTACCTTCTTCTTTACCTTGGAGGCTCCCCCTTGACTAGTGCCTCCTTGAGCCTTGACCATCTTCTTCCCCTTGGGGCATTGACTTCGGTAATGCCCTTTTTGTTGACACAAGAAGCACACAATGTGCTTCTTGCTCTTCTTTGTCCCGGGGGTGGTCTCCTTGGGCTTCTCCTTGCCCTTTTGTGTCACTTGACCCTTCTTCTTGGCCAAGTTGGGACACTTGCTCTTGTAGTGCCCACTTTCCCTACACTCAAAACATATTATATGATTTTTATTTTTAATTGAGGCATTTATACCTTCTTGTGTAGGGATGGCACTTGCTCCTCCATTTGATATTTCTTGAATTTTGGAGGTGGCACCATCTTCTTCTTCTTCACTTGACCCGGATGTGGAGGCCTCTTCTTGCTCCGGGTTCATTGATCTACACTCCCCCTCAATCCTAGAGGTGGAGGCTTCATCATCTTGTACATGGAACAAGGAGTATGCTCCCTCCTTGTTCTCTTCATTGCACTCCCTTGAAGATGAAGCTTCTTCTTGGACTTCTTCTTCGGAGGTTGAGCATCTCTCAACCTTGGAGTCCTCCTCTTGGTCTTGCTCCAAAGAGTCACCCTCTCTGGATTCTTCTTGCTCTTGTACAGTGGAGGGGATCTCTTCATGAAGCTTGGCCAATTTACTCCACAATTTCTTTGCATCTTCAAATTCTTCAATTTTGCAAAGGATGGTGCTTGGCAATAAATTTACCAAAAGCTTGGTCAGTTTGTCATTGGCCTCGCACCTTTGGACTTGCTCTTGACTCCACTTGCTCCTCTTGAGAACTTTGCCCTTTGAGTTTGTTGGAGTCTTGAAGCCTTCCATAAGAGTAAACCATTGCTCTATGTCCATCATAAGAAAATTTTCGATTCTTGATTTCCAAGAATCGAAGCTCGTGGAAGTGTATGGTGGAGCCACCCTCGTGTCGAATCCGAGCCCATCTCGGAATTCCATTGTAGAAGTTGAGCTTTTGAATTTCTTTGACTTTGACAATTTTGCTTCAACTTCTTCACCCTCTAGCTCTTCTTGTTATGCTTGACCCTTCCGGCGATGATTCCGGTGAAGAGCGGCCTCGCTCTGATACCACTTGTTAGGACCGAAAAGTAGCTAGAGGGGGGGTGAATAGCTCTTCACGTGCTCGTTGCTCGGCGTTGCTTGTTTCTTCAAGGATGCGCAGCGGAAATACAAAGAAACAAATACAAACACGCTAACACTTGGATTTTACTTGGTATCCACCTCCAAGGGAGATGACTAATCCAAGGATCCACACAACGCACGCACTCTCCACTAATGAAACTCTCCTTTATGGTAACTACCAAGGGCGGAGAAGCCCTACAAGACTCAATACAAGAAGAAGAAAGGGTAGTAAAGAAATACAAGCTTACAAGCTTACAATGAGTGCACAAACCCTAACCCTAGTTTCTTCTTCTTGCTTTGATCCGCCTCTTGACTTGGAAGAGCCTCCAAGAACCTTCAAGAACTGGCGATCTCGATCTTGAGAAGAGTTGTGGAGGAGCTGGTGAAGATCTGAAATGAATCTGTGAAGTGATTCCGAAGACAACGCTCGCCTGCGGCTCAAATACGACGCAACGGTCGGATCCCAATCGATTCGATTATTCCCAATCGATCGGGGAGGCTTTGGATCGATCCACGGATCGATCCAAAGCGCCTCTGTGCTCTGGAAAAACGCCTGGATCGATCCACGGATCGATCCAGCACTTATCGCGCGAAGCAGCAGCGTCCCAATCGATCCACTGATCAATTGGGACCTCTGGATCGATCCACTGATCGATCCAGAGGCTTTCTGTTCGCTGGGAAAGGTCTGGATCGATCCACTGATCGATCCAGAGCTTGGTTTTTCCCCAAAACCAAGTCCCAAACCTCCCAAACCAACATCCGGTCAAACTTAACCTGTTGGTACGTCATGCCTAGCGTCTAGTCACTCTCTTGACCTGCTAGGACTCCCTCACCAAGTGTCCGGTCAATCCCTTTGACCCACTTGGACTTTTCTTTCATGCCAAGTATCCGGTCACTCTCTTGACCTACTTGGACTTTCACCTAGTTTCACTCACTAGGTCTTTCACCTGGCTTCACTCACCAGGATTTTCATACTGCCTAGCTTCACTCACTAGGACTTTCACCTGGCTTCACTCACCAGGATTTCCATCTGCCTAGCTTCACTCACTAGGACTTTCACCTGGCTTCACTCACCAGGATTTCCATCCAGTCAGGTATACCTACTTGACTCTTCTTCATTCACACTGATCAGTCTCTGATCAGAATCTCCCCATATGAACAACTGCACCTGCATTGTCCATGTGTCTACATGTATTGTCAAACATCGAAACTATGACCAAGACTCAAGCTTGGTCAAACCAGTCAACCTTGACCTAAGGGATATTGCACCAACATAAACCACAAAGAATTCAGTTTGGAATAAGGCATCATTTAACACTAACTTGATATGAGCAGAGATTCGCATTGTTTCTGGTTAGAAATAGCTAGAAGATTTGGCACAAAAATAGGGTTACAGTTATTTTTCTTCTCTGAATTTGCCTCTTTGTAATTCAGTTCTTAGCATTTCAATTCCAGAAATAAAGCTAATGGCTCCCTTTACTGATCAAGTGTTCTTCATTGGGAGAAAGGTTCCTATCTCATTCCAAATGTTAGGAACTCACACTATCATTGGAAAGCTTTCCTCAGCAACAATCATTCCAACTTGCTGATTTCTTGCACTACAATGGAGTTGGACAATTTCAGGAACCTCTTCCATTGTAGCTGTATGCTTTAACTCATGGAAGGTTAAGTGCTCTTCTTGGTCTTTCAGTATCCAGAAACTTGCAATGGAAATTTGGCTCAAAATCTGGCCCTATTCTTTTCTGTTAATTCAGTTCCCCTTTTCCAGAATTCCGATTATCCAACTTCTCTTCCAGAAATCAAAATCATCACCATCATTCAGATTTTTCTTTATATCATCCCTGAATTTGCTAAAGGACTACACTCATTATATGGGTGGAGAATCATTGAGATCAAGGGTTTGAAAACCAAATTTCCAGAAAACTTAAGAATTCTGTTCAGTTCTGAACATTTCAGATTCCCTAGAATTCCAAATTTTTAACCATGGAAAACTTGGAAAGAGGGAACCACCGCTTGACAATATGAATATAAGAGTTTTACTTAAGCCCTTCATAGACCAGAGAGCCTTGAAAGAAACTTGGTACGCAATTGATACATAAATTTCAGATTACACATTTTTGCTGATTTCTGGTTTTACTGGACTGGTCCTGCTCCTGTATGAATTCTAAATCTATTAGTGCATCTTGATTACCACATATACAACTCTTTATGTAGCATTCTTTTCTTCTTCAAATTCAATCACCATTAGTATACTAAACTGATTTTGAATTTAGCCACTGAACTTAATATAAGGATCATGACAATTTTCTTCACATCGTCTGCGCTGCCATCACAGAACACCGTTCATAAATCAGATTCAACTTCTGCCCCACAGTATCTAGTATAATTCCGTTCTGTTTTTAAATCCTTGAGAAGTACTTCAATCTTTCAGACTTCATTGGGTGTTAAGACTTTGCTTATTTATGATTCAACCTCAAAGCATTGATGCTGTTGATAACTTAGTGCCGGTTGAACAATTATGCCAGATCAGAGCCCTGCATTCCAAATTTAAAGTCCAACTTCTAAATTTTTTTCAGAATTGAGCCCCATTCTGAATTCTGGATTCCAGATTTCAGCATCAAACTTTGCCCTTTTAACTCTAATTCTATCATTCACTAGTTTCTGTAGACTTCCAAAGAGAAGACTTTAGAGACATGCAACTCTTTGAAACTTACTGGTTTCTCTAAACTCTTCCCAGCATCAAGGTCTTGGCATCAGACATTAGATCCGATGCTTCAATTTCCAATAGCTAATGATTCCAACCTACAAATATCACTTCTCATATTCTTCTCATCCAGCTATTGAGTTCATAAAATGCAGCCACCTCCATCAAAGACAGCAAATTGCAGACTTCTAATTTTCAGTATCCAACAAAGATTCATTGTCATACAAATTCTACAACTTCTTCCTATAAGCTCAATTCTTACATGAATATCAGATTTGCTGATATAGAACTCAGCTCCTCCTTTAAACTAATTTAGAACTCAACACTCAAGAATGATTTCAATCTAAAAATTAAACTGATATAACATTCAGCTAAGCAACTAATCTGGATTCATAATTCAAACCAACCTGAAATGAGATATCTCCATGAAATTCTAACTCAACGAATGCTCAACATCATTAATCTCCATCAATTCAACCCTTGAATTGATTCCACCATTTCAGAATTTCCAATCAATTGAAATAGGGAACCTCCATAAAGTCAACATATGCATCTTTTCCCCACACTTAAATTTTTGGACAATCTAACTCATCAAGCAATCAATCCAAAACTATCAAGGAAGTAGGGCAAAATATATATGGTGAATGATAAATTGTTGAGTGAGTTATTCAACTAGAACTTAGAAGGAAAAGAAATCAAAGATGTTGGTGCAGGAAGCACCAAATGATCGAACTTAAATTTTGATTATGGAAAATGGTTCAAAGTTAAGTGTTATCGTTGTTTTAATAAGTTGAACTAAGTGTGCAGAAAAGTTCTACGTGATCTTAGATAAATGAAAGTCCTAGTTGAAGTTAGGCAGGTGGAAAGTCTTAACTACGGTTAGGCAATGAAGTCCTAGTCCAGGGGATTAGGCAAAGTCTTAGCGAGTCAAGGACATTGGGTGAGGTCCTAGGGTCAAGGACCTTAGGTGAAAGTTTGGGGTCACGAACATCATGTGGAAGACTGAATGGGTTGGGGATCGGACGTCTAGCATGAAGTCCTGATGTCTCGGATGCTAAGCAAAAGTTCAGACGATCTGAAGGACTGGTCTAACAAAAGGTAATCTCTCCTGAGAGGAGTAGATGAGAATGTGTTCCCTGAAGAGGGAACAGTAGACATTGGTCTAACCTAGAGTTTCAGCGAAACTCTAAGTTAGAACCGGACAACCCGAAAGCTGTCAAAACTTATTATTCTTTATATATTATTGTTTGGACTAACCCTATTTTGTAGAAAGAATGATCTAGAAAAAAGTTGGTCTGGGTGCCCGAGGGCGTCCGGGCACCCAGAGTTGCTCTAGATGCCCGAGTAAGCTTCGTAGAGGGAGAGCGCCGGGTGGGTTCCTGGCCAGGAACCCGAGCAGTCTGGGTGCCCTAAATTGCTCCAGTCGCCCGGACAGCCAAAAACTCATCAACACGCTGAGCTGGAGCGGGATGACTGGCCTACTCATGTCAACGGTCCAAGCGCCCGGAGGGGGTCTGAGCACCTTGACGTAGATAAACTTTGAGGATGAAATTTCGACGAGAGCTCACCACATCAGCATAGTCCAGGCGCCCAGGAGGGGATCCAAGTGCTCGAATGGGGCTATAACAGGAGACTTCAACTAGGCTTCAACACATCATTTTAAACATCTTCCACTTTTGCGCGCTACTCCGAAAAAGTCTCTATGACACTCAAAAGCTGCTCCAACGATGACTATGTTCAAGATCCGCTTCTAAGTCATCAGTATTATTTAATTTCAAAGTTACTTGTACTTAAATTATAAATTCGCTTTTGTAACTTTCCGATTAACTAGTGATTTCCCAACGAAAGTACTCTCACATGCAGACCTTGGAGTAGGAGTCGCCACAGACTCGAAACCAAGTAAAACTTGGATTTGTTGGCATTGTCTGTTTCTCTTTTCTTTATTCCGCTGTCATTTGTCTCTCTGAAGTTTCAAATGAACATGAAAGCCACGAGCGTTATTCACCCAGCGCTTTCAATCCTACAATTGGTATCAGAGTTGGGTTGCTTTGAATCGGTGAAACCACTTTTTAAGCATTTTTCTGATATTTTTTGAAATTTTTAGAGTCGATCAGAATCGGTGCTATCACTCCTTCCAATCAATTTTTTGCAATCGAATTTTTTGTTTCTCGAAGTCGATGCAACACCACTTGAGTTTTTAGTTTTCTTTTTATCGTGCACTTCTAATTCAAGACCCAGCCTTGGAACATTTGATGCTCTTTGTGTGTTTGAGGTTTCCTCTCGATGGCCCACCAAGAAGGCTACAGTACCGCTCGTTCGCCTCTTTTCTCTGGTCAGGACTTCGGTTACTAGAAGGGCCGAATGGAGTACCATCTCAAGACCTAAGTAGAAATGTGGATCATAATCCAAACCAGATTCACATTTCCCATCGAAGACGGAGCTCTCATCCCTTGCGATAGGTGGGGCGCACCAACAAGAAGGAAAATCGAGGTGGATACAAAGGCCACGTAAACTCTCTAATGTGGTCTAACCAAAGAAGAGTTGAATCGAGTCGGCCCATTCTCAAGTGAAAAGGATCTATTGGAGAAATTGATTAAACTACACGAGGGCACCTCCGATGCAAAAGTAAGTAAACGCGACATTATTTTTAACAAATTATATAACATTAAAATGCAGGATGGTGAATCGACAAGTCAACTATACACCCAAATCCGAGATCTGCTTAACAGCCTCTATGTTATCAGATAGAAAATGGAGAACCGCAATGTAATAATGTAACGCCCCGGCCCGGGCGGGCCCCCCCCGGACAGAACCAGGAACGACACCAGAATTATCTATCGGTTTGATGACTAACTCCACAGACCACCGGAGGTCCTTTCAGCGTGCTTTGTCCTCACTCGCACGCACCCTGGAAAACTTCCCAGGAGGTCACCCATTCTCATATTTCTCCAAGCCAAGCACGCTTAACTTTGGAGTTCTTAAGTTTGGGCTTCCGAAAAGGAAGTGTTGGTGCAATTTCCAGTAGGTCAAGGTTGACCTAGTTGACCAAGCGTAAACCTTGGTCATGGTTTCGATGTTTGACAATACAGAAAGACATGTAGACATGGACAATGCAGGTGCAGTTGTCCATACGGAGAGATACTGATCAGGGTCTGATCAGGTTGGATGAAGAAGAGTCAAGTAGGTCAAGGTTGACCGGATACTTGACTGGGAAGTCCTAACTAGGATGTTAGGCAGTTCGGAAAGTCCTGGTGAGTGAAACCAGACAGTTCGAAAAGTCCTGGTGAGTGAAGCCAGGCAGTTCGGAAAGTCTTGGTGAGTGAAGCCAGGCAGTCAGGAAATCCTGGTGAGTGAAGCCAGGTGAAAATCCTAGTGAGTGAAGCTAGGTGAAAGCGAAAAGTCCTGGTGAGTGAAGCCAGGCAGTTCGGAAAGTCCTGGTGAGTGAAGCCAGGCAGTCAGGAAATCCTGGTGAGTGAAGCCATGTGAAAATCCTAGTGAGTGAAGCTAGGTGAAAGTGAAAGTCCTGGTGAGTGAAGCCAGGCAGTTGGTGAAAGTCCTGGTGAGTGAAGCCAGGCAGTTGGAGAAAGTCCTGGTGAGTGAAGCTAGGCAGTTGGGAAAGACCTGGTGAGTGAAGCCAGGCAGGGGAAAGACCTAGTGAGTGAAGCTAGGCAGTTTGGAAGTCCTGGTGAGTGAAGCCAGGCAAGGGAAATCCAGATGGGTCAAGGTTGACCAGACATCTGGTGAAAAGTCCAAGCAGAGAACTTGGCACGGGAAAAGTCCAAGTATGGAGACTTGGCACGGAGAAGTCCAAATATGGAAACTTGGCATGGGAAGTCGGAAAGAGCTCGGTAGCTCGTTCTCTGGACCGGACGGAGTCGGAGAGGGCTCGGTAGCTCGTTCTCCGGACTAGGTCAGAGAGGGCTCGGTAGCTCGTTCTCTGGACCGGACGTGGAAGTCGGAGAGGGCTCGGTAGCTCGTTCTCCGGACTAGGTCAGAGAGGGCTCGGTAGCTCGTTCTCTAAACCAGGTGTTAGGGTTTAGAGCTGGGAAGCTCTAACCTAGCCATTGGATCGATCGGCAGACCGATCCAGTGATACTGTGGTTTCTTGATCGGTCTGGAGACCGATCAAAAAGCGATCAGTGTGCCTCTGTGAGCTTACTGATCGGTCTGGGGACCGATCAGTATGAAGCCTGATCGGTTCCCGGGACCGATCAGGGTACGCACAGAGAGTTGGGTAACTCTCTGTGAAGCATTCTGATCGGTCTAGGGACCGATCAGCATAGAGCCTGATCGGTCCCCATGACCGATCAGCAGCACCCTGGACCGATCAGGGTGGAGCCTGATCGGTCCAGGACTAGCCGTTGTGACTCAACGGCTAGGTTATTTCGGGCTTCTGTGTTCTGGCCTTTTTGCTTGCAGGTTCGCAGGTTGGCTCAGGATATCAGAGGTTATAAAAGGAGATCGAGGGGGACTACTTCTTTCTCCTTCTTCTCCGAAGCTTCTGCTTCTTCTTGATCTTCTTCTTGCTTCTGCAAGTTATTGCTTCTGCTTTTCTAGAGCTTTGTTAAGCTCGCTTCCGAAGCTTCGCATGAGCTTCCTCAACTTCTTCGACTGGCTTCAGCTGCTGCTGTGATTCTGTGAAGTTGGTGCTTCATCTACAGATTTCAGTCGACGACGAGAAGGCAAGCAAGAGTTGTTACATTCATCTTTATATTTGTATCTTGCTGTGCTTCTTGTACTTGTACTCTGATCTTGCTGTTGCAAGAGTTTGTGGTGAGGTTTCTCCACCCAGAAGGAGTTCTTATTAGCCGGTTTTCCGGGGACTCATCCACCGACGGGTTGATAGGCTTCGTCCACCTTACGGACACGCCGAGGAGTAGGAGTTTCATCTCCGAACCTCGTTACATCGTTGAGTTCGAGTTTGAGGTTTGATCTTTCCTTTTTGCGTTTCTATTTAGTTATTTCCGCTGCGCTAACCCTAATCGTAGGAAGAAACGAGCAATTTGGGATCGTCTATTCACACCCCCCCTCTCTAGCCGTGTCCATCGATCCTAACAAGTGGTATCAGAGCAAGGTTGCTCTTCGTCGGATTAACACTCGGGGGAGCACAAGCTAGAGAATGGATCAACTTGGAGAAGACGTCACGATTCCACCCTTCTACGATCACGACGACTTCGCGTTTTGGAAGGTAAGAATGAAGTACTTTCTTATGACTAACCTTGAAAATTGGAGTTGTGTTCAATTAGGTTTCAAGCCTCCGATGGACAAGAAAGGAGAAACCCTAGAGAAGAAGGAGTGGACCAAGGAACAAGTCCACCAATCCCTAGTCAACGATGAGGTATTGAAAATTTTTGAATTTTCTTTACCTAATGATGTTTTGTGTAGGATAGGTGGATATAACGATGCCAAGGAGTTGTGGAACAACTTGGCAAAGTTCCATGAGGAGAACTCCACTTCAAGTCATGAAGAGGAGTCAAGTGAGCCAAGTAGCTCACTTCATGGAGGAATGGATTTAGAAGTTGAGGGCCACTCAACATCTAAAGAAGAAGAGGAGGAGAGTTCTTCTTCAAGTTCGGAGCAAGAAGAAGAAGCTTCTACCTCCGGAAGGGATGAAGGAGAGAGTGTTCATCCATCCTCAACTCTAGGTAACTTAAGTCATTTAGTTTATAGCAAATTACACATAATGTGCTTTGAGTGTAGGGAATTTGGACATTACAAGAGTAAATGTCCAAAGAGGGTTAGGAAGACTCCACCGGCGCCAAAGATCAAGGAAGCCAGAGTCCCGATACGCAAGAGCAAGGAGCACGTGGTGTGCTTTCAATGCAAGCGAAGGGGACATTATCGGAGCCAATGTCCGAGGGGGAGGCAACCTCACAAGGACAAGAAGACGAGCACATCGATAGGGGGAGCTAAGGCAAACCCTAAGGTAATCTCTAAGGCACATTATTGCAATAATAATAAGACACATGCTAGTAGCCTTATTGCTATTGTTAATAATGGTAAGCATGATAACATTAGAAATCGATACACATGCTTAGGTGCCAAACATGTGAGCCTAGATAAGGATAACACTAGGAAAGCCAACCCTAGAATTAACCCATCTAAGGCTAAGGAAAACCTAGGTAGGAATCCCAAATCAACTAGACACATGCCTAGGAATGCCTCAAAGAAAAATGACAAATCAAGTCTTGAGGTCAAGACTTGACATGTTAGAAAAGACCCTTAAAAATTTGAAAAAGTCAAATATAGGGTCTAAGGGGCAAAAACCAAAGCCCAAGGACATGAAAGGTTTGGGTCACAAACCTAAGTCCCAAGTGGTCAAGCCCACTTATCACAATGTTTCATTAGATTATGGAACAAAATCTAGGGCAAGGAAGACCATCACCAAGGTCACAAGGGGAGTCACCCCTAGAGTTGATCTTGATGAGTCCCAAATGACCAAGGCTTCAAAGCCTAGGAGGGTCATTAGAAGGGTTGCTAGGGAAGTCATCCCTAGTGAATACTTAGTGAACCCAATGAGCTCCAATAGGTATTGGGTTCCTAGGAGCGTGATTTCATCACGCTAGATTAGTTAGGGTGTGCCAACCTTACTTGAATAGGTAGTTAACCTAATCATGGCAAAAGGTGGCACTTTAGGATTTTTCAAGGTATAATCAAGCCTTGAAAATGAAATTAAGAATTATTCCTAAGGTGATTAGAATGTGCTAATCAAATTTGAGGAGTTTTCTAGAGTCAATCTAATTGGCACATAGTGATCTAAAAATCTTTGGTATAAGATGCTAGGTCTATTATACTTAGGAATATAGAACCTATGGCAAAATGATCAAAATTATCAAAAATGGCAACTAAGGCTAGAATTAGGTATTTTCTATACCCTTATGTGTTATTTGCCATATATTGTTTGTCATATGCCATGTCATGACATCATATTTATTTTATGATCATTTAAAATGTCATGATAATGCTTAGGTTAGTTAAATGTCATGCTTTATTTAAGTTTCATACTTTATGCCATGACATCGTGACATTGACACATGTTTCCATTTATGATACAATTATATGCCATGTCATCATCTTGTGCATTAATGATCAATGAAATTGATTTAAGGACTAAAACACAATTTGATATGGAGATCAAATTGTTATTTAGAAAAATGGATGAGAACTTAGATTAAGCTAACCTAAACTCATATCTCACATCAAAATTGACTTGGATGTGTTTGATACACCTTAGATGTGTGTGAGATATTAGGATTGTGAGTTAGGATCAAGGTGCATAGTTCTTGTACCTAGATAAGCCTAATTATAATTGAGGATCATAGGGAAAGCTTGTGTACAAGTCATGTACATTTAGCCCTAAGATTGTGGTCCTAAATTAAAGGGTTTAAAATCATTTTAAAATTGATTTGAAAAACCTTGATGAAGCTTTTCTAGTGATAGCATTCATCATTGAGTAAGTTGATACAAAGATTGATTAACTTTGAGTTATTTCAAAATCTTTTGAACTTTGTATCAAAATTTGAAAATGGAAGTTATTTTCATAGAAAACTATTTTTTCTTGATAGTATATGTTATGAGATATGTATCCTCAAAATTTCACAATTTTTCGAATTTTCTGTGATTTTCTAGAGGTTTCTGAATTTCGGGAAGGAAAAATTCAGAAATCTGTCCATCAGTGTCTGGATCGGTCACTGGACCGATCCAGGGCTTTCCTGATCGGTCACTGGACTGATCCAGAGGAAGCCTGATCGGTCTGGTGACCGATCAGGGCGTGCCAACTTGCTGAAATTCGACTGGTTGTCTGAAATTTCAGCTCGGGAAGTGGTGTTTTAGGTTTCTAAAGGTTTGGAACTCTCCAAGACATTGTTGGTGCAATGGTCAAGGGGGAGTTGACCTTTAGGGGGAGTTTTTACTCGTCGAAATTTTTGAGGATGAGTGATATGGGATTATCACTAAGTTGATTGTTGAATTTAGTTTCAAGGGGGAAATTAAGGGTTTCAATGAAAGGTATGGGACTTTCATTAGGAAGAAACTCTTGACCCTGATTCACTCCTTTTGATGTGTATCAAAAAGGGGGAGAGAATGTCTAGAAAATGTTCAAGGAAGAACATTGGAATTAGTGGGAGAGTTTGTTGATCACAACAAATGAAGTTGTGAACAACGATAACTTACTCTTCAAGGGGAGAGTTTGTTGATGTGTGCCAATAGGGGGAGAATGAAGGGTTTAAGTTAGGCCTTCATTATCTAAGAAGGAGGTTGCCTTCTTAGAAGGAGAATGTAAGGTTGTAACTTATGTTTCATTACCTAGTGGCATAGAAAGTTGAGGCTATTGGATTTGCCTAACTTAAAGGTATTGTCAAACATCAAAAAGGGGGAGATTGTTGGTACAATTTCCAGTAGGTCAAGGTTGACCTAGTTGACCAAGCGTAAACCTTGGTCATGGTTTCGATGTTTGACAATATAGAAAGACATGTAGACATGGACAATGCAGGTGCAGTTGTCCATACGGAGAGATACTGATCAGGGTCTGATCAGGTTGGATGAAGAAGAGTCAAGTAGGTCAAGGTTGACCGGATACTTGACTGGGAAGTCCTAACTGGGATGTTAGGCAGTTCGGAAAGTCCTGGTGAGTGAAACCAGACAGTTCAAAAAGTCCTGGTGAGTGAAGCCAGGCAGTTCGGAAAGTCTTGGTGAGTGAAGCCAGGTGAAAATCCTAGTGAGTGAAGCTAGGTGAAAGCGAAAAGTCCTGGTGAGTGAAGCCAGGCAGTTCGAAAAGTCCTGGTGAGTGAAGCCAGGCAGTAAGGAAATCCTGGTGAGTGAAGCCAGGTGAAAATCCTAGTGAGTGAAGCTAGGTGAAAGTGAAAGTCCTGGTGAGTGAAGCCAGGCAGTTGGTGAAAGTCCTGGTGAGTGAAGCTAGGCAGTTGGAGAAAGTCCTGGTGAGTGAAGCTAGGCAGTTGGGAAAGACCTGGTGAGTGAAGCCAGGCAGGGGAAAGACCTAGTGAGTGAAGCTAGGCAGTTTGGAAGTCCTGGTGAGTGAAGCCAGGCAAGGGAAATCCAGATGGGTCAAGGTTGACCAAACATCTGGTGAAAAGTCCAAACAGAGAACTTGGCACGGGAAAAGTCCAAGTTTGGAGAGTTGGCACGGAGAAGTCCAAGTATGGAAACTTGGCATAGGAAGTCAGAAAGAGCTCGGTAGCTCGTTCTCTGGACCGGACGGAGTCGGAGAGGGCTCGGTAGCTCGTTCTCCGGACTAGGTCAGAGAGGGCTCGGTAGCTCGTTCTCTGGACCGGACGTGGAAGTCGGAGAGGGCTCGGTAGCTCGTTCTCCGAACTAGGTCAGAGAGGGCTCGGTAGCTCGTTCTCTAGACCAGGCGTTAGGGTGTAGAGCTGGGAAGCTCTAACCTAGCCATTGGATCGGTCGGCAGACCGATCCAGTGATACTGTGGTTTCCTGATCGGTCTGGAGACCGATCAGAAAGCGATCAGTGTGCCTCTGTGAGCTTACTGATCGATCTGGGGACCGATCAGCATGAAGCCTGATCGATACCCGGGACCGATCAGGGTACGCACAGAGAGTTGGGAAACTCTCTGTGAAGCATTCTGATCGGTCTAGGGACCGATCAGCATAGAGCCTGATTGGTCCCCATGACCGATCAGCAGCACCCTGGACCGATCAGGGTGGAGCCTGATCGGTCCAGGACTAGCCGTTGTGACTCAACGGCTAGGTTATTTCGGGCTTCTGTGTTCTGGCCTTTTTGCTTGCAGGTTCGCAGGTTGGCTCAGGATATCAGAGGTTATAAAAGGAGATCGAGGGGGACTACTTCTTTCTCCTTCTTCTCCGAAGCTTCTGCTTCTTCTTGATCTTCTTCTTGCTTCTGCAAGTTATTGCTTCTGCTGTTCTAGAGCTTTGTTAAGCTCGCTTCCGAAGCTTCGCGTGAGCTTCCTCGACTTCTTCGACTGGCTTCAGCTGCTGCTGTGATTCTGTGAAGTTGGTGCTTCATCTACAGATTTCAGTCGACGACGAGAAGGCAAGCAAAAGTTGTTACATTCATCCTTATATTTGTATCTTGCTGTGCTTCTTGTACTTGTACTCTGATCTTGCTGTTGCAAGAGTTTATGGTGAGGTTTCTCCACCCAGAAGGAGTTCTTATTAGCCGGTTTTCCGGGGACTCATCCACCGACGGATTGATAGGCTTCGTCCACCTTACGGACACGCCGAGGAGTAGGAGTTTCATCTCCGAACCTCGTTACATCGTCGAGTTCGAGTTTGAGGTTTGATCTTTCCTTTTTGCGTTTCTATTTAGTTATTTCCGCTGCGCTAACCCTAATCGTAGGAAGAAACGAGCAATTTGGGATCGGCTATTCACACCCCCCTCTCTAGCCGCGTCCATCGATCCTAACAGGAAGGTGCACCTTGGTGATATGGATAGTACCATCTAACCTTTTAAGTCATACTTAACCAGAATATCAGAACCGGGGTATTACAATCACCCCCACTTAAAGACACAACGTCCTCGTTGTGTAACCACAAATCACACCACAAACAAATCCCAGAATCTCCCTCGCTAGGTGGTACCCTGGGTGCTCCTACCACAGGCGCACTCATGGTCGCAAGGTCGCTCTGATACCATCTGTAACGCCCCGGCCCGGGCGGGCCCCCCCCCCGGACTGAACCAGGAACGACACCAGAATTACCTATCGGTTTGATGACTAACTCCACAGACCACCGGAGGTCCTTTCAGCGTGCTTTGTCCTTACTCGCACGCACCCTGGAAAACTTCCCAGGAGGTCACCCATCCTCAGATTTCTCCAAGCCAAGCACGCTTAACTTTGGAATTCTTAAGTTTGGGCTTCCGAAAAGGAAGGTGCACCTTGGTGATATGGATAGTACCATCTAACCTTTTAAGTCATACTTAACCAGAATATCAGAACCGGGGTATTACAAATAAGGTATGTGTTAAACGTTTTTCTGAGGAATACATTGTGGGCATCAATGTATCTAAGGTTCTTTCCTTAATTAGATTAGATGAGTTATTTTTCGAATTCAAACTTTACAAAAAAACTAATACTACTCAAGTTGAGAAAGGTATTGCGCTTAGGGGTGTAAATGAACCAAGCTGCTCATGAGCTATTCGAAGCTCGATTCGATAAAAGCTCGTTTGAGCTGGTTTAATGAGGCTCGTTAAGATAAACAAATCAAGCTCAAGCTTCACAATATTTGGCTCATTAGCTCGTGAACATGTTCGTTAAGCTCATGAATCGACTTTTAAATAAAAAAATAATAGTTTTGATATTGAATTTATAGATTTTACACTCTACTTATGCAACATATAGACAAATATATTAAATTTATTTATTAGAATAAAATTGTAAATTTTAATAAGAATATTATAATTTTATCTAAATATATAATTTAGTTTTTAATCAATATTTAAATTTATAATTTGTATTTATTAAGCTCATTTAGGCTCGATAAAAGCTCGTGAATATATTCGTTAAATAAAGCTCGAGCTCAGCTTGATTATAAACGAGTCAAACTCAAACATTCAAGAGTTCGGCTTGGGTTGACTTGATTACACCCTTAATTGTGCTACTTGCAAGGAAACTCACAAACAAGAAGTCGAAGCCTAAGTACCGAACCGAACCCGAATCTAAAGACAAATCAGATTCCAAAGATGAAGGCGAGATCACCACCAAACTAGTCAAACTAGTTCGAAAAAATCCTTAAGAAGAAAAAGTTGATCCAATACAAGAGCAAGAGTAAGCAGTCGGGTGTGAACTAAACTTCGAAGCCAAAATCAGAAGTGACTCGCTATAGGTGTAACCAAAAGGGGCACTACAAGCCGGAATATCCAAACCAGAAGCAAAGAAGAAGGAAGGCTTTGAAAGCAACATGGTCTGAATCCTCGGAAGACTCCGATGAAGAACATGAGCAAGCAAACTTCCTTGCTTTAGTAGTACAAGCTTACGTTGCTGAAACTAAGTCCAAGTCTGAAACCAGAGCTGAATCAGAAACCTAGTCCGAAAGAAGCCATGTATCCATATCCATATGAAGGGTCAAACAATACTGTAAGTTCTCCCCAAGTAGATAAATTATAAAATTTAATTTCATACTTATTAAGAAAGTTGGTCGAATCCAATATCCGGGTCAAGTCACTCCAAAAAGAGGTAACAACCCTTAAGGAAGTGACTAACCTAAGTTCCTTCTTTAACCAAGTTCAAGATAGAATCTCAACTCAAGTTCAACAACTTGAGGAAGAGAATTCTACTTTGAAAAGTTAAGGAACTTAAGGACTCATTGGAACAGTTCACTTTGGGTTCTAAGAACCTTGAACTAATTCTTGGAAAATAAAGGGTTGTATACAATCAATCTAAACTCAGATATAAGGCTAAATAAAGATTCAGATCATACTTATCTTTAAAAAATGATCAAATAGAAATCTAGTTCAAGCATGGGTCCCCAAGTCTAACTTGATTAATCAAGTTGGATGAATTCAATATTGGATCCCTAAGGATCAAATTCATTACCTTGATAAATCTTATCAGGTCTATAATCCAAGGGGAGCAAATAAAAAGACTATTTTGTTATTAAATAGACTTGTTTGATGTTTGATTTACTGCTTTCCTTATTCATGCTTAAAATTAGCGTAGATAAGGACTTAGGCTTGATCGACACTTGATTAGTTAGACCTAGGATTTTCAGAAAGAAAATTAAATATCTAATTTGCTTAAAGAGTTTTGTCTAGAAGTGGTTGTTACTCCAATAACCAAGAAACCCTAGTGTCTCGCCTTATCCTGGAAGTTTATTATCGAAATGAATGTTTAATTGACTCTATGTTAAATCTTACTCTAATTCAAATATAAATCAATTTTTAGATTTTAATCTAAACTGAAGATCAAATAAAATCATTTCACAAAACCCATAAGGTTTTCTGATTGAAAATCTAGAAAAGTCTGAGATGGATTTAGGTCAAAAATAAAAATTAGTCAAATTTAATCAAACCAAACTTTATTAAACCGAATCAAATTAAACTTAATTTAATCTTCAAAACTTAAATAATTTCAAAAACAAAATTATTTTCAAATGTTAATTAATTTTTAAATCCTAATTAATTTCAAAATAAAATTAATTTCCAAACATAATTATTTTTAAAATAAAATAAATTTCAAAATATAATTAATTTCAAAATCTAATAAACTTTAAATTAATTTTAAAATTTAAATTAATTTCAAAATATTATTTATTTTCAATTCTCAATTAAATCAAAATCATAATTATTTTCAAAAGCTTAACCAATATTTTCAAAATACAAATTTAATCATTCAAATGTAAATATTTTTCAAATTTAGAGATAATATTCTCAAACTTAAAATCAACTTCAAAATTAAGATTAACTTCATCTTACACAAACTCATAAGCTTAATATATTTGATAACTTAGAAAGGGTAAGATAGACAATTAAGAAAATAGATGAGTACTTTAAATATGTTTTTCTTTTTTTTTTCATACTTGGACTCTAGGGCTCTAAAACTTAAACAACTTACCTTAAAAAAAAAATTAACACATTAATCAAGGGGAAGAGAAAAAAGAAGGTTAAAATTTAAGTTTTTTTAATATCTGCAAAAACCTAAGTATTTTTTTCCAAAAAGCCAAGCATCTTTTTGAAAATATGACTAAAGCTAAGTACCCTTTAAAGAAATCATCTAAATAATTTTTTTTTTGTAAAAGGAGTTAAATTAAGTATCTTTAAAAAATAGTTTTTCAAAAGGATAAGCTAAGTATCTTTTCAAAAATATGACTAAAGCCAAGTACCTTTTAAAGAAATTTTCTAAACAAATTTTTTTTTTAAAGGAGTTAAATTAAGTATCTTCAAAAAGTTGTTATTAAATTAAGGGGGGCATCTTTACTTTGTTAAATTATCAAATTATTTTATTTCCTTACCTATGTTACATTAAATGTTGTTATGTTTTACTTAACTTTGAATTGTGTTGCCATAATTAAAAAGGAAAAGATTGTTGGTGTAGGAACCATTAGATGATCAAACCTAAGTTTTGATTATGGTAAAGGGTTCAAAGTTAAGTATTATTGTTGTTCTAACAAATTTAACTAAGTGTGTAGAAAAATCCTAGGTGATCTTAGACAAAGGAAAATCCTAGTTAAAACTATGCATGTGGTGTCACGCCCCCAGAGGAGTCTCTGCCAGACAAAAATCCGGCAGCATCTCCCCTGTATCGGTGACAATCTGAAGCATACATACAAACAAAATACATCAGCCACATACGGCTGGAATATATACACAACCACGCAGTTAAATAATCAGTCCACTCGGCTAGAACAAGAATAAACACAACCACGCAGTTGTATATATACATTAAACATCCCACTCGGATGTACCAAAAACCAACACAGCGGAAAAACGATAACGAAAAGCCCATATAAAACAAATCAACACACTGTTAGCCGGCTAGGCTTTATATAACAATCACAACAATGCAAATACAACAACAACACCAAATACACAAATACAAGTAAAGCATAAAACGAACCCAAAGCGGTCTTCGAATGTGATGTAGGACCCGGCAGACGGGATACTCCAAGCAATACACCAAACATCTAACTGCTACCTGAAAACATAAAGCTATAAATGTGATGGTGAGTATAGGTACACTACAAAAAAATACCGGTATAGGAGCGGTTTATTAGGAGCGATTTTTGTAACGCCCGCCCTTCCAGGTAGCACTAAGGCCACCCCGGAGGGAAGGACGTCACTGAAACATAGACATCAATTATACTAATGCATATGGATTCATGGCAGCGGAAGAACTTATTTAAAATTTTTTTCTTTTATCATATGCATTTAGTTTACTTATCATGGCATGTGAATCAAAGCATACTGAACATTATCATCATATCATCCTTATTCTAACATGAGTAAAATATCATAAGTGTATGAAATACTAGCTGAAATCATCAGCATAAGCATAGGTCCAACATTGTTCACATGCATAACTTAGATAATTCAAAGAAACTTACATAGATCTATCCACCAGCACTTCCACACACATCTTCCTTGCCTTTCCTGCTCTGCTCCCCTTAAACAATCCATTCCTTGCCTTTATCTGCAGTACAAGGAAAACGTGTAGCTATAAGCCAAAGGCTTAGTGAGATCCTTGCCTACCCATAAATCCGAAAAACACATAACATAACATAACATGTAGAAAACATAGCATAGCATAACATAGCATGGAGAGTCATAACATAGAACATATCTTATCATGTAAAAACCATAACAACTCATAGCATAACATGAGGGAAAGCAGAACATAATATATCATATCACATAAGGAGCATAACATATCAAAGTCTATCATGTGAGTGTATATCATGATTCATATCACATTCTATAAGCACATATCATGAAGCCTATCATATCATGTAAACATGTATCATAACTCATACCTGTTCATAAGGGTGCATAAACATAATTTCATAAATATGTGCATGTAGATGCAATATGTATATTTTTAAAACATGTATCATGGAATGCACATATGCATCATGCTTCTTTCAAAACATATAGTATACATACTTGAATATCATATCATCATCATCATGAGAAGGGCCCTGGCTTGTACCACATGTAAACATAAATGCGCGCAATCCCTAGGACAGGGTAGCTAGCCCCGAACCTACTAGGGATCTAGGTCCGTTCATAGTCCGTCGACCTAGGGGCGTACTGAGGAGCCCATCCCTTAACGAGGTCCGTTCATAGTCCGTCGACCCCGGGACGCTTATGGAGCCCACCCTTGGTACAAGCCATACAAAGTAAAATATCATGCATATCATATCTCATCATATCATACATGTCATAATTCTTTTCATATCATTAAGAGAGCTCTTGATCCCAACTTAAGGGAAGCATCTCTTTACCATAGCATGAAGAGTGCTCTTGATCCCAACTTAAGGGAAGCAACTCTTTTCCATAACATGAAGAGTGCTCTTGGTCCCAGCTTAAGGGAAGCAACTCTTTAGGCTTTTCTTCTTACATAAGCCATTCATACATGCATTATGAAACATAACATGTTCTTATCATAACATAAAGCATAACATGTCATTTTCATATCATCAAACATGACATATCATCTCATGAACTTAGCATACATATCATGAACATGGCATATCATATCATGAGTCTAGCATATCATATCATATCATTAACATGGCATATCATGTCATAAGTCTATCATGTCATATCATAAACATGGCACATCTTATCATAAGACATAGAAATGCAACATATCATAAAGCATGAAAGCTTACTCCACTTATATATCAAAGACTACATATCATGAAAATGCCTAAGCATGTTTGGTTAAGTTTAAACTCTTTCCTAACCCAATTTATCCATCTTGGCCAAACCATATCAGTAGGTTTCATCCTCATTTCATTCCATATTAAGCATAGAACTTACCCACATAACATGTAAAACTTAATCTAAGCACATACAAGGTAATATACTTCATGAATAAGCATGTTTGAGTTCAAAACTCTAACCTTAACCCATTTATCTCAATTTGGACAAAACATATCAGTAGGGTTCTTATATCATTTGGTTCCATATGAAGCATAAAACTTATCCACATAGCATGTAAATTTGATCTAAGCACATACAAGGCAATATACTTCATGAATAAGCATGTTTGAGTTCAAAACTCTAACCTTAACCCATTTATCTCAATTTGGACAAAACATATCAGTAGGGTTATTATATCATTTGGTTCCATATGAAGCATAAAACTTATCCACATAGCATGTAAACTTGATCTAAGCACATACAAGGCATTATACTTCATGAATAAGCATGTTTGAGTTCAAAACTCTAACTCTAACCCATTTATTTCAATTTGGCCGAAACATATCAGTAGGATTTCATATCATTCTACTCCATAAGAAGCATAAGACTTAAACATGTAACATGCACATTTAATCTAAGTTCCTATAGAGCATAGTACAAGTACCTACAAGGAACCATACTTCATGAATAAGCCTATTTGAGTTCGAAACTCTAACTCTAACCCTTTTATTTTCATTTGGCCGAAACATATCAGTAGGGTTTCATGTCTTTTTATCCCTTAGGAAGCATAAAACTTAAACATGTAGCATGCACATTTAATCTAAGTACCTATAGAACATTGTACAAGTACTTACAAGGAACTATCCTTCATGAATAAGCCTATTTGAGTTCAAAACTCTAACCCTAACCCTTTTATTTTCATTTGGCCGAAAAATATCAGTAGGGTTTCATGTCTTTTTATCCCTTAGGAAGCATGAAACTTAAACATGTAGCATGCACATTTAATCTAAGTACCTATAGAATATTGTACAAGTACTTACAAGGAACCATACTTCATGAATAAGCCTATTTGAGTTCAAAACTCTAACCCTAACCCTTTTATTTTCATTTGGCCGAATCATATCAGTAGAGTTCCATATCATTTTATTCCATAAGAAGCATAAAACTTAAACTTATAACAAGCCCATTTAATCTAAGTGCCTACAAGGTATTGTACTTCATGTTCTAAGCATATTTGAGTTCAAAAACTTAAACCTTAACCCATTTATTCAATTTGGCCAACCATATCAGTAGGGTTTACTACCATTTCATTCCATATGAAGCATAAAAACTTTAGTTATAAACATGTAAAAATTCATACATCACAAAGAGGTACAACTAGTATGGTTTCTAACTAAAATTCTTGACCTAGGGCCTTATAATCAATTTGGCCGAACCATATAGATAGGTTTCTCTTTTTTTTTTCTTCACAACATGAAGAATGAAAACTAAACTAACAACATATGAAATTCATATATCATAGAGTAGAAATTTAAGCATGTGATCAAAGAAAAACTTGTTCTAGATCCTTTCTTCCATCCTTGGCCGAATCATGCAACAAGTTCTAAATTTATTTTTTTTTATAACATGAAGCATCTATTATCACTTGTTAACCCTAAGTGACTACCTATTCTTTATCTTGACCATCTTCTTTCAAGAAAAGTTTTAGAGTTTCGAAAGAGAAAAACATTCTAAAAACCGAAGCTACTTGTACTGCAGTGAGGGGATACTCACATCCTTGCGCTTGTTTTCCTTAGAGATTTAACCTTTTGTTGTGGATCCTTCCTAGAGAGGGGAAGCTTCCTTGCTCCTTGGTCTCGGTAAGAAGAAGGAATGGGTGAAGAAGGGGGCACGGTGAAGGAGGAAGGAGTAAGAGAGTGAATGAGAAAAATGCCAACTCATTTTAATTTCTTCCTTTTATTCATCATGAGAGGAGGAAGGAAAAATATATTTTTCTTCCTCCTTTCTTTTACTCTCTTCATAATTAAGAAAAGTCTAGATACATCCCTTCTTGGTGAGTAAGAAAGGAATATTCTAGAGCATCTCTTCATTAGAGAGGGAGAAGACAACTCTCACTTCTCCTTCTAAGAGAAGAGCCTTTTCTTCTTACATTTAATTATGGTTTCCCTCTCTTTCCCAACAATAATTTCTCTTGGTCTAGTGGTTATCTTATTCAGGTATCTAATGAGAGATCTAGAGTTCAAGTCCTAGACCTTATGTATTTTTATTTCTATTTTATTTATTTAAGTGTTTGGCTAGGAAAAAAAAAATTCAACTAAAGCATATATATTTTTCTTTATTCTTTATTCATGATAGAATATTCTAGAATTTTGCTAAGGACCCTATGGGTGTTATATTTTTATTTCTATTTTATTTATTTAAGTGTTTGGCTAGGAAAAAAAAATTCAACTAAAGCATATATATTTTTCTTTATTCTTTATTCATGATAGAATATTCTAGAATTTTGCTAAGGACCCTATGGGCGTTACAATTTTAACACTGCTCTTGAAAATTAAACAATAGAAACAGTTTGAACTAAATCGTTTCTAATGCTTTACCTTTTTAGAACGGTTTTGCAACCGCTCTTGTTGAATAGTTCTAACATCGATTTGAATAAACCACTGCCGAAACCACTCTTAATGATTCAACTATTAAAAGCAATCTTGAAACTACTGATATTGGGTACATTTAGCAGCAGTTCTATGTTAAACGCTGCTACTAACTGTTTCTATTGCTCTAATTTCTAATAACAGTTATCAAATAGTACACTTTTAGCAGTCATTCTGTAAACTACTCTTATCGAAGTTAAAATTGATCAATATTTTTTTAAAAAAAATAACAATTAAAGTGTATAATTTACTTAATGTAATTTTATTTTGTACATCTCAAATTTAAATTTATTTATTTAATAAAATATTTATTAGTCAAACAAATTATTCTTTAAATAACTTATAAAATCTTAATTTTATTTATATCGGTTTTCATTCTTTTCTTATTTTTATTTTTATTAAAAGAAAATTTTTAATTTTATATATACCAATTTTATTTATTTTCTTATATGTATTTTCCTTAAATTTTTGTCCTTAATATTTTTTCCCTAAACACATAACTTTCATTCCCGGCATCGCACACAACCTCCACACCTTCATCTTCCTCTATCTATCTCTAAAATTCTAAATCTCATGTCAAAAATCTTTCCTCTTTTTCTATTCAACTCCGAACCTAGATTTCACGTCAAAAACTTTTCTTCTTCCTCTATCAACTCCAAAATCCTAAATCTCACTATGAAAAACCTTTCTCTTTCTTTATTCAATTTTATCCATCCTCCAATTCGCACTACTAGAATATAACTTTGATAGTTTTTATAAATATTTTATAATGACATTTATTAAAAACTATTTATTTAAAAATTAAAAAATAATATTATATTATTTATGATCAGAATATTATTAAATATTATTATTATTTATATAGAACCATTATTTTTAAAACATATTAACCTTATTATTTTTTTCTCTTAAATTTGTGCTTTTATTAGCTCTAATAGCAAGTAAAGCTAATCTAAATTTTTTCCTTTCCATTTTTCAGCATCAACTAAAACCAAAGTCCTTTCCATAGATCATCTTAGTCTCATATTCCCATAGGTAATCAAAATCGTTTACTAAACCTGACATTGTTGGACTTATTAAGAATAAACATATAGTAAAAGGAAATTATTAATTAATTATTTAATAATTAACTAGCATATAAAATTATCTATCAGTAAGCGATTATAAATTAATAAATAAATGAATAAATATGTTTCTTAATCTTCTCCTAATCACTAAGAATAACAATATAATAAAAGAAATTATTGACTAGTTATTAAATAATTAACTAACATATAAAAACATTAATAGATGTAGTCTAGTTGGTTATGATATTAGGTTATAATTTAGGAGACCTAGGTTCGAATCCCAGTAACAACTAATTTCTTTTCAAACTTTAAAAGAAAATAAAAAACGGTTACGCAAATCGTTTCGATAGGATATAGGGACGGCCACAAGAGGAGCGGATTTCAAACCGTTGGTAAAAGTGCAAGAGTGGTTGAAAGCCGCTCTTAAAAGTCAAAAAAACCATCCCTATATGGGTGTTTTTTTTGTAGTGGTATCTCAGTGGGTAATAGACAAGATAGTGCATGGTCTATAAATAAACATACAGATCAAAGGTATACAGTCTCAGTAGGGAATAAATAACATGATCATATTATCATAATCAATACACCTAAACATATCTGACATAATAACAATACATAATCCTATCGATATAATGAACACATACCCAATCTAGAAATCGACACATACGGTAAAAATGATCAGTACACTCACCGGATCAGCAACAGATCTGCTCTTAACACCTGTGCAATATATATATGACAAAATATACATATAGAATAAATGACATGTATGCAACATGGCAACCCAATGCAATAACCATAGCTCAATCAAATGAAACATATCACAATCACATGCAACTAGTATCTACTAAGCATGTATGCAAATATAACTCCACAGATGCACCGCGCATTATATACAAATGTGCATGCATGCTCCATGGTCACCCCCGCCACCTCTCCAGACACCACGACCCCTGTATGGCCGAGAGGCTTAGGTCCGTGACGACTATACTACCCTCCAACCCACTATAGAGTGGTCGAGGCGGACAATCCGCTAGTAGTTATCTAACTACATAGCATCAAGGTCCCTGACTGCTTACAACGCCAGATATCACAAGCCTCGTGACCGGGTGGCACGACAGGACAAGTGGTAACTGCTCCAGCTACCACTACCCATGAGTGGCCGAGTGTGCGGCTCTAAACCAAACGACTGACGACTCTCTCACACAAGGGAGGCAATGGTCGACAACATGCAATGAATGATGAACATGATATATATATATATATATATATATATATATATATATATTTATACATACACCGTCATCATCAATGCAACCTATAAATCCATATAAGTACCCCACAACATGAGTATAATCGTCATGATACCTCCACATATCCCACCAAACACATGTACACAACTAAACATGTATAATCAACCAAAAATCTCTAATAATCCCACTAAACACATGTATACAGAACATAGATACAATCAACATGTATCCTCCAGTAAAATACATCAGACACGTGTATAAACCACAAGCATACAATCGACAGAACTCCTCCAAAAGTACATAACAAATACGTGTGTACATACAACATGTAAATGTACGGTCAACATGATGACTCCTATAACACATACCAACCTACGTACAATCCACATCCTATGCACAATTAGCATGGTAATTCAATCAACCAGACAATCCCTACAATACATACTCTACACATGTAATCACAACGGAATATATATCAAAAGTTGAGACTCTATATGATATAACTAGAACACCTCAAAGATCAAGCATAAGTATCAAGCAGGAAAGCAACAAACGAACACGATATAAGGTAAAATAGCCTAATCTATTGAATAATAACCTTGCACTAAGCTCAAAGAAATATATAGAAGCCAAGGAAGAAATACTCGCCTCAAATAGAAGGTTCAATCAAGCTAAATCCGAGGTCGAGATGCTCGTCTCGAATCAGAGTCCTGCGTCAAACAATATATATATTTTTATTTAGCTAAAATTCAAATGAATAGCTAAATAAAATCCTTAAGACTAAATTAGGATAAAACCCTAATCAATCTAACCATAAGCCCTACTTAAATTAAATCTAACAATTGACTAGGGTTAATTGCCTTAACCCTAATCATTCTATTAGATTAATCAATCTACGCACAATAATCCATTATCTAAATTATACTAACCATCTAGTAATCATGTAATCCAAATCATACCTAATTCAACACATAAACCTAATTCATCTAGCCACCCTCTACAACATGTATCAAAATCCCTACACCATACCTCAAGCTCAGCCCCCTTTTTGTTGATCCACACAAAGTGTAACGCCCCACTCTCCTCACTACTAGTCTGTGAGGTCGGAGCGCTACTAGACTACTAACTTATCTTAACTAACATTGCACACATGTAATTATCTATACTTAAAACTCTCTAAACACTCAAAACATGCAATTAACTGGCAGCGGAAGACTAAATGACTCATCTATACATACTACTCAGACTTATGTTCACAACTAAATCTATACATCAATCTAATCATGCTGAAATATATGTATTAATCAGAACATGCATGCAATAATACTACAACTCAAATCATGGAACTATTGTAACGGAAACATGAATAAACAATCCCAATAGCCTAAATACAAAATATCTTAATAAAATCTTAAACTAAATCCCAAGGCTTCTATAGTCCAGGCATCACACATCCATCCGCACCTCCTTGTCGCCTTCCTTTGTTATAGCTTTTCCTTTCCTTTATCTGAAGTAAGAGGAAAATGCAACTATAAGCAAAATTGCTTAGTAAGCGCTATCTAACTCACAAAACTCGAATATGCATGTGACTGGAAGAAATCTAAAAACTGAATGCTCATAGGAAGATACTACTCATGCTCGTCTAACAGCAAAGAAACATAGCGTACTGAAATACTAAACATGTAAGCAAATCTAAACAGCATGTCAGCATACAAGAAAACTAAACTTGCTAAATTTTAAACACTTTCTGAATCTTATTTTACTTGTTTAAAAACTTATACTTTAATACTTCAAAATAATAATCAATCTCTTCTTGGGCCCAGGCGTAGTACCAAAGCGCGCTCCCTTATAGAAACTGGGGTAGCGAGCCACCAGTCCTACGAGGGTAAAGACCTCGGTCTTACCAGGGCCAAGATCTCAGAATTGGTCACCTGGATTTGTTTAACGACAATCTCGGAAGTCGGGTACTAGCCTTTCAAAGTAAAATATCTTAATTACTTCTTCTTTAAATGCCTTGGCATTTTAACAAGCACCTTGTGTGCCAAAATCCCTAAAGTCTTGACTTTGGGATCTACTTAAGGCCTTGGCCTTTTTCTTTCTTTTCTTTATCTTTCTTATACTTTTCTTAAACTCAAAATACTGTAATACTTAACAAGATCTGCACTATGATACTTAACAAAATTTGCACTATTAGCTTACAAAAATCTGCACTATGAATGGAATTCTGCATACAAGCTTATTCGAAAATCTGCATTCAAGCTTAATAGAAATCAAAATTCATGACTAATAAAAATCTGCACTATGAATGTTACAAAATTCCGCATGAAATTCTGCACTATAATATTCTAAAGGGCTGTTCGAAAATAGCAAGGAGAGTCTAAGTCAAAAATGCTAACATGAAGAGCCTGTTCCTGCTCATGGAATAGCAAAGAAAACTGAAAACTGAAATACCAAACTACACAAAAACCTAATGTACAACAGAAAGAACTAGATGCTTAAAAGGGATCTAAAATTCTGCACCTCTACTAAATATGGTACACGCCTACTGTCAAAACAAAAGGAAGTAGATGTTTAAAGGGAACAAAAATCTGCACTACTAAAAGAGATAGACTACAATGCTACAATCGTGATTCACGCCTACTGTATTTTCAAAGGAAGTGCATTCTTAAGGAAATGCAACTGCACCGCTACATATAACTCTCATGCCTACTGTATGTACCAAAGGAAACTAGAAGCTTAATGAAAAATAAAATCTTCATTGTTTCATTTGTTGTGCACGCCAAAATGCAACTAGGGAAGAATTTGCTACTAGGAACTAAAGAGAAAGTATCAATTCTTCATGCCTAATGCTACAAAGATTTGCTACTGAGAACTAAAACATCAATTGTTCTTCATGCTATGTGCCACGACAACAAAAGGAAAACAGAAGTTTGCTACTGTTTCAGTCCACGGCAAGGAGGTAAAAAGGAACTACAATACCACCCATGGCCATTCAAAACAAAACAATTTACTCCTTTCCAAATCTAAATGAACTAAATTTAGTTTCATGGCAGCAGCTCCAATCAAACAATAAAGAATAAACTAAACCACATATTCAAATTAATTAAAACCTCTTCTCATCTTCTTTATGAAACTCACGGCAGGAAACCTTCAAAATCATCAATCTTTGCGGCATGCGTCGGAAATTAAGAACACATGAATCCGAAACTACTCTACTGCAAGTGAGGAAGCACTTACCTTGCGTTCTTGGACTCACTACCGAAGAAGAAGGCTCCTAGGGTTTCGGAGATTGCAAGCTTCGCCATCTTCCTCGTGCTCACTGTAACGACCACCCTTCTTACTACTACTACACTCTAAGGATGACCGTTACTTAACTGCTAACTCTACTTAACCGGTATGATTTAAAAATCACATAGAAACTCTACCGAAAAATTTTGGCAGCATCTCCCTGTACCGGTGACCCCAAACTGGGATACATAACATGTATACATCAGCCACAGGCGGCTGGTACATTTATATATCAATCAACCACGCAGTAATAATGACCAACAACAAAAAAAAACTATTCTAGCAATAGTAAACAGATAGAACTCCAACGGTAGGACATAACAAGCTACAAGTGCGGAATAACTCAATTACAATCTCAACTTCATAATAACATAAACTAAAACTCTAAACAGGTAGGTCCTGAAAATTCGCTAGCGAACTCTGGATCTCTCCATAGTCCTGGCATCACACACACTGTCACAGCATCTCCTTGTCGCCTTCCTTCTTATACTTTTCCTTTTCCTTTATCTGCAGTAGGAGGAAAATAGTATCTATAAGCTAAAAGCTTAGTGAGCGCTATCCTACTCACAAAACTCGATATGCATGTATATAAATAAAAACATGCTAAAACTGAATGCTAACATGTAAAGCTACTCATGCTCATAAATAGCAAAGAAATCAACTAACTGGAAAACTAACATGTATAGTTACTCATGCTCATAAATAGCAAAGAAAACAACTAACAGAAAAGCTAACATGTAAAGATAATCATGCTCATAAACCAATAAGGAATCCTACTAACTGAAATACTAAACATGTATAGCTAATCATGCTCATAAATAGCAATAAGGGAATCATACTAACTGAAATACTAAACATGTATAGCTAATCATGCTCATAAATAGCAATAAGGGAATCATACTAACTGAAATACTAAACATGTATAGCTAATCATAGAACTATCATGTGTATCAATAAGAAACTGAATTGATACCTAAGCTAAACTAATTAATGCTAAACTGAGTCTAACTTGTATTCACATAACTAATTTGTGAAGTTTGAAAACTATTTACATAATAGATTAAAATAATAATCATGCTGCTGATGGGCCCGGCAACTGTACTTGCTGTGCGCGCATCCCTAACTAACGGGTTGCAAGTTCCAAGTCTAGTAGGGTTTACTAGGTTATCTAAACCTAGGGACGACTGTGGGAGCCCAACCCAATGGATATCTAATCCAGTACAGTGCCACTGCTGAAAATAAAATACTGATTTCATAGATAATTTTCTTACCTTGCTTTAACTAGGTTATCTGAACCTAAAACTAGGTTATCTGAACCTAGAGGCGACTGTGGGAGCCCACCCATTGGACATCTAGTCCATAAAAGCTGTAGCAAGAGTAAATAAGTTATTTTAAATGCTTCTACTGCATTTACTGAGCTATTAAAATGTCTACTGTAGCATTATATTGAGCTAAGCATTTTATCAAGCACTTGGGGTGCACTAGAACACACCCTACGTACTGAAAATCTGTATACAAAGCTTAACATAAATCTGCATGCAAAGCTTAACAAAAATCTGCATATTAAGCCTATCAAAATTTGCATACTTTACTTATAAAAATCTGCATGCTATAAAAATAGAACTGCTCATGTTATTCCAATAGCAAATAGGAAACTAGAACAACTTAAGCATGCTGTGAAAGTAAAACCAATTCAACTACTAAGCATGCAATAGAATCTAGAAAATAAGGAATCGTTGTTGTATGGAATTAACAGAATATCATGCTTCACGGAACTTAAACTAGCTTCAAAAGAACTAACAAATGAAAATCTAACTCTTCTCATATCTAATTTCCTTTATGCAGAATTACGGCAGGTTAAGGAAGATATAAATGAACAATTAAAACCCACAGTAAGCTCCTCTGTCCATGCCCCTCTTGTAACACAATTTAAGCTATAACCTACTGGAATTTAAGAGAAAACTAGGTGAAGCTTGTTCACAATAATTCTAACATACATAAATCTGTGCACAAATTTATAGCATTCACAACTCTGTCACAAGGTTCAGCAAGTACTAACTCGTTCATAAAAACAATTCCAGTATGTCAATCTGTTCTAGAGATTTCAGAACAATAGGAAGCTTAAGCATTATCTATCAAGACTAAATCCCCTAGCAATCTGTCCAAAACTTTCGGGAGCAGTGGGAAGGATCCGAACATCACCAAATCCCATAGAATCCATCAACCTCTTGATCCAGAATCCCAAACTAATTGAAGGAAAATTGCTACTGAAAACCTAAATTTTATAACTGTTCTTCATGCTTAAAATCCCTATCTTCTTTCTTTAGGGTTCATGGCAGTAAGCATCAAAAACAAAACCCCTCAAGCTTGCTTCGAAATCCAAAAGAAAACAAGAATCCGAAAGCCATGAAAACGAATCAAAGCTCGAAACAACTCCTACTGCAGGTGAGAAGCAACTCACCGATTCTTGAAATTACAAGGAGAAAACCTCTAGGGTTCGCGGAGAAACTTCAAATTTCGACCCTTCCTCGTGCCCACGAGCTCTCTTCAACGAGGAGACCTCGAATCTGTGAAGAACCGACGGGGAGAAGCGCTCGCCGGCCGCCGGAGACGAAGCCCTAGCTTCGTTTTCGCCCGAGAAAGAATCGGCGCCGCGCACGCGTGAAGCAGAGAGGAAGGCTTCGAGAGAGGAAATTTTAGGTTTTAGGAAAAAGATTTAAATCTTATACTTAAGGTTATTTTCATTTTCAACTATAGCTTAAATAGAATTTTTTTTTCTCCTTCTTTAATAACAAAGTCCGCTGGCGCAGCTGGTTGGCTATGTCCCACTTAAAACATTGCTGCGGTCGGAGGTCTTCGGGTCGAGCCTCGGCTCAGCCCTTATTCTGCACCCTTTTATTTCTATTATCTATAACCACTACTTAAATTTATTTCGTTCTCTATTTGTTCACAAAATAGCCACGGAATAGCTGGTTAGCTAGTTTTAACCGAAGTCAGAGATCACGGCTTCGATTCCTTAGTCGCGCACTTCCTATTTATAATTTATTTTACTGTTCCTAACTACTAGTTAAATATATATCGCTCCATATATGATGAACAAAACCATGTAGCTCAGCTGGTTGGGCCGATTTCTGCTTGGGCCGAGGAGCTGGGTTCGAACCCCAGCTTCTACAAACTTATTTTTTTTCTTTTCTTTTTATTTTATTTTTAAAACTTCTTCCTCTGGGTAAAAATACCAAACGAACTCCAAAAATTACATAAAAATACTCTAAAAATTCCTAAAAATCTCTAGAATATTTTAAAAGCATTTTCAGATTCTTTATAAGGACTTTTAGAACTCGAAATAGGGAAAATTGGGTCGTTACACTCACGGTTTCCCCTCAACGAGAGGATCACAACCGTGTGGAGATCTCACGAGAATACCCCTTCGTCGGCCGCCGGAGACGAAGCTAGGGCTTCGTTCTTTGCTTCCGCCTAAGCCGAGTCGCCATCGCCGTTCGTGAGCGAGGGAGATGAGGAAAGTTTAGGTTTAGGTTACGGAAACATAACAACTCTTATCCCTTTTATAACTTCGGTATTTCCCGATTCTGTTATGGCTTAAGACCAATTCGTTATTGATTTGTTCACGAAACACATGGTGAACGCTTGGCTAGCCGAAACCACTTAAGACTTGGTTCGGGTCGGAGGTCGTGGGTTCGAACCTCGACCGCAACTCTTTTATACTTAATATTTTCTGTTTCCTATTACTGCCTAAAATATTTCCGCTCCTTCATTAATCAGCACCGCCCGCTTGGGTACTTGGTCAGCCGAATCAGCTTAAAGCTTTGCTTAATCGGAGGTCTCCGGTTCGAACCTCAGCTTAATCTTTTTATTTTTTGCAACTTCTTTCCTTTTGGTAAAAATACCAAACGAACTCTAAAAATTACATAAAAATATTCTAAAAATTTCTAAAAATCTCTAGAATATTTCTAAAGCATTTCTAAATATTTTTTAGCACTATTAGGACTCGTAATGAGGAAATTTGGGTCGTTACACAAAGTACTATTGCTGCCAGGAAAGGTAGCTATTGCTGGAACCCAAGAAAGTCCACAAAACAACACCCTGCTAGATTCCACTCTACTATTCGGATCAAGAAGGAATCAAGCAAGAAGATCACTGATCCAGCAACAATCCTTTTAGCCTTTGCCTGACAACTCAAAAACACCTCATCATCTTCAACCGAAACCAATCTGTGACCTAAATTAACCGCAAAGGAAAAGAGGATCAAGAATAGAGGAGGATCGGTGAACAGAGAAGAGGATCGAACAAAAACAGTGAAGATAAGGGATGTTACCTCACCCACACCGCCGTCGCTGGATAGATCCGACGCTCCCCTCCTTTCTTGATCACCTCTCGATGGCGTCGCTCGACCCGATTTAGCCAGTGAAGAGGTGGATCGCTCTGTGAGCAGCGCGAGGAGAGGAAAGGGGAGGTCGATTGGTTGGGAGACGATGCGAATCAAGCCTCCCGCCATGCCCTAGCCGTCGTGTCGTCGACGATCGATCATAGCATCCGCCGAACAGAGACTCCTCGACCGAAGATGACCTGGAACCCCCTAATTTCCATCGAGCTCCGGTGACTCCGTTGGTTTCCGTCGAGCTCCGGTGACGTGCTCCTCCGACCTCGACATCTAATCGTCCGTGAGAGAGAACGAGAGGAAACGAGAAGAGGAGATCAGGATTGGGTATAGAGAGTCGGCGTTTGGGGAAGGAAGAATAAAGGAAAAGAGAATTTATAAATAAATCCAATATTTCCTCACTTAAATGGGGTTGCCTAAACAGGCTTTCCTCCGAGCCCCCGATTCATCCCCTCAAAACCCGTCGTAAGAGCTCCAAAAAATTTCCAGAAAATTTCTAAAAATTCTGGAAAAAAATTCATAAGGTTATTTCTCAAATAACCTTATTATTTAATTTTTTGATATCTTACATTCTCTCCTACTAAATAAAAATTTGGTCCCCAAATTTACTGGTCAACTCAGGGATCCTCATCCAAGGGTAACCACTAAGCAACATACTCATATACCACTCACTTCATGTATCATGAATAAATCTGCAACCCTAAAGGATGACTCTGTGGGTTATGAGCTCACCCTACTTCTGCTACTCCCATACTGTTACCTAACTAACTATGGATAAATCAACTACTTCTGAAATCCAAAATCCACTATTATCAGATCCTCCAACATCTATATAGGGCGCTCAAGCTATCCATCAGTCTGAGGGTAAAAATCTATACTAAAGCAAAAATCCTAATCCAAAGTCTGTTGTAACCACAGTTAAAACCATGATGTGAAATCATTGATCTCCATCCAATACCACACTCAGAGATATACCATGAGGTCCGGTAATGTTGTTAGAAAATAATCCTGCTACTCGATCCAAAAAATCTGTCGTGCAAATAGATAGCTAGGGAGGAAAGTCGTCACCCAATAATGATAACCCAAATCGCATCACATCCCCTTGTCTGGGTAATCACACAATAAAGTCCATCATAACATGCTCCCCAACTCTATTCTAGTATCCAAATCATCAGAGACAATCCTACTAATATCTGATGTTCAACCTTCTCTTGCTGATATGCTAGACATCAAGCTACAAAATCCGCGATGTCTTTCTTCATATCATTCCACCAATGAGAATGCTCCAAGTCTCCATACATCAGGTGTCACCCGAATGTATCGCAAATCCAAATCAATGTGTTTCCTGCAGTAACTTCTCCTGGATAAGAAGTGACTTGGGAATACACATAATCTCCCACGGAAATAAAGAATCTCATTCTCATTACACGAGAATTCTAACTATTGGCACGAGTCTACTCTGCTCATGCTATATTGGAGTTGCACCTAACTCCAGGTATGATACATCTGTGTAGAGTACAAATCCGTCTACACTAGATAGTAATACTAAGACGGGTGCAGTTATCAGCTTCTTATTTCAACTCCTGAAACTGATCTCATAAGCATCTATCCAGGAAAATTCTATACTCTTCTTAGACAGTCCAGTCCATGACATAACAATGGTGGAGAAACTCTCAACCAATCTCCGGTAATATCCAGTCAGACCAAGAAAATTGTGAGTCTCCTGTATAGACTACGACAACTCCCAACTGGTAGCAGCCTCTATCTCCTTTGGATCCACTAATATCCCTACAGGTAACCACGTGTCCTCAAAATCTCACAGCAAACAATTAAAATACGCACCACTGAACTTTGTATATAGATCTTCCCGTCAAAACATCTCTAGAACTATGCGAAAATAGTGTACGTGATCCACCTCAGATCAGGAATAGATCACAACATCGTCAATGAAGACAATGAAAACTGATCCAAACAGCCTAAGTATATCAAATACATCGAGTCCACGAAAACATAACGTCTAGGGCACTATAAACCTAAATGGTAAAACCAAGGACTTATAATATCTGTACAACAGGCACACTCAACTGTAAGATCTCTGACAAATCTGTGATCTGATCCCTAACTACAAATCAACAAATCCATATATATCACAAACATACTACACTCCATGTCACTATCAACATCAAACACCAAATAATAGATCATCAAACTAAACATCCACCAATAGGTCATCAAAAGACAACATATCACCACACCTGATCTCCCAATATCCACCAATCAAAATCATCCTTAACATCAATCAATCATACCAGATAGTCTCCTAAACAATGATAGAGGAACATTAGAACTAAATAGCTGGTAAAAATATCTATCAGTCGACGCTCTACCCCTCAAAGATCATCATTTGAAATTATACCTAGTTACGATCGAAACTCCTAAGTATTACTCAACTAACCCCACTTCCTCCATACCATTGCAGGATATACGCATATCACTAAGTACATCAAAGATATCTAATCATATCCAATAGTTCCAAGAGTCAGGATCTCCCATGGAACAATGTTAGGCGAGTTGACTGATCATCATCTTATAAATCATCATGCTACCAAAAGAAGTAGAGAACTACTCTCTCTCTAAACACCTCAAAGAAATCACTAAGTGATGACCTAATCTCCAAAAAGCATTCTCTGCTTCTTTCTTCACGTGGTACCGGGTCACGTAAAGGTTAAGCAACTAACTTCAACTCTCTCACATCAATACAAATCATAAATCCAAATGTACTCTCCAAGTTATACACCCTAGTAACGGTTATATCTCATAAGTGTTAAGCAGGTAGCTTTACACTTTTCCACACCATGGGGTATCCTATCCGAAGGTACCTTCTAAGTCATCCTACCAGGTACAGACAGTCCATGGTCAAAGTCTCCATGGAATAGGATATGACAATCCTCTATAGGATGACCAAGCCAACAATGGTATACAGCTAAGTCAGTCCTTTCCTACGTCGGTACAAGTCATGTACTCAGATGTGTCTTCCAAAATATCCAACTAAGCACGAATAACCCATGGGTCAGAATCTCTATAATATAGAGTAAATCGGTCTCCTACTGATCAGACTAACATAAATAAATCGATCAACTACTATATGGTTCAACAAGAGTACATGAATCCTCCGCTAATGAAACTAACTAAGGTAAATCGATACACAACTACCCAAGTTAACAAGGGTAAATTAATCCTCTACAGATCAAACTAACAAGAGCACGAAACCAACTAAGGTAAGTCAAACCACAACTACACAAGTCAACTAGGTAAATCATCCTAAACTGAACGAACTAACAGAAGTAAATCAGTATTCTACAAACTGAGTCAACATGAGTATACAGATATCATCCACTACCCAGCTAATAATAATAGAGACTAGTATATGACTCTAACTCTTAACTAACTAGTAGTAATAGACACTAAAACTACGGATAGTATGATATGGTGAATCCCCTGAGACTGTAATCCTTGATCTCCAATAGGGTTAACCGTGATCAGTGATTGACCCAACACATGAAATGCATGATATAATCAACTAGACAAATACTAACAAAAGAGTACTAACACATGTCATAACTATCAGAACAACCATGCATGTACTAACAGAAATGTAAAATAACAATATGCAAACATACCTCCTATAGCTTGGAGATGTCCTGCTGTTGTCTGGTCCCAAAACTCGAAAAGTCACATCAAGAAAATCGAAACCCAAAATCCCAAAACATGAAAAACAGGCATCGTAAACCTGCTCTGATACCACTAAATTGTCAAGCCCTAGAGGAGTCTCTGCTAAACAAAAATCCGGCAACATCTCCCCTGTATCGGTGACAATCTGAAGCATACATATAAACAAAATACATCAGGCACATACGGCTGAAATATATACACAACCACGTAGTTAAATAATCATCCCACTCGACTGGAACAAGAATAAACACAACCACAGAATTATATATATACATTAAACACCCCACTCAGCTGTACCAAAAACCAACACAGTGGAAAAATGATAACGAAAAGCCCATATAAAACAAATCAACACACTGCTAGCCGGCTAGGCTTTATATAACAATCACAACAACACAAATACAACAACAACACCAAATACACAAATACCAAATACAAGTAACGCATAAAACGAATCGAAAGCGGTCTTCGGATGTGACGTAGGACCTGGTAGACAGGATACTCCAAGCAACACACCAAACATCTAACTGCTACCTGAAAACATAAAGGTATAAATGCGGTGGTGAGTATAGGTAACTCAGCGGGTAATAGACAAGATAGTTCATGGTCTATAAATAAACATGGAGATCAAAGGTATACAGTCTCAGTAGGGAATAAAGAACATGATCATATTATCATAATCAATACACCTAAACATATCTGACATAATAACAATACATAATTCTATCGACATAATGAACGCATACCCAATCTGGAAATCGACACATACGGCAAAAATGATCAATACACTCACTGGAATAGCAACAGATCTGCTCGTAACACCTGTGCAATATATATATGACAAAATATACATGTAGAATAAATGACATGTATGTTGTTAGAGTGTATACTAAAAGCCCATCTTTTGTATAAATATTTATTTAGAAATAAAGAATCACAATGGTCAAATACCTACATTTATTTGTTAACTGTAGTTGTTCAATTAATTTATATTGTAGATAACATGGTGTGTGGTGTCACACACAGAAGATCATGTTATCAGTTTTTTATAAATTATAAACAGTTGCTCACGAATAAGATGGAAATGAACAAATCATTGGAATAGTTGTAGTGTAATTAGGTATTAGTTTATCTTGACTAATAAATTACACTAGTAAACTCTAAGTGTATTGAGTATGACCATTTTAGTAAGTTCTTTTTATACTGACTTGATAAAAGAACTAGACCTTAGTTATTATGGAAATGTGTGCTCTTAATCCTAATATAATAACAAACACATATATTTAGTATTTATTTTTTGACTTATCAATAGGTGAGATTTAGCTCGATAAATCAATAAGCCCGATAAGTTGGGAAATGATATTACTTATAGTGTGTATTGTTGATTATAGAAGGAAACTGTGTCCTAGTAATCTAGGTTGATAATGTCCCCCAAAGGAGCTCATAAGGATTATCATGTTAAACCCTGCAGGTGGACTTAGTCCGACATGACGATAAGGTTGAGTGGTACTACTCTTGGACTGAGATATTAATTAAAATGAGTTGTCAGTAACTCAATTAATTAGTGGACATCCGACATCTTAAACACAGGGAGACTAACACACTCATAATAAGGAGCCCAAAATATAATTTGGGATTGGTGCGGTAGTTCAATAATAATTCTTTAGCGGTATGAATTATTATTGATGAAGTTAAGTTGTGTGTTCAGGGCGAACACGGGAAGCTTAATTTCATCGGGAGACCAAAACCAATTCCTCCTCTCGGTCCCTATCATAGCCTCTTGTATATAGAGAATTATACCCACCTATACCCACCTTCTTACCCATCCTAATGGGGCCGGCCAAGCTAGCTTGAAACCCAAGCTAGGGCCGGTCAAGATCAAAGGATTGAGCCAAGTTGATTGGCCGGCCATATTAAAAGGAATTTTATTTTTATTTAAAATTTTTTATTAATGTGGATATCATGGTTTTAAGAGAGAGTTTAAAATTTAAATCTTTCCTTTTATAGATTTCTACAAAAGATTAAGAAAAGATTTGAAATCTTTCCTTATTTGTAGATTGAAAGATGGATTTTAATTTTAAGAAAACTTTTTTTTTAACCATGTTCATGATTTAAAAGAGAGTTTAAAAAATTAAATATTCCCTTTTATAAGTTTCTACAAAAGATTAAGAAAAAATTTGATATCTTTCCTTATTTATAGATTGAAAGGATATTTTAATTTTTAGAGATAATTTTCCTTTTTGAAAATCATCCACATGTTTAAAAGAAAGATTTTAATTATAAAATTTACTTTTTACAAACCACCATGAAAGGAAAAATTATTGAAGAAATTTTTTATAAATTTCCGCAAACAAATTCGGAAGTTTTAATTCTTGTGTTAATTAAAACTCTCCTTGTTTTGAAGATTAAAGTGGCCGACCATGTTGTTTAAGAAAAGGGAAATTGATTTTAAATCAATTAAATTTTCTTTTACATGGCAAAAGAATTAAGGAAGTTTTTATTTAAATTTCCTTATTTTCCAAGACCAAGGATTATAAAAGAGGGGGTAGAGGTGCCTTCATGGCTAACGACTCTATTCTATTTTCTTCCTCTCTTTTCTTCCTTGGTGTGGCCGGCCCTAGGGCCTCTTCTCCTTCTCTTCTCTTCCTCCTTTGTTGCCGGCGGCATCAACACAAGAGAAGTCCATGGTGGCCGGTTCTAGCTAGGAGAAGGAGAGAAAGGAGGCTTTGTTTCTAGCATCCCTTAGAGCTTAACGGTGGTGGTCGAACCTCACATCTCTTGGAGTTTTTGTGGTGGCCGAAACTTGCTAGGAGAAGAAGGGCTTGGGTGGTTCTCATCTCGGAAGATCGTTGCCCACACAACGTCAGAGATTAGAAGAGGAATACGATAGAAGATCAAGAGGTTATTTGCTTACAAAGAAAGGTATAACTAGTAATTGTTTTCCGCATCATACTAGTTTTCTTTGTATAGTTATTTTTGGAAATACCAAACACAAGAGGCACATGATTCTAGAGTTTTCGGATTTGTTTCGAATTTATGTTTTTTTTGTTTTATTTTTCAAATTTGTGATTCGATTGTTCTTTTTGGTTAAACCTAGAGTTATATAAGGAAATTAAATATTAGCTTTCCTTAAAAGGCTTTGTCTAGGCGGTGGTGGATGCTCCCATACCCAAGAAGACCATGTGCCTCGCCATGCAGGCCTGAAAGTCAATTTTGGAAATTAATATTTAATTAAATTTATAACATAGGTGGGTTTGGATCAATAGTGTTAAGTTCCACTTGTGATCCAAGTCTAAACCATTAAGAACAAATAAGTTAAATTTGGAATCAATAATGTTAAGTTCCGTTTACGATTCCTAATTTAATTTCTAAAGAATACAATAGGTTGTTTAGGAAAAGGTTCGACACTTGTACAAAATTTTTGTACAGTGGAACCGGTACGATTCTCCTAGGACCAGCCAACAATTGGTATCAGAGCTAGGGTTTGCCTCTGTGTGTTTGGTTTTCAAATAGATTATGCACATGTCATACATAATTTAGGCAGGATAATAGTAGGATGTACTAATTTTGTGGTTAGAGGCTCCAATTATTATGGCATATAGATATTGTGTGTGATTGGACCCTTGGACATGTCAACGGCATTTTATTGTGTGTGCATGATTGTAAAATTAAATACAGCAGGAGCTATATTAGTTATTAGGAATTTATATTTTTGTTTCGATCTAGATTACATGTACATTCCTTTGTAGAATATAGGATCGATATATGTAAAATTCTATTTTTTGTCGCGGATCGTATCCTTGCAAAGCGTGGTGCTATTGGAGGACTAGAGGCGCAGCAGAAAAGGAAGCTCGATGGACCTGACGACATGGACCCGATGGTGGTGGCTAAAGATGGCAGCAACCAGGGTTGGAACACACGAAGAACAGTGATGGAAGAAGCCATAATAGTTAGAAAATTAATTTCCATATTTATTGCTTTTATTTACTGTGATGTGCATGTGATGTATGCTAGCATAGGTTAAAATTCCTCACTTTAAAAAACTAAGTGGGAGAGGGATTTTTAAATAAATTCCACGATCTCCATTACTAGTTTGTAAGTGATGCAACAAGCTTGCGTGTTGGCTCTGAGTGCCTCCCTCCGCAATGGATGGGTTTGTTGCGGATCACTAGATCAGACTTCCTTTATGGATGGTTAAAGGAAATTATTTAGGAGCGTGTGATCTTCTCCAACTGAAGGGGCATAATCCTATTTAATAGACTAAGTATCAAGTAATGGTATACACTTAGACGCATTCAATAGTATCCTCCCCAACGAAGTCACTGCTATTGTTTTGCGGGACCAAAGGAATATTAACTATTAATTTGTCATAAAGCTAGGTGAAACCCTCCTCTTACAAATGTTTGAATTTGTATACATCCACACTAACGTGGCATGCAAAATTCACGGTGTTTGAGGTAATTTTATCATAAAGTTAGGTTGAAAAAATAAATTGGGTAAAACCTCCTCTTACAAACAAATGAATTTTTATACGTCCACACTAATGTGACATACAAAATTCATGGCGTTTGAGGTAATTTAAGGATGACAAGATAATTAATGGGTAAGACTCTCCTCTTACAAATGTTTGATTTTGTATACGTCCACACTAACGTGGCATACAAAATTCACGATGTTAGAGGTGTTGGTGAATTTAAATGATATTATTTTGAGGAATCAATATTATTTTAAATTCAAAGTTTTGACCAAATATTTGACCAAATACAAGACCAACTATTAATTTTATTCGTCATAAAGTAAGGTTGACGAGATAATAAAATTAATGGATAAAATCTCCTCTTTGAATTTGTATACGTCCACACTAACGTGACATACAAATTCATGGGGATTTTTAAGGAGTTGGTCTTGACCAAATATTTTTGTGATTCTTAGGATTTAAAATGTTGGTCAATCCCCTAGCTGTTATACTATAGGATAGACTTAGTGGTTCCAATTATAATGATTGGAAATAAGACTTGGACATTAAGGTGGACTTCTTCTTATAATTAAGAGCAATAAAGGTGTATTTTATTCATTAGTTGTTACATGTTTAGTGGAGTTATCTACCGGTACTTGGTGTGTAGATACGGGAACCACTGATCATATCTGTAATTTATTACATGGGTTCCAGGAAACCCGACAACTATATGAAAGAAAAATCACCGTCTACATGGGCACTGCTGCAAAAGTAGTAGCTGTTACAGTGGGAAGTGTTTATCCTCTGACAGGAATAAAACATGGATTTTAAGAAATTGTCTTTAAGTACCAAGTTTAGAAAGAAATTAATTTCAGTTTCTAAACTATTCAAAGAACTTGATATTCTGTCTCTTTTAATAACAAAGTTGTTATCAAGATAAAGAGGGAAGTTATCTATTCTGGTGTGTTGGTTGACAATTTATAATCCAATAACTCCCACGATGTAATAAATGAAAATTAATGACACATCTTCTAACTTTAATAAGAGAAAGCAACCTTCAGAAATAAATCAATCATATCTTTGGCATCTAAGGCTAGGTTATATTAACTTGAGTAGGATTCAAAGGATAATAATCAATGAACTCTTGGGTTCATTGGTAGTGGAAATCTTTCCAATCTGCGAGTCTTACTTGGAAGAAAAAATAACCAAGAAGCTTTTAAGTATAAGGGGTATAGAGCCAAAGATATGTTGAAATTGGTTCATTCTGATTTGTGTGGATCTATGACTATTCAGGAAAGATGTAGTTTTGAATATTTCGTCAATTTTATGGACAACTATTCAAAATACGGGTACATTTATTTGATGCGCTACAAGTCTAAGTGTTTTGATAAGTTCAAAGAGTATTAAGCTGATGTGGAGTAACGTCAAGGTAAAAGTATCAAGATACTACACTGAGATCGTAGTGGCAAAAACCTCTCGGGAGAGTTTAGGAGTCACTTATCAGAAGACGGGATTCAATCCCAACTAACTGCACCTGGTACACCCCAACAGAATGGTGTAGTAAGAAAGTCTAGGACTCTTATGGAAATAGTTAGATCAATGATAAGTTATTTAGAATTACCAAAATTCGTTTTGAGGATATACACTGGAAACGGAAGTGAACATAGTACCTTCTAAGTCAGAACTCTCTACTCCCATAGAATTGCAGAATGAGCGTAAGCCTAGTCTGAAGCATATTCGAATTTGGGTGGTCTAGCACATGAGAGACACTGATAAGTTGGACAAGAGTTCACTTGTTTGTAGGTTATCCTAGAGAAATGAAAGGAGGTTTATAGTCCTAAAAATCTGAAGGTAGCACCAATGACCAATTTTATAAGAGGACTAGGTAATGAACCACAAATCCATAAGTAAACTTGTTCTTAAGAAAATAAAGGACACGTCTAATCTAGTACCAACTGTACAAGATGAAATATCACAAGAAACTGCAACACATATCACAAATGATACACAATTATAGAAAGTGCCTCGTCGTAGTGGGAGGGTTATTAGCCAACCTAAAAGATTCATGTTTTGGGAGAGTTTTTGGACTTAATCCCTGGTAAACATGAACCTAATTCCCGAACATATGACAAAGCACTCCAAAGATTAAGATGCAGCATCTTGTCAAAGAGCAATGAATACAGAATTAGAATATATGTATTCTAATAAAGTCTGGGAGCTTATAGAATCACCAAATGGTGTAAAAGTCAATGGGTGAAAATAAGTCCACAATAGAAAAAGAAGGACAAACGGAAAGGTTAAGACTTTCAAAGCAAGGCTTATTGAAAAAGGGAAACTTTTTAGCTATGCTTAAGTCTATCCGGATTCTTTTATCTATTGTTTCTCACATGGATTATGAGATTTGACAAGTAGATGTCAAGATAGCTTTCCTTAAAGGAAGTCTTGAAGAAAGCATCTATATGAAGCAATGTTACGCTCCGCAAGTGTACGGAAATGTCGCAAGTAATATAAAAGATTATCGTATCCACAGGGACTGGAATAAGCACTAGAAATGTCTCAATGCGAATTAGCTAAACAACTATCCAATTGTTTCAAATGCAAAGTGAAGGTAAACAAATCTAATATTAAAGATCAACAAACAAGAGTTTAGTGTTTTGGGTTATGATAAAGGGAGATTCTAGGAGTTTCGGTTTCTTTGTAAGGTTTCTTGAATGTAAATGGTTCACCAATTCTTATCCCTCAATTGCCAAACACTTGTAGAAAGTTGCCGGTTCTCTCTTGCAATAGATAACCGGCTAAGGACTGAGAAATGTATCTAAATATGATCAATTAGACGTGAACCTACGTTGTCCTTACACAGAAGCGCACCTATTACTATGCCTTCCTCGGATATCAACATAGAAACCCACAACTTATTAATCTATCAAGATACAAGAAACTAATCATAAGATCCATCCTACTCTCTTGAATATTCTTATTTCCTCTTCAAGATTATCTCTCAAACGTCCTTACACGGGCTTGCACCTGTCACGTGGATCCCTCGGATGATCGAGTGAGAGTTTATCTTTACAAAGCCCACAAGAAATCCAAACAATCAATCAAGAATGAGAATTAAGCACAAATCACCATTAATCATTCAAGATCTAATTGATACAAGCAAGACAATATCATTGAAACAAGAAAATGGCAAATCCATAAGAGATTACATCAATCCATCATACAAATACTCCCTTAATCCTAGAATACAAGATCTACTCCATGAATCGAGGAAGAATACCCGAAGAAATAAAGATTACAAGCATTTCTTAAATCCCCAATCCAAGAAACCAAGAAAAGGGGGAAAGAGAAAACTTATCTACGAAGAAGCCTCGTCTTCGGATCCAATCCTCGCTCCGGAGTCGAAATCATCAAGAACTCCCCTCGAATCGCCCAGAAATCCTCCCAAGAATGTGAGGAAACCGCCAAATCTTGCCTTCTCCCCAAAGGGGAAGAGATCCCCTTTCAATTCATAAAGGAGGGTTTAAATAGAGGAGGAAATCGGGCGCCACACGGCCCCATGACACGGCCGTGTGAGATTCACACGGCCATGTTCAGTTCCTTCTCTGCCAAAGCTGCACGGCCGTGTGACTCACACGGCCTAGCTCTCTTCTCTTTAAAGCAACCAAGCACGGTCGTGTAGATCCACACGGCTAGGACCCTTCTGTTCTCTGGAAATGCTACACGACCGTGTGGTGCACACGGCCACCACCTGCTTGGCCTCGGGAAACCTCACACGGCCGTGTAGATCTACACGGCCATGTAAGGCATCTGCTCTAATTTCTTCAAATCAAGACACGGCCGTGTGAGATTCACACGGCCATGTCCTCTTCCCTTCCTGTTAAAACTACACGACCGTGTGTGGTACACGGCCTGATGCTCTCTCCCTTCAATTCCTTCCAAGCTTGCCCGAGGACGCATAATCTTCACCAATTTCGACTCCTGTGTACAGAAAATGCACAAAAAGCAGATCTCTGAACCAAAAGAGTAAATATGCTAAAAGGAAAGCTGGAAGTATAAAAATGCATAGATCAAGCATGCTCAAAGTATGTAAATGTGCGTAAAAACATGCATAAAAGAGTATATAATCTACGCACATCACACCCCCAGACTTAAACCTTTTCTTGTCCTCAAGCAAAATGCTGCAGTCTAAATTCATATGTTCTACAACACATTCATAAAACCTAGTGCACTTTCCTAACTCTATCAAAAGTTTCATTAACAAGCGTGATCATGGAAACAAGTAAAGTATGGTTCAAGCATAAGAATCTTGTGCACAGTGTAAAAGTAACTCAACACCCTTCAAGTTTCAATCCATGTCCTAGTCAAGTCGTCATTAAATTTGAATTCCTAGTGTTTCCAGTGACAAGTAACCAGTGATAGGCACTTACTCACCATTCACTTGGTTCATATTTCTCAACTAACCCAAGGTCTCAAAGGTGTGCTCAATCTCAAGGGAAGCTAAGCAGTCATTTCCCCAGTAACCTAACTCGGTCTCAAAGGGGTGACTTGCTAGATTCCACTCATGACAACTATTTTTTATATCCCTTATTTTTTTTTTATAAGTGTTTGCATTGTGCAAAACTTATTCACAAATGTACTTTTAGCACACATGTTGGGATATTTTGATTTTTCCAAATGAGCTTTAATGATTTGAGCCTCATCCAGTAACCAAAATGAAAGTTGAGAAATCACCATGGAAACCAAGTACTAAGCAAACAAGATGAATCATGACTATTTCAATGACATCAACTATTCAAGCATCAAGCACAAGTGTAGTGAAGATAAAATCCTTAAGGTTGAACCAAAACTAAAACTCATCACCATAAGATTCTTAGCTTATTAATGCTTCCCAAGATAGAAAAAAAGAACTACACAAAGTTTACTACTAGCATCATTCGAACATCATGAATCAAGACAATAATCGTGCTAACATTTCACTTGAATCCAAGAAAGCATATAAGTGAAGATTTGATGTTCTCAAAATTGCCATGATTATTTCAAAAACAAGCAAAATAAAGCAACAAGCAATGAAAATAAGAACCAACATGAAAAACTAGCAAAAACTAAAAACTGAAAACCAAACTAAACAGTACATGACACCCCCCCAGACTTAAACTTTTCATCGTCCCGATGAAATCAATATGGTGGAGAAGGTGGAGGTGGACGAGGGAAAGGAGGTTTACGACGTGGTTGGCCAATAGGAAAACTAGGAAAACCTGGAATCTCACCCAAGGATCTATGATACTCATATAAAGCATCTACTTGTTGGCTAGTAAGCATCATGCTCTGCATAAAATCTCTCATCCTAGCCTGATCAGTATCATAATCCTGCACAAACTCAGCCACTTGACCTTGAAAATTCCTCGTAAACTGAAAATGATTTTGTACCTCCCTAAACTGATCATCAGATAAAGAGAAGCGCCCCTCCAACATTTTTCGTTGGGCATCTTGCTTCTCATGAAGTGATTCTAGAGACGTACGAAAATCTGAAAAATCAAACCTAGAAGATCCCGTGCCATATGCAAAAGAATGCCTAGCAGGCTCCATAAAACTAGAAGGCTGCGGGTGTCCAGATGACGAGGGCTCATGATGTGGCTCAGTGTCTCCAGGTATAGAAGGGTTATCCTCAAAATCTAACTCAGAAATTACCCAATTAGCCGGGTTACGAATAGTAGTTCGTTCAGGAAAAGGAAGGGGTAAAGGAGAACCACTCCTCCTAGGAAACGCGAAACCATTCTCATCCCGAACGATCATTTTCATAGCAAGACATGTATCAATGTCAATCATGTCATTACCATGAATTATTTCCAACCCATCAACATCAAGATTTAAATTATAAGCTATTCGGGTAATCAAACCACCAAAAACAATTGATCCCGATGATGCCCTAGCAGATCTTAATAAGGTTTGAACAAAATGAAAACCAGAATCAAATTCAACCTTATAAAGCATAGCCCATAAAGCATAAAGCTCTATCTTTTTAACCACCCCATCACTCTCTCCCCTACCAAAAATAGTTTTACTCATGACTCTATGTAGATACTTAAAGATGGGGTTTTGCATATGGGAGGCCTTAGCTCTTGAAGGCTCATAAGGTTGATCTAACCCAGTTATTGCATTCCAAAAATGATTCCAATTAAACCTTGGATTAAACCTACGAGGGCTACCGGTGGTTAATCCAAAACAAGAATTAAAGTCACTAAATGCCCATAGAAATTCTTGATTCATTAGTCTAAATGAGATTTTTCCAAAATAATCATCTTCATTAGTAAAATGGACATCCAATGAACTTAAAAATTCCAAAACAAGACGAGGATATGTAGGCAAATGTGTGTACATAATATCACTCCAATCTAAAAACCCAATCATCAAATCTACATCTTCCCTAATTCCAAGCATATCAAGAACAGTTGGGTCCATATATCTAGTACACACTATCTTTCTATTGACAAGAATTGCAAATCTAGTTACTTGATCATCATTTCTAAACACAATATTGAATTCATTGTCATTACCTTCGTTGCGTGAAGTCCTTTTGCCTTTGCCCTTCACTGGTTGTTTTCCTTTGTCCCTTGATGGCTCCTTCTCTTTGTCTCCACTGGATCCACCACCTCCTTTGCGAAGTTTCTTCAAAATGTTGGACATCTTGATGAGTTTAGATAGGGGAAGAATTATCTAGGGTTAGAAAAATGGAACTCAAAGAACAAAACTTCAAAGAGCAAAGATCTTAGGTTAGGAGAACAAAAAGTCCAAGTCTTAGAGAGGAGGAGAATCCGGATCTAAGAGATCTTGAGAGATTAGGGAGGAGTTTTTAAGAGATTGGGAGAGAAAGAGATGTTTTGAAGAGTTGGGGGTGTGCGGAACATGGCCAAGATCTGGCCGTGTAAGGTAGAAAGAAGACTTTAATAACTCTCCTACACGGGCCGTGCAGATCCACACGGCCTCCCCCTCTTCCTTCTCAAGATTCTTCGCACGGTCGTGTCTGGGACACGGCCTCTCCATCTTTCTTCTCGGAATTCTTTGCACGGCCGTGTTTGGGACACGGCCTAGACCTTTTTCTCCTCGGGATTCTTTACACGGCCGTGTTTGAGACACGGCCTAGACCTTTTTCTCCTCGGGAGATCCTACACGGCCGTGTCTGGATGACACGGCCCAAGCACTTCCCTTCTCTGCAACCTTTGCCTGGCCGTGTATAGCACACGACCGGGCTCTGTTTTGCACCTAACCTGTAAACAAAATCAAAAGAATGCATCAAACTAAAAGAAATTAAAATACAAATCAAAACTAACTAAAAGAACCCTTGGGTTGCCTCCCAAGAAGCGCTTGTTTAAGGTCTTTAGCTCAACCAAACTTGATCATTCACTTCTTTTCCTCTCCCTTGGAGGACAGATATACTTTTCGTTTTTGTTGGGAGATCTTCTCCCAACATCTTCCACCACATTGTCTCCTTCGTTTGGTGGCCTTCCATGAGGATGGAAATTCCATTCCTCAAGTTTATAAATGTTTGTCCTACTACAAGCATTTAAAAGAGACGAGACATGGTTAGAGATATTAGATAAATCATATTCCAACCTTTCCTTACCAATTACCAAAGAAAGCTTATGATTTTTGACATCAATTATAGCTCCAGCTGTAGCAAGGAAAGGTCTTCCTAATATGATAGGAATCCTGGGATCCTCTTCCATGTCCAACACGACAAAATCTGTGGGAATAACATTCCCATCCACCTCTACTGGCACATCTTCTATAATACCCAAAGGGTACCTGCAGGAATGATCGGCAAGTTGAAGTGCCATAGTAGTAAGTTTAATGTTTTTGAGACCTAATTTATTACAAATTGAATAGGGAATGAGGCTAACACTTGCCCCCAAATCACAAAAAGTTTTTTCAAAAATTTCTTTTCCTATGTTGCAAGGAATATAAAAGCTCCCTGGGTCCTTTAGTTTTGGGGAAGTGTTCTTCTCCAAAATAGCACTACATTCCTCACTAAGCGCAATGGTCTCAACCTCTCCTCTTCTTCTCTTGTTTGACATGAGATCCTTCAGGAATTTGGCAAATCTAGGCATTTGAAGAATAGCATCAATAAGAGGTACCTCTACACAAATTTCCTTAACTTTTTCTAAAAACTTGCCAAATTCTTCATCTTTCTTGAGCATTGCAAGTCTCTGAGGAAAAGGGACAGCTTTGCTCTGATGGTTTAGTGGAAGAGTCTCTTCAACCTCAATGGTACTCTCCTCATTAGCTTGAATCTGATTTGGTATAAGAGGAGAGAGCTCTTCTTCTTTTTGTATCCCTTTTGGAGCAGTCACTTGGGAGTCTCCCAAGGTCCATCCGCTCCTAAGCTCAATTCTATTGCAATGCTCCATACGATTCACATCAGGTTTTCCTGGAAGTTGTCCTGGTGCTCTGGATGATGAGGAAGCTAGTTGGGCAATTTGACTATCCTGGATCTTTTGATGCTTTTCAGAATTATCCATTCTCTGAATGAGCTTTGCTAAATCTTGCTTCATTTCATTCTGACTTGAGATAATTTCTTCAAGCATCTTTTCAATATTTAACTTTGGTAAGCCTTGAGAAGATAGATGTTGAAAATTTTGTTGCCCAGCTTGAAAATTTGGTCTTGCCCCCATAGATGGTCCTTGATCTTGATTATTTCTGTAAGAAAAATTGGGATGGCTCTTCCATCCAGGGTTATAAGTATTTGAGTATGGGTTGTTCTGCCTTTGATTGTAACTCATGATTGCATCACATTGTTCCAGTTGATTGATTTGTGCAGTGATAGCTCCCAATGGACATGAGTCATTTGAATGCTCTGAACTCCCACATACTTCACAAGATGTACTAATAGCATTGACCATATTAGCACCAGTCCCCATATTCTCAAATTTCTTTGTAAGAGCGTCCAATTTTGCAGATAAAAGAGTGACCGCATCTACATCAAACTTCCCTGATGCTTTAATTGTTGGGTTTACAGAAGAATAGCCACCACTTCTTTCATTTGCCCATTGATGATGATTTTGTGCTACACTGTCAATAATTTCTTCAACTTCATCTAAACTTTTGTTTATAAGTGCCCCTCCCGCAGCTGAATCAAGGGACACTTTGGTATGATAGTTGATACCATTATAAAAAGTGTGCAACACTAACCATCTTTCCAACCCATGATGTGGGCATTGTCTGAGCATACTATTATATCTATCCCATGCTTCAAAAAGAGATTCTGAGTCAGTCTGCTTGAAGCTTGCAATTAAATTCCTCATATGAGCTGTTTTGCTTGGTGGATAGAATTTATCAAGAAACTGTTGCTCACACTGCTCCCAAGTGGTGATGCTATTAGGGGCCAAAGAATTCAGCCATTGCTTTGCCCTATCTCTTAAAGAAAACCCAAATAATAATAATCTAACTGCTTCTGAAGGAACTCCATTCATTTTCATGGTACCACATATTTCATAAAAGACCTCTAAGTGTTGATTGGGGTCTTCATGAGGTCCTCCACCAAATTGGTTCTCTTGCATAAGATATAATTTGCGTGGTCTATTAGCTTCCACTGAAGGTCTTGAAATACTAGATCGAAAACCTCTTGCATAAGGTGCTGCATAATCCTTGAGTGGTCTATTCGCCATGTTCAAATGTTCCTGTTCTTCAATTTGCCTTTGCAGAATTCTTCTTTTATGGAAAGTTCTGTCAATCTCAGGGTCAAAAGGAAAGAATTCCCCTGCAAAGTTAGATCTTCACATACACAAGAACAAGATAGCAAATGACAATTCAACAGAAAAAGAAAAAAGTAAAAGAATCAAAAATGCAGAATTGAATTTGTACAAAAAGAATTAACAAGAAGTAAAAGTTATACAAGAAAGTAAAAACAAGAATCTAATGATTAGTTACAACTATGCAATATGAAAGGAAAACAAATGTTATGTTTAGTCTAACTCAATTGATAATTCCTAATGTTATAGCGCAGTCCCCGGCAACGACGCCAAAAACTTGTTACACTCCGCAAGTGTACGGAATTGTCGCAAGTAATATAAAAGATTATCGTATCCACAGGGACTGGAATAAGCACTAGAAATGTCTCAATGCGAATTAGCTAAACAACTATCCAATTGTTTCAAATGCAAAGTGAAGGTAAACAAATCTAATATTAAAGATCAACAAACAAGAGTTTAGTGTTTTGGGTTATGATAAAGGGAGATTCTAGGAGTTTCGGTTTCTTTGTAAGATTTCTTGAATGTAAATGGTTCACCAATTCTTATCCCTCAATTGCCAAACACTTGTAGAAAGTTGTCGATTCTCTCTTGCAATAGATAACCGGCTAAGGACTGAGAAATGTATCTAAATATGATCAATTAGACGTGAACCTACGTTGTCCTTACACAGAAGCGCACCTATTACTATGCCTTCCTCGGATATAAACATAGAAGCCCACAACTTATTAATCTATCAAGATACAAGAAACTAATCATAAGATCTATCCTACTCTCTTGAATATTCCTATTTCCTCTTCAAGATTATCTCTCAAACGTCCTTACACGGGCTTGCACCTGTCACGTGGATCCCTCGGATGATCGAGTGAGAGTTTATCTTTACAAAGTCCACAAGAAATCCAAACAATCAATCAAGAATGAGAATTAAGCACAAATCACCATTAATCATTCAAGATCTAATTGATACAAGCAAGACAATGTCATTGAAACAAGAAAATGACAAATCCATAAGAGATTACATCAATCCATCATACAAATACTCCCTTAATCCTAGAATACAAGATCTACTCCATGAATCGAGGAAGAATACCCGAAGAAATAAAGATTACAAGCATTTCTTAAATCCCCAATCCAAGAAACCAAGAAAAGGGGGAAAGAGAAAACTTATCTACGAAGAAGCCTCGTCTTCGGATCCAATCCTCGCTCCGGAGTCGAAATCGTCAAGAACTCCCCTCGAATCGCCCAGAAATCCTCCCAAGAATGGGAGGAAACCACCAAATCTTGTCTTCTCCCCAAAGGGGAAGAGATCCCCTTTCAATTCATGAAGGAGAGTTTAAATAGAGGAGGAAATCGGGCGCCACACGGCCCCATGACACGGCCGTGTGAGATTCACACGGCCATGTCCAGTTCCTTCTCTGCCAAAGCTGCACGGTCGTGTGACTCACACGGCCTAGCTCTCTTCTCTTTAAAGCAACCAAGCACGGCCGTGTAGATCCACACGGCTAGGACCCTTCTGTTCTCTGGAAATGCTACACGGCCGTGTGGTGCGCCACCACCTGCTTGGCCTCGGGAAACCTCACACGACCGTGTAGATCTACACGGCCATGTAAGGCATCTGCTCTAATTTCTTCAAATCAAAACACGGTCGTGTGAGATTCACAAGGCCATGTCCTCTTCCCTTCCTGTTAAAACTACACGGCTATGTGTGGTACACGGCCTGATGCTCTCTCCCTTCAATTCCTTCCAAGCTTGCCCGAGGACGCATAATCTTCACCAATTTCGACTCCTATGTACAGAAAATGCACAAAAAGCAGATCTCCGAACCAAAAGAGTAAATACGCTAAAAGGAAAGCTGGAAGTATAAAAATGCATAGATCAAGCATGCTCAAAGTATGTAAATGTGCGTAAAAACATGCATAAAAGAGTATATAATCTACGCACATCAAGCAACCAGAGGGGTTCATTGCAAAGGGAAAAGAGCATCATATATGTAAGCTCAATCGATCTATGGACTGAAGTAAAGCTTCAAGGTCTTGGAAATATCCGGTTTAATAAACTAATCCAGACCTATGGATTTATTCAGTGATCGGAGGAATTTTGTGTATACAAAAGGTGTGATGGAAATGTGGTGGTATTTCTTGTAGTATACGTAGATGACATTTTTTATAGTTGGAAACAATATCAAAGTATTGTCGGAAGTAAGGGTATGGTTATCCAAACAATTCAAAATGAAGGACTTGGGAGAGTGCGCACATATTCTAGGGATCAAGGGATCACAAGAAAAGAATGTTGTGCTTATCCCGAGCCTCATACAATCCTAGCTCGTTTAAGCATGCAAGACTCCAAGAAAGGTTTTCTACCTTTTAGACATAGAGTAAATTTTATCTAAAGAGATGTCTTTGAAGACATCAAAGGAGATAGAAGACATAAAGGCAGTTCTTTATGCTTCAGCTATCAGAAGCCTAATGTATGTAATACTGTGTACGAGACTGGATATCTGTTTTGCCTAGGGCATAGTTAGCAGATATCGAAGTAACCCAGAACCAGGACACTAGACTGTCGTAAAGCATATATTAAAGTACCCTAGAGGGGCTAGAGATTATATCCTAGTTTACAAGGCAGATAATTTGATCCCTGTGGGTTACACGGATTTTGACTTCCAATCAGATAGGGACAATAGTAAGTCGACCTCGGGGTTTTGTGTTTACTTTAGGAGGTAAAGCCATAACAATGGAGGAGTGTTAAGAATAGATATTTATCGGTCTCCACCATAGAAGCTGAGTATGTGGCAGCCTCTATGGCAACCATAGAAGCTGTATGGCTCAGAAACTTCATGATGGACTTAGATATGATTTCTGATTTGTCCAAAAATTATTACAATTTATTGTAATAATAGTGGTGCAGTAGCAAACTCGAAGAAAACATAAGTCCATAAGACAAGTAGACACAATAGAGCGCAAGTATCACCCAATACGAGACATCGTATAATGAGGAGAAGTTGTCGCCGCTTAGATTGCATCAGGTGATGACCTGTAGATCCTTTCACTAAGGTCCTTAAGGCAAGAGCTTTTGATGGGCATGTTGAGGGGTTGGAAATCAGATGTATGGCAGCATTTATAGAAGCATAGTCTTTCAGTATAAGTGGGATATTGTTAGAGTGTATACTAAAAGTCTAGCTTTTGTATAAACATTTATTTAGAAATAAAAAATCACAATGGTCAAATACCTACATTTATTTGTTAACTGTAGTTGTTCAATTAATTTATATTATAGATAACATGGTGTGTGGTGTCACACACAGAATATCATGTTATCAGTTCTTTATAAATTATAAACAGTTGCTCACGACTAAGATGGAAAGGAATAAACCATAGGAATAGTCGTAGTGTAATTAGGTATTAGTTTATCTTGACTAATAAATTACACTAGTACACTCTAAGTGTATTGAGTAGGACCATTTTAGTAAGTTCTTTTTATACTGACTTGATAAAAGAACTAGACCTTAGTTATTATGGAAGTGTGTGCTCTTAATCCTAATATAATAACAAATACATATATTTAGTATTTATTTCTTTGACTTATCAATGGGTGAGATTTAGCTCGATAAATCAATAAGCCCGATAAGTTAGGAAATGATATTACTTATAGTGTGTGTTGTTGATTATAGAAGGAAACCGTGTCCTAGTAATCTAGGTTGATAATGTCCCCAAGAGGAGCTCATAAGGATTGTCATGTTAAACCCTGCAGGTGGACTTAGTCCGACATGACGATAAGGTTGAGTGGTACTACTCTTGGACTGAGATATTAATTAAAATGAGTTGTAAGTAACTCAATTAATTAGTGGACATCCGACATCTTAAACACAGGGAGACTAACACACTCATAATAAGAAGGAGCCCAAAATATAATTTGGGATTGGTGCGGTAGGTCAATAATAATTTTTTAGTGGTATGAATTATTATTGATGAAGTCAGGTTGTGTGTTCGGGGCGAACACGAGAAGCTTAATTTCATCGAGAGACCAAAACCAATTCCTCCTCTCGGTCCCTATCGTAGCCTCTTGTATATAGAGAATTATACCCACCTTCTTACCCATCCTAATGGGGCCGGCCAAGCTAGCTTGAAACCCAAGCTAGGGCCGGCCAAGATCAAAGGATTGAGCCAAGTTGATTGGCCGGCCATATTAAAAGGAATTTTATTTTTATTTAAAATTTTTTATTAATGTGGATATCATGGTTTTAAGAGAGAGTTTAAAATTTAAATCTTTCCTTTTATAGTTTTCTACAAAAGATTAAGAAAAGATTTAAAATCTTTCCTTATTTGTAGATTGAAAGATGGATTTTAATTTTAAGAAAACTTTTGTTTTAACCATGTTCATGATTTAAAAGAGAGTTTAAAAAATTAAATATTCCCTTTTATAAGTTTCTACAAAAGATTAAGAAAAGATTTGATATCTTTCCTTATTTGTAGATTGAAAGGAGATTTTAATTTTTAGAGATAACTTTCCTTTTTGGAAATCATCCACATGTTTAAAAGAAAGATTTTAATTTATAAAATTTCCTTTTTACAAACTACCATGAAGGGAAAAATTATTGAAGAAATTTTTAAAAAATTTCTGGAAATAAATTAGGAAGTTTTAATTCTTGTGTTAATTAAAACTCTCCTTGTTTTGGAGATTAAAGTGGTCGGCCATGTTGTTTAAGAAAAGGGAAATTGATTTTAAATCAATTAAATTTTCTTTTTCATAACAAAAGAATTAAGGAAGTTTTTATTTAAATTTCCTTATTTGCCAAGACCAAGGATTATAAAAGAGGGGATAGATGTGCCTTCATGGTTGATGACTCTATTTTATTTTCTTCCTCTCTTTTCCTCCTTGGTGTGGCCGGCCCTAGGGCCTCTTCTCCTTCTCTTCTCTTCCTCCTTTGTGGCCAGCGGCATCAACACAAGAGAAGTCCATGGTGGCCGATTCTAGCTAGGAGAAGAAGGAGAGAAAGGAGGCTTTGTTTCTAGCATCCCTTAGAGCTTGGTGGTGGTGGCCGAACCTCACATCTCTTGGAGTTTTTATGGTGACCGAAACTTTCTAGGAGAAGAAGGGCTTGGGTGGTTCTCATCTCGGAAGATCGTTACCCACACAATGTCCGATATTAGAAGAGGAATACGGTAGAAGATCAAGAGGTTATTTGCTTACAAAGAAAGGTATAACTAGTAATTATTTTCCGCATCATACTAGTTTTCTTTGTATAGTTATTTTTGGAAATACCAAACACAAGAGGCACATGATTCTAGAGTTTTCGGATTTGTTTCGAATTTGTATTTATTTTATTTTATTTTTCGAATTTGTGATTCGATTGTTCTTTTTGGTTAAACCTAGAGTTATATAAGGAAATTAAATATTAGCTTTCCTTAAAAGGCTTTGTCTAAGCGGTGGTGGATGATTCCATACCCAAGAAGGTCATGTGCCTCGCCATGCAGTCCTGGAAGTCAATTTTGGAAATTAATATTTAATTAAATTTATAACATAGGTGGATTTGGATCAATAGTGTTAAGTGTCGCTTGCGATCCAAGTCTAAACCATTAAGAATAGATAAGTTAAATTTGGAATCAATAATGTTAAGTTCCGTTTGCGATTCCTAATTTAATTTCTAAAGAACACAATAGGTTGTTTAGGAAAAGGTTCAACACTTGTTCAAAATTTTTGTACAGTGGAACCGGTACGATTCTCCTAGGACCAACCAACATATGCAACATGACAACCAAATGCAACAACCATAGCTCAATCAAATGCAACATATCACAATCACATGCAACTAGTATCTACTAGGCATGTATGCAAATATAACTCCATAGTGTAGGTCCCTTTGGAGGCCGGCAAGAGGGGAGGGGTGAATTGCCCTACAAATTAAAACACGAACCTTTCTCGGATTTCAACTATATAATGAACAATTGTAATAAATAAATAAAAGAGACTAAGTAAAGAAAAACAGACACCAGAGTTTTACTTAGTTTGCAATCAGGGGATTGCTAATCCAAGGAATGTAAGCGCACTATCTGATTCTCCTCTTGGCGGAGTAGCCTCTTTACAACGTTGACAGCACAAATGAAAAGAACAGAATTGAAATCACAGAAGGAATTGATTACAAGTGAGTTCTAATGATCTGTGCAAACCAGTGCTATATTTATAGCACTGGTCGGGGCGCCCCGAAGGGGTTCCGAGCACCCTGGGGGATAAAACTTTATCCCCCAATGTTCAGATCGAGTTTGATTCGATCTGGTCAAAAACCTCATTCCGGGTGCCCCGGAGGGTTCCGGGCGCCCCGGACCACAAAAGTCAACTCTGGTTGACTTTTTTCGTCCGGTCGCTCCGCTTCGGTTCAGCTCGTCTCGGTCCGGGTCTTCTGTTCCAGCTCCACTAGCTTGGGTGATCTCGGCCATCAGGAATAGGGCTCACCCGAACCCATGTTTCGGCCTTCTCCTCGAGCAGCCTTCCTTCCCGGTTTCTCGTCCCTCGAACGCCGCGCACGTTCTTCTCGTCCACCGGTGTACTCTTCCGCGGTCACCTCGTCCCTCGGACGCACCGAGCCCATCGGCTCTCTCCCGTGCCGTCCTTCTCGCTAGCCACGTCTTCCGCTAGACTTCCTGTGTTCCTAAGCTCCTGCACACTTAGACACAAGGGTTAAACAAACGCAGGACCTAACTTAGCTTATTTGATCACATCAAAACACCTTGGGGTTCCAACAATCTCCCCCTTTTTGATGTGAGCAACCCAAGTTAAGCTAGGGAAAAACAGATGCAATAAAAACAATTTATTTGTAATTAAGTCCAAAGATATTTCATAAAAAAGTTTATATACCTCCCCCTAGACTTAACATTCTTCTCCCCCTTTGATCACATTAAAAATAGGGGTTCTTTAAATAAGTCTAAGGTAAAAAAAATTTAAGTGAATTTTCATAAAAATTTTTAAGGCAATTAATATTAATTTCTAAGGCAATGTTTCAAAAGAGAATATTTAGTAAAAAAAATTCTAAGTCAATATTCAGAAAATTTTAACGTGAATTTTTATAAAAGATTTCTAAGGTAATTTTCAAAGAAAAATGTCTAAGACAGTATTCATAGAAAAATTCCTAAGTTAAAAAAATATCTAAGTTAATTTAAAAAGATTTAAGTCAATTTCCAAAAAGAATTTCTAAGTCAATTTTCAGAAAATTTCTAAGTCAATAATTTTCAGAAATTTTCTAAGTCAATTAAAAAAATTTAATTTCAAAAAAAAAAAATTATTATAAATTATATAAATTGAATAACTCTTTTAAAGCATTAGGTAAATTAAATTAATGCTTTTTCAGTTAGTCAATTAAACTTTTCATTTCGATACTTGGCTTCCAGGTCGTGGCGAGGCACTAGGCCTTCTTGGTTATTGGAGCAACAACCACTTCCTTAGACAAAGTGTAACGACCACCCTTCTTACTACTACTCTCTAAGGGCGACCGTTACCTAACTATAACTTCACTCCTAGTGGCACTGACTCTATAATTAGAGTCAGGTAGATTTTATCACAGTTCAGAGGGATTCCCACCGAAAAATTCGGCAGAGTCTCCCCTGTACCGGTGACCAAATCCATAATACATAAAAGATATACACAGCCACATGCGGCTGGATCACAATATTCTTCACAACCACGCATTAATAAATCATATTCTAATCAAAAACTAAACTAGCAATAAGAATTAAACTCAAAACTCTCAGAACAAAGCATAACAAGCTACAATGCACTTCGAACTCAAGCATAAACTCATGATTTCATAATGGAAATAAGGAAAATGAACTAGACATAAACTCTAAATGAATAAGTCTTGCTAGTCCCCTCTGGATCCCTCCATAGTTCAGCCACCACACACATCCATCATCACCACCACCCTATCGCCTCCCTTCATATCTTAGCTTTTCCTTTATCTGCAGTAGGAGAAAAGAAAACAAGATCTATAAGCGAAAACGCTTAGTAAGTACTAATCTATCTCACAAAACTCGAAATGCATAAATGAAATGCATAAGTACTGAAACTGAAATACTAAAACTATCTGCATATGCTCATGGTATACAAAAAATGAACTAGATACAAATCATACTCAGTATCAAGCAGAATAACAAGAAACTAACTATGTAAACTTAGAATTAAAGAAACTAACCATTCTTATTTATTCTAAGCATGTAACTTGTTTCATTTCTTATATCCTTGTGTTAGAAATTAATCTTTTAATTCCTATCTTTTACTCACTTCTTCTTTCTTCCTTTCTTAACTTTTCTTTTCTTTGGTTTTCTTTTCTTGGGCCCAGGCCTAATACCAACTCATGCGCGTTCCCTAATAGGTTGGAGTTGCGAGCCACCAATCCTAAAAGAGCAGACCTCGGTCTACCAGGGCCAAGACCTCGGAAATGGTCACCTGGATTTGTTTAACGACAAGCTCTTGGATGTCGGGTACTAGCCTCTTGCTTTACTTACTTGTTATCTTTCTTTTAATTAGACCTTGGTCTTTTTCTTTACTCATACTTCTCATAATCCTTTATTAGAGCTTATTAGAATCCTTTAGATATATATCTAACAAGTATAGGATTACAACTAACCAAGCATGCTGTATAAAAATAACACAAAGGAAAACACATCTGAACTCCCTAAGCCTGTTATAAAATAGAGCAAAGGAAAGCAAATCTGGACTTTCTAAACATGCTGTAAATTAAGGCAAAAATGCTACTTTGGGGATTCTAATCATGTTATAAAACATAGACAAAGAATACTACTTTAGGGTTTCTTAAGCATGCTGCAATAAAAGTAAAAGAATGCAACTTTACGCTTCTTATCATGTTGTAAAAACTCTAAATCCATTTGCTGGAATTTATGGCAGCAATTAGGCCTACACGAATACTACATTTAAGGCTATAGGCATGCTAAAGAGACAACTATAAGCTGAAATTAAGGCTGTCCAATTTAACCAGGAGTTCGAAATAGAGTTTCTATGTAAGAAATGCTCAAAATCTACTTGGTATAAGGACCTCAATTCTGTAATAGCATAAACTTGAACTAATAGCATAAACAAATATCATAAACGAGGAGCTAATAGCACAAACAGAGAATGCTATATTCTTCAACAGAACACCTCTAAGCATGGAAAACTCTCGGCAGTTTTAAGCACAAGGAAACATCAAATCTGAAATCCTTAAACGAATGAACAAGGAATTTGTTCCCAGAACACTTCTATGCATAGGAAACTCACGGCAGTATTAAATGGCAGCAATCTTCACAGCAAGGTAAAACCACAACCAACTACTCTTAACCACTGAATCCAACTACAATAGAAGCAAAGGGAAGAACAAAAGAGATTCGGAGTTATCCTACATGCTCAATTAAACAAAACCAGTTATTGGTCTCTCTTTGAAACCCATGGCAAAACACCCAAAGCCAAAAATCTTTATAACATGGTTCGGATTCAAGAAACTCGGGAAACAAGGAAACAAACCGAAAGATCGGAGCAACTCCTACCGCAGGTGAGTAGTACTTACCCTTGATTGCTTGGACTTACAACCGAGAAGAAAGATTGCTAGGGTTTCGGGAAAAGCTTGAGATCTCGGTGATCCTTTTGTGCCCGCGTGCTCCCCTCGACAATACGACCTTAAGGAGGTGAAGAAAACCCCTCGGAAAGCTTTGGCCGGCCGCCGGAGGAAGAGCCCTAAGCCGGCTTTCTTCGTTTCCGCCGCGAGAGGAGAAGAACCGCGCCGTCGCGAGGGAGAAGGGGAGAAACAATTTCGGGAGAAATTGTTTTGGGTTTTGGAAAATCAAAACCTAATTACCTTTAATATATAAGGGTTTTATTCCAAACTATACTATATCCTTATTTAACTCTATTTGAGATTAACATAAATCTCTTATCCCAGCTGGTCAAGCCGGTTTGGCTTGGTTTGGTCCGACCCGAGGTCGCGGGTTCGAACCTCTTCTCCAACACTTTTTGCTTAAACTTCTTTGGTTTTGTAAAAATACTAAACGACCTCCAAAATTTCGTAAAAATACTCTAAAATTTCCTAAAAATCTCTAGAATATTTTAAAGGCATTCCCAAATATTTTTATGGCCCTTTAGAACTTGAAATTGGGAAAAATTGGGTTGTAACGACCCGACCCTTTGGCCTCTTGGGCGGTCCTTGTGACGGCCCACTTGCGGCCCTTATGTCGTCGGCCCATTTGGCGACCTCTCATGTCGTCGACCGACGATTCACCGTCGTTGGGAAGAGATTTCCTGCGGGACTCACCCAATCGATCAGCCGATCTATTGGGCATGAGAATCGATTGGCATGACCAATCGATCATCTCACTTGGTTACCAGAATTCATAAACTCTAATACTTAAGCTTGGAGGTTTAGAGTTCGAATCCTGGGGGAGGCAAAAATCCACTGACCAGGGGTAGAAAGTCCTAGTGAGTAACGGCACGGCCAAGGGTCGTCGGTCGACGACATTAGAGGTCGCCAAATGGGCCGACGACATAAGGGCCGCCAGTTGGGCTGCCACAAGGGCCGCCCAAGAGGCCAAAGGGTCGGGTCGTTACACAAAGCCTCATAATGAAATTAGTCGTTTAATTTCCTTGCTGAAAATGCTAAGTTAAATTAAACAGGTTTTTGGAACCCAGTAGAGGTTCCTACCTACAGGGTTAACCAAGTATTTCCTAGGTACATAGATTTTTGATATATTTCTAATTTGACTTTGATGAAATCTATAATACCAATTTAAACCTCTATAATTTCTAAAAGTAGAAATATTTGAACTTTTATATTTTTTCAATCTTTCTATTTCTTCTTTTAGTTTTTCATTGTGAATTTTCAATTTATCAAAATCCTCTATTAGACATGATTTTGCTAAAATTCCTTTTGTTTCCAAAATTTCATTTTTTAATTTGGCATTTTCTTTTTCTAATTTATACATGGATTTAGTCATTGTCTTAATGCCAGAGTAAAGTTGATCAGGGGGTAAGAGGCATACCTCACTTACCATGTCAGACTTAAAGCCTGAATCTCCCCCTGCTTCGCTGCCTTCATCCGAGGTCGCTCCCTCTTCATCGTTGCTCGATTCTGATATACTTTGTCCATCGTGGCTTGCCATCAATGCTATCCCGGCGTATTCTTGAGCTTCTGATTCAGATGAAGAAGTGTCATCCCAAGTTGCTTTTTGGTTGTGTTTCTTGGGAGACTTCCTTTTGTCCTTTTTGAGTTCTGGGCAGTCTTCTCTTATGTGTCCCTCCTTCTGACACTGGTAGCATCGCACCTTTCTTCCTCCTTTTGATTCTTTTATTCTGCATTTTAAATTTATTAGACCTAAAGAATTTTTAAAATTTCTTACCATGTGCGCTTCTTGATCGTCTTGGAGTCCGACTCGAGTTCATCCTTCCGTGTTGTGTTCGCTATAGTCCGGGTTGTATCCTTTGTCGCCTGCACATCTAGTTTCGTAATTCAAGAGTAGAAAACATTCCTCTAATGTACTTACCTCCGTGTCCTTTGAGATGTAGTAGGCGTCGATGATTGACGCCCACTGGAGTTCTGGGAAAGGCGTTGAGTGCGTAGCGTAAGCGCCCCGATTTGTTACCTTTTCACCGAGGTTCTCGAGACCAAGACTAGTTCTTTTACCTTTGCATGTAGACCGGCCACTTTCTCACCTTTCTCCAAGCGGATGTTCATTAGTTTGTTTCGGAGGATGTCCCTTCTAGCGAGCTTCGCTTCGGATGTGCCTTCGTGGAGTTCTAGAAACTTCTTCCAAAGTTCTTTAGCTGATGAGTAGCTTCCGATGCGGTTTACTTCCTGAGGCGGTAATACGCTTAGCAGGTGATGTTCCGCACGGCTGTTTGCTACGAACTCATTCTGCTCTTTTTTTGTCCAATTGCTTTCTTCTTTTTCTTCACCGTTCTGATTTGTTGGAGCTACAAAACCGTATTTCATAATAAAATAAATTTCAATCTCGGTTTTTAGAAATACCTCCATACGACGCTTCCAGTCTGTGAAGTTTCCCTCGAATTTTGGTGGAACGATGCTTGGTCCGGCCATCTTTTTGCTTCGATCGGCGGTTAGTCCTCCTGAAGCGTCCTTGCTCTGATACCACTTGTAGGTCCCTTTGGAGGCCGGCAAGAGGGGAGGGGTGAATTGCCCTACAAATTAAAACACGAACCTTTCTCGGATTTCAACTATATAATGAACAATTGTAATAAATAAATAAAAGAGACTAAGTAAAGAAAAACAGACACCAGAGTTTTACTTGGTTTGCAATCAGGGGATTGCTAATCCAAGGAATGTAAGCGCACTATCTGATTCTCCTCTGGGCGGAGTAGCCTCTTACAGCGTTGAACGTACAAGAAGAAAAGTAAAGCACACAGAGTTGATTACAAGTTCGTTGTTCTGAATACGCCGCGACCAAGGCTATATTTATAGCCTTGGTCGGGCGCCTGGAAGGGTTCCGGCGCCTGGAGTGGAAAACTTTATCCCCAACGCTCAGATCGAGTTTGACTCGATCCGGTCAAAACCTCATTCCGGGCGCCCCGGATGGTTCCGGCGCCGACCCCAAAAGTCAACTCGTTGACTTTTTCCGCCTAGTCGCCTCCGCTCGTCTCGGTCCGGTCTTCTGTTCCGGCCCACTAGCTTGGGTGATCTCGCCATCCGAATAGGGCTCACCCGAACCCATGTTCCGGCCTTCTCCTCGAGCAGCCTTCCTTCCCGGTTTCTCGTCCCCCGAATGCCGCGCACGTTCTTCTCGTCCACCGGTGTACTCTTCCACGGACACCTCGTCCCTCGGACGCACTGAGCCCGTCGGCTCTCTCCCGTGCCGTCCTTCTCGCTAGCCGCGTCTTCCGCTCGACTTCCTGTGTTCCTAAGTTCCTGCACACTTAGACACAAGGGTTAAACAACACAGGACCTAACTTAACTTGTTTGATCACATCAAAACACCTCGGGGTTCCAACACATAGTTGCACCGCGCATCATATGCAAATATACATGCATGCACCATGGTCACCCCCGCCACCTCTCTAGACACCGCGACCCTTGTATGGCCGAGAGGCTTGGGCCCATGACGACTGTACTACCCTCCAACTCACTATAGAGTGGTCGAGGCGGGCAGCCCGCTAGTAGTTATCTAACTACATAGCATCAGGGTCCCTGACTGCTCACAACGCTTGATATCACAAGCCTCGTGACCGGATGGCACGACAAGACAAGCGGCAACTGCTCCAGCTACCACTACCCATGAGTGACCGAGTGTGCGGTGCTAAACCAAAAACGACTGATGACTCTCTCACACAAGGGAGACAATGGTCGACAGCATGCAATGAATGATGAACATGATATATATATATATAATCATGATACAGACACCGTCATCATCAATGCAACCTCTAAATCCATATAAGTACCCCACAACATGAGTATAATCATCATGATACCTCCACATATCCCACCAAACACATGTTCACAACTAAACATGTATAATCAACCAAAAATCTCCAATAATCCCACGAAACACATGTATACAGAACATATGTACAATCAACATGTATCCTCCAGTAAAACACATCAGACACATGTATAAACCACAAACATACAATCGACACAACTCCTCCAAAAGTACATAACAAATACGTGTGTACATACAACATGTAAATGTACGGTCAACATGATGACTCCTATAACACATACCAACCTATGTACAATCCACATCTTATGCACAATCAGCATGGTAATTCAATCAACCAGACAATCCCTACAATACATACTCTACACGTGTAATCACAACGAAATATATATCAAAAGTTGAGACTGTATATGATATAAGTAGAATACCTCAAAGATCAAGCATAAGTATCAAGCTGGAAAGTAATAAACGAACACGATATAAGGTAAAACAGCCTAATCCATCGAATAATTATCATGCACTAAGCTCAAATAAATATATAGAAGCCAAGGAAGAAATACACGCCTCAAATAGAAAGTCCAATCAAGATAAATCCGACGTTGAGACGCTCGTCTTGAATCAGAGTCCTCCGTCAAACAATATATATATTTTTATTTAGCTAAAATTCAAATGAATAGCTAAATAAAATCTTTAAGACTAAATTAGGGTAAAACCCTAATCAATCTAACCATAATCCCTACTTAAATTAAATCTAACAATTGACTAGGGTTAATTGTCTTAACCCTAATCATTCTATTAGATTAATCAATCTACGCACAATCTAAATTCAACTAACCATCTAGTAATCATGTAATCCCAATCATACCTAATTCAACACATAAACCTAATTCATCTAGACACCCTCTACAACATGTATCAAAATCCCTACACCATACCTCAAGCTCAGCCCCCTTTATGTTGATCCACACAAAGTACTGTTGCTGCCAGGAAAGGTAGCTACTGCTGGAACCCAAGAAAGTCCACAAAACAACACCCTGCTAGATTCCACTCTACTGTTCGGATCAAGAAGGAATCAAGCAAGAAGATCATTGATCCAGCAACAATCCTTCTAGCCTCTGCCCGACAGCTCAAGAACACCTCATCATCTTCAACCGAAACCAATCTGTGACCTAAATTAACCGCAAAGGAAAAGAGGATCAAGAACAGAGGAGGATCGGTGAACAGAGAAGAGGATCGAACAAAAATAGTGAAGACAAGGGTTGTTACCTCACCCACACCGTCGTTGCTGGATAGATCCGACGCTTCCCTCCTTTCTTGATCACCTCCTGATGGCGTCGCTCGGTCTGATTTGGTCAGTGAAGAGGTGGATTGTTCTGTGAGCAGCGCGAGGAGAGGAAAGGGGAGATCGATTGGTTGGGAGACGACACGAATCAAGCCTCCTGTCGTGCCCTAGCCGCCGTGTCATCGACGATCGGTCACAACATCCGCCAAACAGAGACTCCTCGGCCGAAGACGGCCTAGAGCCCGTTGGTTTCCGTCAAGCTCCGGTGACTCTGCTGGTTTCCGTCGAGCTCCAGTGACGTGCTCCTCTAGCCTCGGCATTGAATCGTCCATGAGAGAGAACGAGAGGAAATGGGAAGAGGAGATTGGGATCGGGTATAGAGAGTCGGTGTTTGGGGAAGGAAAAATTAGGGAAAAAAGAATATATAAATAAATCCAACATTTCCTCGCTTAAATGGGGTTGCCTAAACAGGCTTTCCTCTGAGCCCCCGATTCATCCCCTCAAAATCCATCGTACGAGCTCCGAAAAATTCCCAGAACATTTCTAAAAATTTCGAAAAAATTTCATAAGGTTATTTCTCAAATAACCTTATTATTTAAATTTTTCGATATCTTACATGTGGAAAGTCCTAGCTCTGGTTGAGCAAAGAAGTCCTGGTCTAGGGGACTTGGCAAAGTCTTAGCGGGTCGAGGACGTTGGGTAAAATCCTAGGGTCGAGGATGCTAGGTGAGACTCCTAGGGGTCACGGACACTAAGCAAAAGACTGGATGGGTCGAGCATCGAACGTCCAGCATGAAGTCTTGATATCTCGGACGCTGAGTAAAAGTCTAAACGATCTGAAGGACTAGTTTGACAAAAGATAATCTCTCCTAAGAGCAGTAGATGAGGACGTGTTCCCCAAAAAGGGAACAGTAGGCTTCAGTCCAACCTAAACTCAAAGTCAGAATCAGACAGTCCGGAGGTTGTCAAAACTTATTATTCTTTATATATTATTGCCTCGACTAACCCTATTTTGCAAAAAGAAGGATCTGGCAAAAAGTTGATTCGGGCACTCGAAGGGAATCCGAGTGCCAGGGCAAGCTTTTTAGAGGGAGTGCCACGAGCGAGTGCCTGGCTAGGCACCAAGGCGATTTGGGCGCCCGGAGTTGCTCCAGGCGCTTGGATAGCCAAAAACTTATTGACATGCTAGTTGGAGTATAACGCCCGAAAATTCTCAAAACTATTTTTAGAAATATTCTACGATTTTTCTGGAATTTTAGAATATTTTTATGGAATTTTTAGAGTAGCGGAAGTAGCAAAAATATATAGAAAACGAAAATAGCCTATGCAGGAATTGAACCCGAGACCTATTGGGTCCTACGACTTATAGTGGACTCTAGTAACCAAGTGAACCCAGCAGGGCCGTGCTGAAAGGAAAGGGAAACAATTTTATTTAAATTAGAGTTGGGTTAATTAATCCCTTAATATAAATAGGGAATTAAGTGAGGAGTTTTAATTTTACCGTGACTTACCTCTTCTCCTCACCCTAACCTCACACCGCCTCCCTCTCCTCTCTTCCTCTCGGCGCCAACCACAAGAACAAGCAAGGGTTCCGTCCCAAGGGTTCCAAGGGCAAATTCCGGCGATGACTTCGACACGTGGCCGCTCCCCTCCGCGAGAGGAACGCTTAGACGCGAGAAGATCGTCGAAAGGATCGTCTCCTCCGGAAATCTAGCGATTAGAATCGTAAGAAACTTCGATCAGGAGGTAAGAAACCCCTCACCTGCAGTATAAGTAGTTTTTCGTACGATTCTATGTTTTTAAATTAGTTATATGCAGACTTTTCGACGCATAGGGTGTATTTAACCCTTCTCGCAGGTTTAGGGATTTAGTTGAGCACCTCTAGATGGGCCAGACACGTTTCCTCCTTTCAGTTGGAGATTCTAGACGTTGTCGGGTGCCTGGAGGTGGTCTCCCTAATAGAGAGGAGAGTTGGAGCACACTAAGTGTTCGATAAAATGCTTAGCTCAGTAAAATGCTACAGTAGACAATTTTTAATAGCTCAGTAAATGCAATAGAAGCATTTAAATAGTTTAGTTAGTCTTGCTACAGCTTATATGGGACTACGGTCCAATGGGTGGGCACCCACAGTCGCCTCTAGGTTCAGATAACCTAGTAAAAGCAAGATAAATTAGTTAGCTATGATTCAGTATTTTATTTTCAGTAGGGGCACTGTACAGGATTAGATATCCATTGGGCTGGGCTCCCATAGTCGGTCCCTAGGTTTAGATAACCTAGTAAACTTTACTAAATTTGGGATTTGCAACCCCGGGTTTAGTTAAGGATGCGCGCATAGCATGTACAGTTTCCGGCCCCATTAGCAGTATGATTATGTATTTTAATCTATTATATTATAGTTTTTCAAAACTCGCAAGGGTTAGTTATGATAGTTGAGTTTGAATTTAGTTCCATCTTAGCTCAGTTCATGTTCAGTTCAGTTTCCTTTATTGATACTCATGATAGTTTATGATTAGCTTGTATGCCATGCTTTAGTGTTCATGTTCAGTGATTTCAGTATGCCATGTGTTAACAAGTTCATCATATGTTTGATAGAATGTTTTAAAAAGCATAAATGCATCGTATGCATGTTTTAGTGAGGTAGATGGTTTCTTACTAAGCGAAAGCTTATAGATACTTTCTTTTCCTTATACTGCAGATAAAGGTAAAGGAAAGATGGACTAGCGGAGGCTGGAGGACAATGCTACGAAGATGTGTGTGGGCAGGAACTTGGGATAGAGATCTAAGGAATTTTAGCAAGCTTGGTTTAAGCATTAAAACCTTTCAGTATTTTATCATTTGCACTTTAATATGATAATTGCTACGAATTAGTTAACCATGCACTTTATTATGCTTAGAACACTGTTTTTATAATGTTAGAATGTTAGTTGTTATTGTTAGAGTGTTTCTTAATCATTTTAGAGCCTGTAATGAGATTGAGGCACGAAATAGTGCTGAAATCCGATCATTGGCACGAAATCAGAAACTCGAATCGATCAGCTGATCGATTCGAGAGTTTCCAATCGATCGATGGATCGACTGGGCAACTCGTCTCGTGAACAGTAGGCGTCTGGATCGATCAGCCGATCGATCCAGCCAATTCCGTCGCGAACAGAAGGCTCTGGGATCGATCACTGGATCGATTGACCAGTCTGGATCGATTAGCCGATCGATCCAGAATATTGCCCGAGCACAGTAGCGTGCTGGATCGATCACCGGATCGATCCGACATTCCAATCGATCAATGGATCGATTGGGAGGTCTAATATCAGCGGAAAAATGTTTAAGTTCAGTTCCTTGATCATGGGGAAGGTAAAACATGTCATGAATAGTTAGTTTACACCCCTTAGCATGTATAGTACCAAGAAATGTTAGTAGTTTAGCAAAATTTCAGTTAGTACAGCTTCCGCACTTAGTATTTAATGATGGTCATGGATTAGTTAGCACAGATTAATGTAACGATTGGCCTCACAGCCTAGTTAGTAGAAGGTGGGTCGTTACAGAGTGGTATCAGAGCAAGTTCCCATACTTCCTACACACACATCAGCATTGAACCTGCAGCTTCCAAGTAAGAACATCTCTCACTTTCGTTATGTTTCTTGTTTTCATGTTCAGATATAACTAAAGCATGCTTGTTTATGATAGTAGTTAACATGATAACAATAGTTACTCTATTAGGCTTGTGTTAGTCATGTATGTCCTCCATGTCTTTAGAAATGGCACGAGGATGCCCAGCTAGAAGGGCAGCAGCCACTGAGCCCCAGTATGAGGTAGGCAGTTTAGTGCCTCCCCCTGACCTTACAGCATTAGTGGCTCAGTTACAGCAGCAGCTAGCTGAACAGCAACAGGAAATAGCCACCTTAAAGGCTAGTCAGCAGAACACTCCCACTGTCACCCCGGAGCCTAACTTAGCGACACCAGTGGTTTTAGAGGTTCCACCAGTCCAACCTGCAACACCAGTGGCCCCAGCAGTAGGAACCCAGAGAGAAGCCTATCTGATCCAGTGGCAAAGAGTCAAACCAGAGAACTTCTCATGCAGCAGTGAACAATGGGATGCACAGGCCTGGTTCAAAACACTGGAGAGTACAATGGAGCTTCTGGACTGGCCAGAACATGAGAAGGTGAAGTGCGCCTCCTTCTGTCTGACAGGAGATGCACGTATGTGGTGGGAGAGAATTAGAGCGAAGCGCCCAGTAAACCAGATGACATGGGATGACTTCGAGAAGGAGTTCTTTGAGGAATTCTTTCACATGCGGGTTACAAACTGCCACTACGACGAGTTCACTGAGTTTCGTCAGGGCAACCTTTCAGTGGAGGAAGCCGTGAAGAAATTCAACAGATTGTCTCGTCTATGCCCTGAACTAGTCAGCACAGAGAAAGAACGAGTCCGGTTGATGCTCAAGATGCTGAGGCCGGAAATAGCAATGAACGTGGCTGGCGACGTTCATAGGCCGCAAACCACCGAAGAACTAGTTAGCAGTGCTCTGACCACCGAGCACTACCAGAACAGTATAAAGCAGCAGAAGCAAGTCCTCTCAGAATCTAAAGGGCAAGGAGGCTCAGGTATTCAGAAACAGCAGGGTCACAGCTCCCATGGCTCTAACTGGAAAGGGAACTCCAGCAACAAGCGCAAACCGGGGAGTTACCCAAAGGGAGGACCGACTAGTAAACAGCCCAGCTATCCAAAGTGTGCTACTTGTGGGAAATTCCACCCTGGAGTTTGTCGTAAGGGCACACGGGGATGCTTTGAATGCGGACAGGAAAGGCATATGGCTAAGCAGTGCCCGAACAAGACCAGTGTTCCTCTACCACAGCCGATTCAGTATGGAGGCCAGCCAGCTCAGTTACATCAGATGCAAGCCGCTCTGGATGGTCCACACCTCAGCCAGGGCAGACTAGAAGCCCATCCAGCTATGACGAATGCGAGGATCTACTCACTCACCAGAGAGGACGTAGCAAATGCCTCAACGGATGTCACAGGTCAGATTAGTATTTTACAGCAAAGTACAACTGTCTTATTCGATACTGGGGCAACCCATTCATATATATCCAGGGCATTTGCCGAGAAGTTAGCAATACCTCCAGAGGTACTCAGTAGTCAGTTTTTGACGACGTTACCTTCAGGAGAAATTATGGCATCCACGCACTGGCTCAGAGCAGTGCCAGTCATTATAGTAGACAGAGAACTCTTTTGTGATCTGATAGTGCTGAATATGACTGACTACGATGTCATCTTTGGAATGGACTCCCTGATCAGATACGGCGCTTCTATAGAGTGTCGTAAACAGAAAGTCATATTCCAACCTGAAGCAGAAGCACAGTTCGAGTTCGTCGGAGAACCAAAGAGAAAGGCCAAGAAGTTTCTCTCAGCTCTAAAAGCACAGAAATTAATGGATACATGATGTACGGGATTTTTAGCACACGCAGTCAATACTAGTCAGGACAAGGACCAACAGCTAGCCGAGGTCCGAGTCGTGTGTGACTACCCAGTACTCTTCCCTGAGGAGTTACCAGGACTAGCACCAGACAGGGAGATTGAATTTGAGATAGAACTCATTCCCGATACAAATCCTATCTCCAAAGCGCCCTACCGCATGGCTCCAGCAGAACTGAAGGAACTTCATGGGCAATTACAGGAGCTGCTTGACAAGGGCTTCATACGTCCTAGTCACTCACCATGGGGAGCGCCTGTATTGTTCGTGAAGAAGAAGGACGGGAGCATGCGCTTATGCATAGACTACAGGGCATTGGACCAAGTCACCATCAAGAACGGGTATCCTCTTCCCAGAATAGATGACCTGTTCGATCAGCTAAAGGGAGCAGCAGTGTTCTCTAAAATAGACCTCAGATCAGGTTACCATCAAGTGAAAGTTAAAGAAGGGGATATACTCAAGACAGCATTCAGGACTAGATACGGACACTACGAGTTCGTAGTCATACCCTTTGGCGTGACAAATGCTCCAGCTACTTTCATGGACCTCATGAACAGGGTATTCAGGGATTACCTAGATAAATTTGTTATTGTGTTTATCGATGACATTCTTATCTATTCAGGAACTCAGGAAGAACACGCAGAGCACCTGAAAATAGTATTGCAGACCCTTCAGCAGAACCAGCTGTACGCCAAGTTCACAAAATGTGAATTTTAGTTAGATCAGGTGTCCTTCCTAGGCCATATCATCTCAAAGGATGGTATTATGGTAGACCCCAGTAAGATAGAAGTTGTGAGTAATTGGAAAAGATCCAAGAACGCCAGTGAAATCAGAAGCTTTCTGGGATTAGCAGGTTATTACAGAAGATTCGTAGAGGACTTCTCCAGGATAGCCTCCCCACTGACAGCTCTCACCAGGAAGAACAGAAAATTTCAGTGGACAGAGGACTGAGAGAATAGCTACAGCGAGCTAAAAAGGAGATTGACCAGTGCACCTATTCTGACTCTACCAGAAAACACAGACAGCTTTGATATATATAGTGATGCCTCTAAGTTGGGACTAGGAGCGAGGCTGATGCAAGACGGTAAGGTAATCGCCTACGCCTCCTGACAACTCAAGGATTATGAGAGGAATTATCCTACTCATGACCTTGAGCTGGCAGCAGTAGTATTCGCTCTCAAGATTTGGAGACATTACTTGTATGGAGCTCAGTGCAGAGTATATACAGATCATCAGAGTCTGAAATACTTCTTCACTCAGAAGGATCTAAATATGCGACAGCGCAGATGGCTAGAGCTGGTCAAAGACTATGATATAGACATCCTCTACCACCCAGGAAAAGCAAATAGGGTAGCAGATGCACTTAGCAGAAAGTCCAGTGCTACCCTATTATCTCTAGCAGCCATGTCACCACCCCTACAGAAAGAGATCACAGATTTCAGTCTCGAACTCATAGTCGGACAGCTCTCTACTATGACATTAGAGTCTACCTTGCTTGGTGACATCCAGATAGCTCAGGAGTAGGATCCTGAAATTCAGAGAATCAAGCAAGGGATAGCAGGATCAGAAAGTAGAGAATTCAGAGTGTCCGATAGTGGAGTATTGTACTTCGGTGACAGATTATGTGTTCCAGATCAGGAGGAACCACGGAGAAAGATTTTAGATGAGGCTCAAAAGACTCCCTATGCGATGCATCCTAGCTCCACCAAGATGTATCAGGACTTGAAGAAACATTTTTGGTGGTCTGGGATGAAGAGAGACATCGCTAGATATGTCAGCACCTGTCTAACCTGTCAGAGGGTCAAGGCAGAACATCATAGACCAGGAGGAGTTTTGCAGCCTATTCAGATCCCAGAATGGAAGTGGGAAGACATTTCTATGGATTTCATCGTGGGATTACCCAGAACCACGAATGGTTTTGATACCATCTGGGTAATAGTCGACAGATTGACTAAATCAGCCCACTTCTTAGCTATCAGGATCTCCTACTCCATGGAACAGCTAGCTCAGTTGTATCTCAAGGAGATCATTAGACTACATGGAGTCCCACGAACCATTATATCAGACAGAGATAGCAGATTCACATCACACTTCTGGGAGTGTGTACAGTCAGCTTTGGGCACGAAGTTGAAGTTTAGCACAGCCTTCCATCCTCAGACAGATGGACAGACGGAGCGGGTAAATCAGGTACTCGAAGATATGCTCCGAGCATGTGCCCTACATTTCAAAGGAAGTTGGTGCAAATATCTGAGTCTAGCAGAATTTGCATACAACAACAGCTATCAGGCCACTGTCGGTATGGCACTTTATGAGGCTCTCTATGGGCGGAGGTGTAGATCTCCAATATGTTGGTATGAGAGTGGTGAACAGAAAGAACTAGAACTTCAGACAGATCTAGTGGCAGATACCACAACAGCTATACAGCTGATCCACCAGAGGATAGAGACAGCTCAGAGCCGCCAGAAAAGCTATGCTGATACACGGCGCAAACCTTTAGAGTTTTCAGTTAGGGATTCAGTGTTCCTCAGAGTAGCTCCCATGAAGGGAGTAATGCGTTTTGGGAAGAAGGGCAAGCTAAGTCCCAGATATGTGGGACCATACCTCATCGCAGAAGAGTGGGCAAGGTAGCATATGAGCTAGAGCTACCCCAGGAAATGTCAGCTGTCCACAATGTATTTCATGTCTCTATGCTGAAGAAGCATACCCCAGATGCGACCCAAGTGATTGAGCCTCAGTCGGTACAGATCCGCGAAGACCTCAACTATGACAGTCGGCCTATTCAGATAATAGACCGAGCAGTTAAGAAATTACGGAATAAGGAAGTACCATTAGTCAAAGTCATTTGGCACAGTCACACAGCAGAAGAGGCAACTTGGGAGACAGAAGCTAGTATGAGACAGAAGTACCCAGAGTTATTCTAAGTTCGAGGACGAATTTTTTATAAGGTATGGGGGATTGTAACGCCCGAAAATTCTCAAAACTATTTTTAGAAATATTCTACGATTTTTCTGGAATTTTAGAATATTTTTATGGAATTTTTAGAGTAGCGGAAGTAGCAAAAATATATAGAAAACGAAAATAGCCTACGCAGGAATTGAACCCGAGACCTATTGGGTCCTACGACTTATAGTGAACTCTAATAACCAAGTGAACCCAGCAGGGCCATGCTGAAAGGAAAGGGAAATAATTTTATTTAAGTTAGAGTTGGGTTAATTAATCCCTTAATATAAATAGGGAATTAAGTGAGGAGTTTTAATTTTACCGTGACTTACCTCTTCTCCTCACCCTAACCTCACGCCGCCTCCCTCTCCTCTCTTCCTCTCGGCGCCAACCACAAGAACAAGCAAGGGTTCCGTCCCAAGGGTTCCAAGGGCAAATTCCGGCGACGACTTCGACACGTGGACGCTCACCTCCGCGAGAGGAACTCTTAGACGCGAGAAGATCGTCGAAAGGATCGTCTCCTCCGGAAATCTAGCGATTAGAATCGTAAGAAACTTCGAGCAGGAGGTAAGAAACCCCTCACCTACAGTATAAGTAGCTTTTCGTACGATTCTATGTTTTTAAATTAGTTATATGCAGACTTTTCGACGCATAGGGTGTATTTAACCCTTCTTGCAGGTTTAGGGATTTAGTTGAGCACCTCTAGATGGGCCAGACACGTTTCCTCCTTTCAGTTGGAGATTCTAGACGTTGTCGGGTGCCTGGAGGTGGTCTCCCTAATAGAGAGGAGAGTTGGAGCACACTAAGTGTTCGATAAAATGCTTAGCTCAGTAAAATGCTACAGTAGACAATTTTTAATAGCTCAGTAAATGCAATAGAAGCATTTAAATAGTTTAGTTAGTCTTGCTACAGCTTATATGGGACTACGGTCCAATGGGTGGGCACCCACAGTCGCCTCTAGGTTCAGATAACCTAGTAAAAGCAAGATAAATTAGTTAGCTATGATTCAGTATTTTATTTTCAGTAGGGGCACTGTACAGGATTAGATATCCATTGGGCTGGGCTCCCATAGTCGGTCCCTAGGTTTAGATAACCTAGTAAACCTTACTAAATTTGGGATTTGCAACCCCGGGTTTAGTTAAGGATGCGCGCATAGCATGTACAGTTGCCGGCCCCATTAGCAGTATGATTATGTATTTTAATCTATTATATTATAGTTTTTCAAAACTCACAAGGGTTAGTTATGATAGTTGAGTTTGAATTTAGTTCCATCTTAGCTCAGTTCATGTTCAGTTCAGTTTCCTTTATTGATACTCATGATAGTTTATGATTAGCTTGTATGCCATGCTTTAGTGTTCATGTTCAGTGATTTCAGTATGCCATGTGTTAACAAGTTCATCATATGTTTGATAGAATGTTTTAAAAAGCATAAATGCATCGTATGCATGTTTTAGTGAGGTAGATGATTTCTTACTAAGCGAAAGCTTATAGATACTTTCTTTTCCTTATACTGCAGATAAAGGTAAAGGAAAGATGGACTAGCGGAGGCTGGAGGACAATGCTACGAAGATGTGTGTGGGCAGGAACTTGGGATAGAGATCTAAGGAATTTTAGCAAGCTTGGTTTAAGCATTAAAACCTTTCAGTATTTTATCATTTGCACTTTAATATGATAATTGCTACGAATTAGTTAACCATGCACTTTATTATGCTTAGAACACTGTTTTTATAATGTTAGAATGTTAATTGTTATTGTTAGAGTGTTTCTTAATCATTTTAGAACCTGTAATGAGATTGAGGCACGAAATAGTGCTGAAATCCGATCATTGGCACGAAATCAGAAACTCGAATCGATCAGCTGATCGATTCGAGAGTTTCCAATCGATCGATGGATCGACTGGGCAACTCGTCTCGTGAACAGTAGGCGTCTGGATCGATCAGCCAATTCCGTCGCGAACAGAAGGCTCTGGGATCGATCACTGGATCGATTGACCAGTCTGGATCGATCAGCCGATCGATCCAGAATATTGCCCGAGCACAGTAGCGTGCTGGATCGATCACCGGATCGATCCGACATTCCAATCGATCAATGGATCGATTGGGAGGTCTGATATCAGCGGAAAAATGTTTAAGTTCAGTTCCTTGATCATGGGGAAGATAAAACATGTCATGAATAGTTAGTTTACACCCCTTAGCATGTATAGTACCAAGAAATGTTAGTAGTTTAGCAAAATTTCAGTTAGTACAGCTTCCGCACTTAGTATTTAATGATGGTCATGGATTAGTTAGCATAGATTAATGTAACGATTGGCCTCACAGCCTAGTTAGTAGAAGGTGGGTCGTTACATGGAGCACGATGATTGTCCAAACCATGTCAGTGGTCCAAGCACCCGAAGGGGGTCTGAGCGCCCGGACATGGATAAACTTCAAGGATGAAGTTTTGACGAGAGATAGCCATGTCAGCACAATTCAGGCGTCCAGGAGGGGATCCAAGCGTCCGAATGGGACTATAAAAGGAGGTTTCAACCAGTAGCTTCAACACATCATTTCAAACGTCTTCTACTTCTGTGTGCTTCTCTGAAAAAGTCTCTACGTTGCCCGAAAGCTGTTCCGAAAATGACTACATTCAAGATTTACTTCTAATTTGTCGGTATTTAATTTTAAAGATACTTATACATAAATTATAAATTCGCTTTTGTAACTTTTCAATTAACTAGTGATTGTCCAACGAAAGTACTTTCACGTATGGGTTAATGCATGCCTGCAAGTATACTGGTGTTGTCAAGTAATAAAATATCTATCCCACAGGGACTAAATATAAGCTCTAGAATCCAAGCACAATGAACTAACTAAGCTATTGAAATATTTAAGATTGCAAATACAAATCTAAAGGGAAGTAGGAGAAAGAGAGAACTAAAAAGAGTGTTGAGGAACCTGGTTTGGGAAGTGTTCTAGAGATTCAATTTCATTGTAATGTTAGTCAATGTATCATAGATCACCTATCGCCCATCCTCGATTCCTATGTGCTTGTAGGAAGTTAGATTCATTACCGGCTCTTCCGCGCAAAGGTCAAGATGAAATGCTATCTTATCTCTTATCCTATGCTATTAAATGAAAGTGATTCATATGAAGTCCGGTAATGGAATGCCCCTATCACTAGGGCCTCTCAGTCATAAATCACAAGAACATACTAACACTCAATAACATAGAGATAGAAATAATAATTATGTCAAATTCCCTACTTCCTTGTGGAGAATTGTTTCTCCTTTCAAGGCAATGCCTTATATGTCTGAAAATGGGATACCCTTATCACTAGGGTCCCTCAATCATACTATTTAGGGCATTCCCTCTATGAGATTAACAATTCTACACAAACATTCAATCAAACATGAAAATTAAGCTCAAGCACATCACACACACATAAGATCAAGTAAATACAAGGCATAGCAATGTCATATAGATAGGAAATTGATAAATCCATGAGTTTCACATCATAATTACTTCCTTAATCCTAGAACAAGAGATCTACGTCATAACTAGGAGGAAAGAATCCAAAGACATAAAGATTTAATCACCAAAACTCAAGAAAGAGAAGGGAAGAAGGCTTATCCTATATGAAAAGTGGTCTTCGGATCTAATCCAAGCTTCTGGAGATGGAGACGTTAAATTCGGCTTCGAATCATCCAAGAAAGCGCTAAAGAAGTCTAGATCTCACCCAAGTTGGATCTGCCCAAGTGGAGAACCTTCCTCCCTCTGAAAAGGGGAAGAACTCCCCTTAAATAGAGTTGGGAGCGGGCCTGATATGACCCATGCCATGGCTGTGTGGATTCCACACGGTGACAATCTGCCTGGGTTCTGGTTCAGTGGCATGGCCGTTTGAATTCACATGGCCACAGTTGTCTCTGGCTCTGGCTCTGGCTTTGGAAAATCCACATGATCGGGTGTTGCTCCTCTATTTCAATGACACGATCATATGGATTCCACGCGGTAGGAGCTTGCTTCATCTCTGCCTTGTGGCATGGTCGTGTGGGTTTACACGGTCGGTGCCTTCTCCTCCTTTAGCATGTGGCACGGTCGTGTGGATTCCACACAGCCGAGCCCTTTTTCTTTGTTTGTTTCCGAGTCATCTACAAGCGTTGTTTTCACTCTGAAAGCACGTTCTGTCAACAAGGAAACACACAAAAAGCATATCTTCAAAAAAGAAGAGTAATTATGTTGAAAATATTATAAGAGGTATAAAAATACATATATCAAGCGCAAATAAAGTATGTGAATGTGCATTAAAATATGCATAAAAGTATATATAATATACGCACATCACACCCCCGCCTTATCTCTATCCTAGTCAAGTCATCATCCAATTGAATTCCTTATATTTTTGGTGATAGATACTTACATACCACACACTTTGTTCATATTTCTTAAACTATACAAGGTCTCAAAGGACTACTCGGAATCAAGAGAAACATAATATTTATTTCTCCAATAATTTAACTCGGTCTCAAAGGGGTAAATTGTTAATTTTTATTCAGGACAATTATTTTTTATCCCTTATTAAAATATTTTTTGGTTCTTTAAAAATGTAGCACAAACACATATGCAAGTATAATGCAAATGTAGGGATTTTGGTTTTTAAATGAGTTGACATGATCCGAGGTCATCCAATAATGAAAATGTAATCCAAGAAATCATCATGGGAACCTAAGTACTAAATAATTCAGATGAATCATGACTATTCCAAAGTTATCTACTATTCAAACTTAAGTGAAGTGAATCCAAAGAGGCATAGAAATCAAAGAAATCAAATCTAGAAGGACCCGTACCATAGGCAAAAGAATGTCTAGCAAGTTTCAGATGTTCGGATGGCTGCGAGTGTTCGGATCATGAGGATTCAATGTGGGGCTCGATGTCCTCCATCGGGACAGAGACAAACTCGGGAGCTATGTCAGTAATAACCTAGTTGGAGGGATTGCGAACTGTGGTACGCTCAGGGTAAGGTAGAGGTAATGGAAAATCATTCCTCTTAGGAAAGGCAAAGTCATTCTCATCCTAACAAATCATTTTCATGCCAAGACATGTATCGATATTGATCCTATAGTTGCCATGAATAACCTCTAAATCACTAAATTCGCAACCTAAATTTATAGCTATTTGGGTAATCAACCCGCCAAAAACTATTGACCCCGAGGTTGCTTTCCCAGATTTCACAAGGGTTTATAGAAAATGAAAACTGGTATCAAAGTCAACTTTATTTAGTATTGCCCAAAAAGAGTAAAGTTCCCCCTCTCTAATTACCCCGTCACTCTCCCCTCTACCAAAGATAGTTTTGCTCATTACACGATAGAGATATCTAAATACGGGGTTTTGCATATGGAAAGTCATAGCTCTAAAGGGCTCATAAGGATCACTTGACTAGGTAATAGAAGTTCAAAAATCATTCCAACTAAAACCCACCTCAAACCTGCGAGATCCATTGGTAGGTAGGCTAAAATAATTATTGAAATCACTAAATGTCCACTGAAATTCTTGGTTCATCAATCTAAAACTGATGTTATCAATATAATCCTCATCAAAAGTGTAGTAGACCTTAATTGAGCTTAAAAATTTAAGGAAGAGATAGCGATATATTGGTTGATGTGTATACATCATATCATTCCAATCAAAAACACTAATCAATCAATCTATATCTTCCTTAATACCCAAAACTTCCATGGTAGTTGGATCTAAATATCTAGTGCAAATAATTTTTCTAACAACAAGAGTATCATATCTAAATTTTTGTTCATCGTTTCTAAAAATAATATGATACTTATTATCATTACCTTTGTCACGTGCACTATGCTTGCCTTTGCCCTTTGAAGTTGCTTTCTCTTTACCTTTGTCCCTCCCCGGATCTTTTCCTCTACTAGATACGCCACTCCCACGTCATATTATTTTCAAAGAATGAGACATAATGGGAAGATAAGCGAGGAAGAGTGATTAATTGAAGAATAAATAAGAGAGATCTTATGAGAAGAGGTAGATATTGAGAGATGAGGAAGCTTGAGGTTGAAGAAGAAGAAGAGGAATTCTTAGATTTAAGTTTAGATCTAAACCTAGATCTAGATCTTGAAGAGATGAGATCTTAAAATCCTTAGTGAAGAAATTGTGAGGTAAATGAAGAAAGAGGTGAATAGAGATGTGGAGGAAAAGAATTGTGGAGAAGAAGTGGAGAGATGGTTGGTTTGGTGGGTGTGGCGGCGGACATGACAGGGGCACAGTCATGTCTTAAAGACACAATCGGGTTGGGTTAATCTTCACACAGTCGTGTCAATTGACATGGTCGGGGTCTTCTTTGCCTTAGCTGGGGTCACACGGTCGTGTGTATTCCACACGGCCTCACCCAGCTTCCTCTCGAGTTGAGTCACACGGCCGTGTGGATTCATACGGTCGACCTCTTCTTCTTCTCTGCCAAAGCCAAACGGTCATGTGGATTCACACCACTTTAGTCTTTTTCTTCTCGGCTGGCCACACACGACCATGTGAGGTCACACGGTCGGCTCCTGGAGATATGTAAGGGTTGAGTTCTGCTATGGCTTCTCTCCTCTTCAACTTCATCGGTGCCTCCACGCCCATGAGAGGATCATGGTCAGCTCGTCTGAAAATAAAATTAAAAGATAAATAAAATAACAAATAAAGAAAGAAAATTGTAACTAAATAGAATTAAACCCTTAGATTGCCTCCCAAGCAGTGCTTGTTTTAGGTCTTTAGCTCGACCCTGCTTCCGTTCATTATGAATTATACCCATGGAGGGACGGTTTCCCCTCCTAGGTTTGGTGCTTCAAGGTCTTCCTTTATCCTTGCCCTTGGCTGGTAGACATATTTTTTATTTTTGCTTGGGGCCTCCATTCCTCCATTACTGGATTAGGAACAACATCCGACGGCCACCCATGAGGATGGAAATTTTATTTCTTAAGTTGGTGTGCATCTACCCTATTTTTGACATAGGTATAAGATTCAAACAATTCAAATTCTAACCTTTCCTTGCCTATCATCAAAGATAATATGTGATTGTTAACATCAATTACAACTCCTACAGTGGCAAGGAATGGTTTTCCCTAATTGGGATTTTTGGATCTTCCTTCATATCAAGCACCATTAAATCAGTGGGTATGATGCAACCGCTCACCTCTATTAGCACGACTTCGATTATACCCATAGGGTATCTGTATAAATGATCAGCTAATTGCAATGTCATAGTGGTGAGATTAAAGTTTTTCAAACCTAGCTTATTACAAATAGAATATGGAATGGGCTAACACTTGCATCCAAATCACAGAAAGCTTTTCAAAAGTAGTAGTCCCTATCTTGCAAGGGATGGAGAAGCTTCCAGGATCTTGTAGCTTATGTGGTACCATATTTAGAATCAATGCACTACATTCCTCAGTTAATGCTACTGTCTCATGTCCTTCTTTCTTTCTTATGGTTGTTGTGATCTCTTTCAAGAACTTAGCAAACTTCGACATTTGATGAATTGCATCTATCAATGGAACCTCGATGCAAAGCTCTTTAATTTTCTCTAAAAATTTGTTAAATTCTTCATCCTTCTTTGTCATGGTCAATCTTTGAGAGAAATGGACTGTTTGACTTTGGAGTAGTGGTGGAAGAGTCTTTTCAACCTTCTTAGTAATCTCCTCTTCAACTTGAATTTCAACTAGGTTAGGTGAGGGACGAGAGAGCTCTTCTAGGGTATCAATCCCTTTGGGAGCACTTGGAGATCTCCTAAGGTCTGCCCACTTCGTAGCTTAATTCTATTACAATGTTCAACTAGATTCACATCTGCTTTTCTTGGAAAACCCTCAGATGCTCTTGTAAATGAAGAAGTCATTTGGCCTATTTGGTTATCTAGAATTTCATGATGCTTTTCATAATTTTCCATTCTTTGATTAAATTGCTTGAGATCATCCTTTATTTCCATTTAAGCTGCGTGAACCTCTTCAAGAAACTTTTTGATTCTCAACTGTTGATAGTCTTGTGGTGGATATTGTTAATTGTTGTTGAAAATAGCCTTGTGATTGCCTTAGTTGGTAACTTTGCCTTTGATTAATGGGTTGGCCTTAGTCTTGGTTGTTCTTGTAGGGAAAATTTGGGTGATTTCTCCATCCCAAATGTTGGTTGCTACTCGGAAAACCTAGAAGTTCCACTGTACAAAAATTTTGTACAAAGGTCTGAACCTTTTCCTAGCTACCATGTGTTCTTTTAAATTAAATTTTGGATCGCCTGCGGAACTTAACACGTTTGATCCAAAACTTAATCTATTTGTTCTTTTAGGTTTTGACTTGGATCTCCTGCGGAACTTAACACGTTCGACCCAAATCACCTTAAGTTATTAATTCTATTAAATATTAATTTCCATAATTGGTTCCCAGTACTGACATGGCGAGGCACATGGCCTTCTTGGATATGGGAGTAACCACCACCGACTAGACAAAACCTTTTATGGAAAGCTAATATTTAATTTCCTAAAATAACTTTAGGTTAACCGAAAAGAACAATCAAATCACAAGGAAAAATAAAACAAAAGAACACATCATCAAAAAACATATTCGAAATACTAGAATCGTAAGCCTCTTGTATTTGGTATTATTTCCATAAATAACTAGCATGATGCGGAAAGGAAAAATTACTAGTTATACCTTCTAGAAAGACCTCTTGATCTTCTACCGTATTCCTCTTCTAACCTCGGACGTTGTGTGGGCAACGTTCTTCCGAGATGAGAAACCACCAATCACCTTCTTCTTCCTTGCAAGTTTCGTCCATCAAAACATCTTCTAGGATGAAGAGGTTCGGCCACCACCACCATGCTCCAAGGGATGCTAGAAACGAGGCTTGCTTTCTCTCCTTCTTCTCCTTCCTTGATCCGGCCACCAACAAAAGCTCCACCAAGAGATAAGTTTCGGCCAACAAGAGGAGAGGAGAGAAATAGGGCCGGCCACACCACCAAGGAAAAGAGGGAGAAAAATATAATAGAGTCCTTAGCCTTGAAGCCTCCTCTACCCCCTCTTTTATAATCCTTGGTCTTGGCAAATAAGGAAAATTTAATAAAAACTTCCTTAATTCTTTTGCCATTGAAAAGGAAAATTTATTTAATTAAAAACAATTTTTCTTTTCAATTTTGCAATGGCCGGCCACACCAAGAAATCTCCAAGCAAATAAAATTTTAAACACCAATTAAAACTTCCTTATTTGCTTCCGGAAATTTATAAAAATTTCTCAATAATTTTTATCCCTTCATGATTGGTTTATAAAAAGGAAATTTAATAAATTAAAATCTTTCTTTTAAACATGTGGATAAAAAGAAAGTTATCTCTATAAATTAAAATCTCTTTTAATCTACAAATAAGGAAAGATATCAAATCTTTTCTTAATCTTTTGTAGAAACTTATAAAAGAGAATATTTAATTTTAAACTCTCTTTTAAATCATGAACATGATTAAAAAGGAAAGTTTTCTTAAATTTTAAAATCCTCCTTTAAACAACAAATAAGGAAAGATTTCAAATTTTAAACTCTCTTTTAAACATGTAGATGATTTACAAATAAGGAAAGTTTTTACCAAAAATTAAAACCATTCTTTTAAACTACAAATAAGGAAAGAGATTAATCTCTTCTCTTAATCTTTTGTAGAAAGCTATAAAAGGAAATTTTTAATTTTTAAACTCTCTTTTAAAATCATGATATCCACATAAGAAATAATTTTAATAAAAATCCTTTTTAATATTCTAGTGGCCGGCCACCTAAGCTTGGGACCCAAGCTTTGGCCGGCCACCTACATGACTCATCCACTTGATCTTGGCCGGCCCTAGCTTGGGTTCCAAGCTAGCTTGGCCGGCCCCATTGGATGGGTGATCCGGTAGTAAGAGCGGGCCCCCCCCTTCTCTTGCAAAGTCAACGCCAAGTGGAAGTCACCGGAACAGCCGCCCACCCAGAGGAGAGTGTGGTCCGACCGGACGGACGGCCATAGATGGCCGGTCCGACTGGACTGCCGGCCGGCCGATGGAATCGAGTACCCGGAAAGGTCCGACGCTCAGTTAAAAAGGTCATGGACCGAGCTGACCTTTTGACCGATCACAGTCATAAAGCACCCCTGTTTGTTAGTCTCCACAAAGCACAAGTAAACCACTGCGGATGTCCGGTCGGATGTTTAGGTATCTTTCCGCTCGGACTACAAGTTTGGAGCAAAGGAAAGGGCCAGAGGATTTCTTTCTCTGACAACCTGTAGGTTTCACGTGTGTGTCATGCTCCAAATCTTGTGACAGGGGATTCTGCTGTCCCATCGAGGGCATGCTCTGACTGTAGCGATATGGGTCAGGTAAACTTTCTGACAGCCGCGTACCTAGGAAAGGACAGGTAAGCTTTCTGACAGCCGCATACCTAGGATAGGACAGGGGACACTTGACGCACCTGCATCCGAGCAGAGACAATGGACGAGGCTGGTATGTACTCTGAGACTTCTGGAGCCACCTTGTTCATCGTGATTTACCTGACTTGAGCGTCGGAGGGTCGTCGCTGGGAATCCCCTTCCCGGCTCGACTTCTGTGCAGGATAGCCGGAGCATCTCGACACTAGTTGGAGACCTACATCAGCGAGCCTTGGAGCGTCACGTGCCCAGCGTCTGTTGACTTCTGGTTCGGACAGGATCAAATTGGCGCCGTCTGTGGGAACGCTCCTGCATCCGAGCAGAGACAATGGACGAGGCTGGACGACAGCACACGGTGACGCTTTCAAGGGAGGAACTCGACGCTCTGGTCGAGATAAGGGCCGCCAAACTCGTGGAGCAAAAGCAAAAAGCATCCGCCGAGCGGGCGGAGCAACAAGCAACGTCCGCGTCGGGGGGCCGAGCGGAAGCACCTCCAGCCACCGTCGCATTCCACCGGGCCTTATTTCGCACCCCTGAAGCCATACCAGCCCGAAGAGATAGAGGATCTTCCTCAGATGAAATGCCAAGGCGGGATGACAGGAAGGGGAAAGCTCCCCGGGCGGACTCCTCCCGAGCGGATCAATCGCCAATTTTCGGAGGTTATCCTACGAGACCCTCGCCCAAGCACTACGTGCCTCCGACGATCGGCGAATACAATGGAACAACGGACCGGATGATCATCCGGGTAAGTTCGATAATACAGCCCACTACACAGATGGAGTAAAGTGTAGAGTTTTCCTTACCACCCTCTGGATCGGCTCAACGGTGGTTTCAAGGTTGCCGGACGGATCCATCACGAGCTTCAAGGAATTCGAACGGCCTTCCTCCACCACTTCGCCACCAGAAGACAAGTGTCGGCTTGTTTGCCATCAAGCAAGAGCCGAGAGAATCGCTCGAGCTTACATCCAGTGATTCAACCAAGTGGCGATGGACATCCCAACCCACATCGGAAACGATGATGAACGCCTTCACACAAGGCCTTGTTGATGGGGACTTCTTCGTCGCTCATCCGAAAGCCGCCCCGAGACTATGATCACATGCTACATCGGGCCAACGAATACATAAACGTGGAAGAAGCGCAAGCCGCTCGGAAAAAAGAAGCTCCAACCGAGCGTGCACTTGTTCATGCCGAGCGGAAGCAGCACTCCGCTCAGCAACCACCTAGAGGACCAAGGGCTGAAGCAATTCGATCTCCCCACACCAGATCGCACGTGCAAGAAGTGGCTGCCGCTCGGCCCAAGCCAAAGAAGAGGTGGACCCCAATGTTCTGCAAATTCCACCAAACGGATACGCACAACACGAGGGATTGCCGAAGCCTTCCCTTTGTGTCCAATCCTGTTCCCCGGAGAACCGAACGACGGTCTCCTCCCCTCAACACGAGGCAAAGGACCCAGGAAGCCGACCGGACCCGCATAGAGAGGCGACATCACCATACGTCCGATCGGCATAGATCCCCAAGACAGGAAAGTCGCCGGACGTCCAGGGAACGGTCCCGACCATCCACTCGGGAGGAAGAAAACAGGAGCAATACTTCCCGGGGCGAAATCAACGTTATTGCTGGTGGGCCGACCGGAGGAGACTCCAACCGAGCAAGAAAGGCAGGCGTTCGGCAGCTGCAGATCCATACGGTCGGCTGTAGCCAAGAGCGGGCAAGTGGACCGGAAATCACTTTCGGGCCCGGAGACTTGGAAGGAGTAGAAGTACCCCACGACGACGCGCTGCTCATTAAAGCGGTAATAGCAAATTACACCATTCACCGCATATTTGTTGACACAGGGAGCTCGGTCAACATACTATTCAAGAAGGCGCTGCAAATTGATCGAGCCGAGCTGCTTCCAATGACGACCCCGCTCTACGGGTTTACGGGCAATGAAGTTCAGCCGGTCGGACAAATCCGGTTGGCCACCTCGCTGGGAGAAGAGCCGCTCAGGAGGACCAGGACAACAAACTTCGTGGTGGTTGACTCTCCCTCATCCTACAACGTCATTTTGGGACGACCGGCGCTCGGCGAATTCCGAGCGGTTGTCTCAACCTTCCACCAGAAGATAAAATTTCCCGTGGAGGACAAAGTTGGAGAAGTGCGGGGAGATCAACTAGCAGCTCGGCGTTGCTATATAGAGATGATCCGAGCAGAAGCTTCTTCCGCTCGGAAGGTCCCCCGAATCGAGGTACACGCCATAACCGAGAAACCTCCTGCTTTAATTTATGATGAAAAGGAGAAAGTTCAGATCCATCCGACCCGATCGGAGGCCACCACTTTCATCGCCTCAGATCTAGAGGAAAAACAGAAGAAGAAGCTGATCCAATGCCTCCAGCAAAATCATGATGTCTTTGTTTGGTCGACACACGAGTTGCCCGGAATTTCGCCTAGCCTAGCGCAACATGAGTTGCATGTCCGACCTGACGCTCGGCCAGTAAAGCAGAAAAAAAGAGATTTTAGCGCCGAGCAGAATGCCATAATCCGGGCGGAAGTAGAGAAACTTCTGGAGGCCGGCCACATACGCGAGGTGCAGTTCCCGAGCTGGCTAGCCAACGTGGTATTGGTCTCCAAGCCGGGCGGCAAGTGGCGAGTTTGCATTGACTTTCGGGACTTAAACAAAGCATGTCCCAAAGATTTTTATCCTCTGCCCCGGATAGATCAGCTGGTGGACTCTACGGCCGGCTGTGAGTTAATTTGCATGCTCGACGCCTACCAGGGCTATCACCAGGTACCGCTCGCCCGCGAAGATCAAGAAAAGGTGAGCTTCGTAACGTCCGACGGCACATATTGTTCGGATTGAAGAATGCCGGAGCCACCTATCAACGCTTGATGAACAAGGTTTTCAAGGAGCAGATCGGGCGGAATCTGGAAGTTTATGTTGACGACATTCTTATCAAATCCGTCCGAGCGGCCGATCTTTTCAAGGATATGGAAGAAACCTTCCGAACACTGCGCAAATATGGAGTCAAGCTAAATCCACAGAAGTGCCTGTTCGGAGATAAAGGGGGGCGTTTCTTGGGGTACATAGTGACCGAGCGGGGAATCAAGCAAATCCCAACAAGGTGAAAGCTCTGCAAGACATGCTTCCTCCCAGAAACACAAGGGAAGTGCAACGGTTGACCGGTCGGATAACTGCTTTGTCCAGATTCATCTCCAAAACTGCCGACCGGAGCCTGCCATTCTTCAAGATCCTGCGCAAGGCTACTAAGTTCCAGTGGAACGAAGAGTGTGACCGAGCATTTGAAGAGTTGAAAACATATCTGAATTCTCTGCCTATACTTGTCAAGCCGATCGGGGGTGAGTCACTTTATATGTATCTATCGTCAACTGAGCATGCTGTAGGCTCAGCACTTGTGAGGGCGAGCGGCGAAGAGCAGCCGGTGTATTTTCTGAGCCATATTTTGAAAGATGCTGAATCTCGCTACACCGGGCTCGAGAAGTTGGCCTTTGCATTGGTTCTAGCCGCTCGGCGCCTTCGACCGTATTTCTTGGCCCACACAATCATTGTCCTGACGAACAGTCCACTCGGAAGAGTCCTGTTGAATCCAGAAGCGTCCGGACGGCTTATCAAGTGGACGACAGAATTAAGCGAGTTTGACATCCAGTACCAGCCCCGCTCGATTAAAGCCCAATCCTTGGCTGATTTTGTGACCGAAGTGCAGAGGCCCGAGCCGGAAGCTCTGTGGAAGATATATGTGGATGGGTCTTCCACTCGACTCGGAAGCGGGATTGGGATATTACTTATCTCACCGCAAGAAGAAAAGATGCACCTATCCGTCCGGCTGGACTACAAGGCCACCAACAATGAGGCAGAGTATGAGGCCCTTATAGCCGGATTACAGGCGGCACGACATGTGGGGGCCGGTCGGGTAACTCTCTATTCGGATTCACAGTTGGCCGCTCAGCAACTTTCCGGCACCTTTGAAATCAACTGTGTTCGGCTTAAACTCTACGCTGAGGCCTTTGAAAAACTCAAAGCTACTTTCCGAGAAGTGCTTATCCAGAAGATTCCCCGAACGGAGAACCAGGCGGCCGATGAGTTGGCCAAACTCGCGAGCTCAATAACGCCGGTCGCCATTCAGCAGCCAATTGAAAAAACGCTGATGGTGGCGCATGTCGACCGGATGCAAGGCCTCGCGTTTCCAAGTGACTGGAGGACACCTATTATAGAATTCCTCCGTTCGGGCACCACACCATCCGATGAATATGCAGCCCGGCTCCTCAGAAGAAGAGCCGGTCGGTTTACACTCATCGGAGATCAGCTTTACAAGAAAGCTTTCTCGCGTCCTCTGCTAAAATGTGTGAGCTCGGAGGACTCAGCTTACATCCTCCAGGAAGTACATCAAGGATCATGTGGAGGTCATCCAGGCGGACGCTCGTTAGCCAAGAAGATCCTCTTGGCCGGATACTTTTGGCCAACTTTACAAGCAGATGCCGCTCGGACAGTATCTACATGCCTTTCATGCCAGAAGTATCACAACTTCTCCCACCGACCGGCAGAGGAGATGAAGGCATCAACCATCTCATGTCCGTTCGATCAGTGGGGAATGGATATTGTGGGTCCATTTCCGATGGCGACCGGGCAGAGGAAATTTTTACTAGTGGCGGTAGATTATTTCTCCAAGTGGGTGGAGGCCGAGCCGCTGGCAAAGATCACTGAGCAAATGGTTAAAAAATTCATCTGGCAGCACATCATTTGTCGGTTCGGCATCCCTCGCCGACTGGTGTCCGACAACGGGCGGCAGTTCACAGGGAAGATGTTGGAGGATTGGTGCCAAAGCTACGGCATCGAGCAACATTTCACGTCCGTGGCCTATCCTCAGAGCAACGGTCAAGCTGAAGTCGCCAACCGGGAAATTCTTCGTATTCTGCGCGCTCGGCTCGACCATTTGGGAGGGAGTTGGCCGGATGAAGTGCCGAGCGTCTTGTGGGCTATCCGAACGACGCCAAAAGAAGGGACGGGAGTCACACCGTTCCATTTGGTATATGGCGGTGAGGCTGTCATACCGGTCGAAGTCGGCGTTGAGTCAGCCAGGATCCAGAACTATGATGATGACAACACCGAACGAAGAAACGTGGAGCTGGACTTGGTAGAAGAGGAGAGGGCAAAGGCGTCCGTTCGGCTGATGGCATACCGTCAGCGGATGAAGCAAAACTACAACCGGCGCGTAATTCCCAGATCGTTCCAAGTCGGCGATCTTGTCTGGAAGAAAGTCAAGCCGGTCGGCGACGTCGGCAAGCTTGAAGCGCCATGGGCAGGCCCTTTCAAAATCATCGAAAAGCTCCGCTCGGGCGCGTATTATCTGGAGGATGAGGACGGACGGCAGCTAGATAGGCCGTGGAGCGCGAACCACCTCCAGCCTTACCGGGCAGGGTGAAAGGTGTATCACTGTAAATCACCCTGTGTATTTCATTTTTCGACTAAATACTTGAAATGCAGAGATGAAAAGTCAAAGGAGCGAATATAAGGCATTATCATCGTAGCGCGAAGGCCCCCAGGCCGATCGGCCGGGAGGTTTATGTGGTTAGACTTGTAAGCAAATAACCCGTGCCGTTCGGCCGGAATTAAATTGGTCAAGCCAAACGCTCGAAGATCGAAGGCCCCGTACCCTTCGAACGGAGGTATATTATCCGAGCCAAAATACTCGATGAAGTAGATCCTGAGCCGTGCGGCCAGGAGGGCATTATCCAAGCTGGGGGAAAGGCGAAGAGCAACTCCGAGCGGAATACCGACGAGCTCCGTCGTTAAAGATCGAGAGCCGCGCCGACCGGCTATAAATATCCGCGCCGACGAGCACCGTCGTTAAAAATCAAGAGACGAGCCGGCGTCTATAAACCCTCCGAGCGGAATACCGACGAGCACCGTCGTTAAAAATCAAGAGACGAGCCGGCGTCTATAAACCCTCCGAGCGGAATACCGACGAGCACCGTCGTTAAAAATCAAGAGACGAGCCGGCGTCTATAAACCCTCCGAGCGGAATACCGACGAGCACCGTCGTTAAAAATCAAGAGACGCGCCGGCGTCTATAAACCCTCCGAGCGGAATACCGACGAGCACCGTCGTTAAAAATCAAGAGACGAGCCGGCGTCTATAAACCCTCCGAGCGGAATACCGACGAGCTCCGTCGTTAAAGATCGAGAGCCGCGCCGACCGGCTATAAATATCCGCGCCGACGAGCACCGGCGTTAAAAATCAAGAGACGAGCCGGCGTCTATAAACCCTCCGAGCGGAATACCGACGAGCTCCGTCGTTAAAGATCGAGAGCCGCGCCGACCGGCTATAAATATCCGCGCCGACGAGCACCGTCGTTAAAAATCAAGAGACGAGCCGGCGTCTATAAACCCTCCGAGCGGAATACCGACGAGCTCCGTCGTTAAAGATCGAGAGCCGCGCCGACCGGCTATAAATATCCGCGCCGACGAGCACCGTCGTTAAAAATCAAGAGACGAGCCGGCCTCTATAAACCCTCCGAGCGGAATACCGACGAGCTCCGTCGTTAAAGATCGAGAGCCGCGCCGACCGGCTATAAATATCCGCGCCGACGAGCACCGTCGTTAAAAATCAAGAGACGAGCCGGCATCTATAAACCCTCCGAGCGGAATACCGACGAGCTCCGTCGTTAAAGATCGAGAGCCGCGCCGACCGGCTATAAATATCCGCGCCGGCGAGCACGGCCATCAAAAAGCACGAGACGAGCCGGCGTCTATAAACCCTCCGAGCGGAATACCGACGAGCTCCGTCGTTAAAGATCGAGAGCCGCGCCGACCGGCTATAAATATCCGCGCCGACGAGCTCCGTCGTTAAAGATCGAGAGCCGCGCCGACCGGCTATAAATATCCGCGCCGACGAGCTCCGTCGTTAAAAATCAAGAGACGAGCCGGCGTCTATAAATAATCCGAGCGGAATATCGTCGACACTGCGATTATTCGTATTCCCCGCCGATTCAGACCGAAGCTATTTTCCGATCGGACTCGAGGTATAAAAGGTTCGGATCGGCTTATAGCGAGCGATTCTGGCCAGCAGCCCAGATTGATATTCGGCCGGACGGAAGAGCTGGGGAAAACACTTCATTCTGGAAGAATGCACCTCGAATGCCCAAGGTATGATGTGATAGAAGACGAGCGGACCGTACAAGTGTTAGCCAGGGAACAGTGCAAAAAGATAGAGTACACGAAAGGAAAGCATTTCATTAAAATTAGAACCTTAGGTCGAGTGGCCTAAGTACAAAAAGGTTCATGTTCAGCCGAGCGGCGAAATTACAAAAATTACTCGATGTAGTCGTAGAGGTCCCTCGGAATGTTGCTCAGGAGCTCCACTTGATCGCCGGCTGGAATATTGGTGGACTCCGGAAGAAGGCCCTTCGACTTCAGATAGGTCATAGTGGCCGTAATTGCCAGGTCGAAAGCCGAGTACATCCGCTCGCAAATTTTCTCCGAGAACTCGGGCGATCGGATGTAACTTTGTCGGAGAGCGCGACTCGGCTCGGCTCGGCATCCCGGTATTCCTTGAAGGTTGCCCGGGAGCTTGTCAGGGCCTCATTCAGACGTTCAATCTTCTCCGATCGGCCGAGCTGCCCTTCTCCCGATCGAGCTCGTCGGCTCCTTTATCTTCAACCTGGGCCCCGGGCCTCCACGTTTCTTCTCGGATCGGAGATGGCCGTGTTCTTCCGAGTGGTGGCCAAAGTTATCTTTGTGTCAAGCGACTTGACCTCGCTCGGACTCGGCTAGGGCGTGGGCACGATCAGCTGTTTTCTTCCGCTCAGCAGCTAGCAGAGTTTGAGTTTTCTTCAGCTCTTTTTGCATTTCGGAGTAGGAAGGTCCTTGGGAGCCGCTCGGACCACCTGTCGCCCGCAGTTGCCTTATCTCCTCGTCCGCCATAGCCAGACGGTTGGAAACTGCTATCTCTTCCACCCACCTCTGAAACGAGAAGTCGCAGTTGTTAGAAGCCGAGCGGAAATATTTTAGGTAAAACAAAAAACAAAAAACAACGAAGAACTTACCCCGTAGCCGCTTGCATGTGGCTGTTGGCTACGTGCGCCCGAGCGTCAGCCCACATCTCGGCGAGGGCCCTTTCAAAGTAACGGTGTGCTCGGGCACGGTCGTCCGGTCGGCTTCTGGTAGTAACTCATTGTGCGGCCGTGCCCAGGGATCGCCCGACCGGGATCAGAAGCTGGCGCAGAAGACCGCGAATGGATGGTCGAACGTTGGACTGAACGGCGAGCGGGGGGGAGAGTGTCGACCGGAGTGGCCTCGACCGGAGCAGTCAGCTCGTCCCAGTCAGAAGGCGTCCGGTCAGATGAAATGGTCTCAGGCACCGGTGCCTTCCCTTTCGCAGTCGAGGCGGCCCGGTCAGAGGGTTGGACCGCGGAGGTAGCCGAGCGTAGCGGGGTCTTTTGCAGTGGCTGATCCTCCTCCCGAGCGGACCCTTCCTCGGGGCCGTTGGTTCCCTGGAGGGGTAGCGCCGCTGTCCACATGCTGTTGAGAGGCCGGAGCGGCCGACCGGCTGAATACCCAGCGCCTTCATTTCTTTGGCTGCCACAGCCTCCAGCGCTGCTGCCTTTCTCTTTAGAACGCCGGCCATCACCGAGTCCATGACGATGTCAGCTGCATGAAGAGAAAAAGAAATCAGTTAGCAATTAAAGCAAGTGCCAAAGCAAAGTTCTTACCGAAGCCGGTCGGAAGTGGGGTCCGTATAGGACTCAGCCCAAAAATGTACATCACTCCCTCGTGAAGAAGCTTGTTGATGTCAAGCCGTAGACCGGCTAGTACATTTGCGGCGTGAAGATAATCCGGTCGGGTCTTGAATTTCTTCAGTTCGGGAGGGGGAGGTAGACTGACTTGCCACTGGGTCGGAAAGTTTGGCTGACTGGGCATGCGGAGGTAGAAATAATAGTCCTTCCAATGTTTATTGGAAGTGGGTAGTTTATTGAAGAAGACCAAACCGGGCCGAGCTTGGAACATAAAGGTGCCCGGCTCGGCTTGCTTAGGATAATAGAAATAAAAGAAGACCTCCGGTCGGAGGGGAATGTTGTGAATCTTAAACAAAACGACAACGCCGCAGAGGAGACGAAAGGTGTTTGGTACTAAACTTCCGAGCGGCACGCCAAAATAATTGCAGACGTCTGCTATAAAAGGATGGACGGGGAACCGCAGACCGGCGGTAAATTGGTCACGAAAGACACGTGAGGCCGAGCGGCAGGACCAGCTAGGCGAACTCGATATCCTCGGGATTTCGAAATTGTCGCCAAAATATCAAAATCTCGTTGTTCGAAACGAGATCGCATGGTAGTATACCATGGGCCTAAGGATTGTTCTTGATGAGAAGAACTGGCCATGATCCGGACAGGATAAATCAAAAAAGGAAGTTCCAAAGACGAAGGAATGGAATTTCAAAGACTCGAGCTAGGGGAAGAAATACGGATTAGATACCGGAAAGGAAGGAGGAGAGATCTAAAACCTTACTGAGGGGAGATGAATCGAGGAAAGGCGCCGGAGAGCGTCAGAAGGCAGCAACAAGATCGCCGGAGCTCCACAGCGCAGAGAGCAACAGTAGAGGTAACGGAGGCGTGTGAAGGCGAGAAGGAAACGAAGAATTTATAGGGTGAGGGCCGGTCGGCCTCCACCGTCGGATCCAGGTCACGGGAATCAATGCATACATCTAGCCGTTTATTTCGAATTGCTTCGGTCACATCAAAATATCATGCAACCGCCTCCGTACTCTGATGGCATTGCTCCACGTGGCAGTCAATCATTCGGAGCATTTAATGAAGGTATGATCGACATTGATGTCGAAGATTGGCGCAGAACGCAAGGAGATCCGGCGAAAGCCATCATTGATTCATTCAAGGATACCTCTGCCGCTGACCGGGCGGAGAAGATTAGCATGGAAGAGCCGTTCGGCTAGACTCACAGTCCAGTCAGTCGGACTATGCGCCTCCTTCGACTAGACTTGAAGGGAAGGCAAGTGATCCGGTAGTAAGAGCGGGCCCCCCCTTCTCTTGCAAAGTCAACGCCAAGTGGAAGTCACCGGAACAGCCGCCCACCCAGAGGAGAGTGTGGTCCGACCGGACGGACGGCCATAGATGGCCGGTCCGACTGGACTGCCGGCCGGCCGATGGAATCGAGTACCCGGAAAGGTCCGGCCGGTTTGCACTCATAGTTGGTAGGCACCCTGTCAAATCGGGGTTCCGACGCTCAGTTAAAAAGGTCATGGACCGAGCTGACCTTTTGATCATAAAGCACCCCTGTTTGTTAGTCTCCACAAAGCACAAGTAAACCACTGCGGATGTCCGGTCGGATGTTTAGGTATCTTTCCGCTCGGACTACAAGTTTGGAGCAAAGGAAAGGGCCAGAGGATTTCTTTCTCTGACAACCTGTAGGTTTCACGTGTGTGTCATGCTCCAAATCTTGTGACAGGGGATTCTGCTGTCCCATCGAGGGCATGCTTTGACTGTAGCGATATGGGTCAGGTAAACTTTCTGACAGCCGCGTACCTAGGAAAGGACAGGTAAGCTTTCTGACAGCCGCATACCTAGGATAGGACAGGGGACACTTATGCACCTTGGTACGCGTGCCCAAACCTTTCACAGCTCTATATAAAGAACCTCAGGTTTCATCGACAGGGGATGCTGGTATGTACTCTGAGACTTCTGGAGCCACCTTGTTCATCGTGATTTACCTGACTTGAGCGTCGGAGGGTCGTCGCTGGGAATCCCCTTCCCGGCTCGACTTCTGTGCAGGATAGCCGGAGCATCTCGACACTAGTTGGAGACCTACATCAGCGAGCCTTGGAGCGTCACGTGCCCAGCGTCTGTTGACTTCTGGTTCGGACAGGATCAATGGGTAAGAAGGTGGGTATGCGGTGGGTATAAATCTCTATATACTAGAGGCTACGATAGGGAACGAGAGGAGGAATTGGTTTTGGTCTCCCGATGAAATTAAGCATCCCGTGTTCGCCCCGAACACACAACTTAATTTCATCAATAATAATTCATTCCACTAAAGAACTATTATTGAACTACCGCACCAATCCCAAATTACATTTTGGGCTCCTTCTTATTATGAGTGTGTTAGTCTCCCTGTGTTTAAGATAACAAATGTCCACTAATTAAGTAAGTTACTGACAACTCGCTTAATTAATATCTAGCTCCAAGAGTAGTACCACTCAACTTCATCGTCATGTCGGACTAAGTCCACCTGCAGGGTTTAACATGACAATCCTTATGAGCTCCTCTTGGGGACATTCTCAACCTAGATCACTACGACACAGTTTCCTTCTATAATCAACAACACACACTATAAGTGATATCATTTCCCAACTTATCGGGCTTATTGATTTATCGAACTAAATCTCACCCATTGATAAATTAAAGAAATAAATATCAAATATATGTGCTTGTTATTATATTAGGATTAAGAGCACACACTTCCATAATAACTGAGGTCTTTGTTCCTTTATAAAGTCAGTATAAAAGGAACGACCTCAAATGGTCCTACTCAATACACTCTAAGTGTACTAGTGTAATTATATAGTTAAGATAAACTAATACCTAATTACACTACGACCTTCCAATGGTTTGTTCCTTTCCATCTTGGTCGTGAGCTACTATTTATAATTTATAAGGAACCGATAACATGATCTTCTGTATGTGACACCACACACCATGTTATCTACAATATAAATTAATTGAGCAACTACATTTATCATAAATGTAGACATTTGACCAATGTGATTCTTATTTCTAGATAAATGTTTATACCAAAAGCTAGGCTTTTAGTATACACTCTAACACCAAATTGTAAGTGAATATGGATTTCCTTGCTTGGGGGTTGAAGCTTTCTACGACATCGCATTGCTCAAAATTCTTAAGTTGAGAGGATAGGGCCCCAAGTGGGCAAGCTTCTTGGACATACTCCGCACATCCACATGCATGACACATTCCTACAATGGTGTTCACTGTGTCAGTTCCCATCGATTCTAACTTCTTCATTAAGGCATCAATCCATGCTGACATAAGTGTTATTTCTTCAACATCAAACTTCCCCAATGCTTTAGTTGGGTTTCCAAAAAAGAAGCTTCCACTTCTTTCAGACGCCTACTGATGGTGGTTAAGTGCCATACTCTCAATAATTTCTTCAACTTCATCTAGACCTTTGTTCATTAATGCCCCTCCAGCAGTAGAGTCGAGGAATACTTTGGTGTGGTAGTTGATGTCATTATAAAATGTGTGAGTGACTGACCATTTTTTCAATCCATGGTGAAGGCAAAGTCTGAGTATATTCTTGAATCTATCCCAGACTTCGTATAGAGACTCTATATTGTCTTATCTAAAACTTCCAATCAAATTTCGCATGTGCGCAGTTTTTCTTAGAGGATAGAATTTGTCAAGGAATAATTATTCTCACTACTCCCATGATGTGATGTTATTTGCAGTCATAGAAGTGAGCCACAACTTGGCTTTATCCCTCAAAGAAAAACCAAACAATAGTAACCTCACTGCTTAAGCCGGGACTCCGTTCATTTTCATTGTCCCACATATCTCATAAAATACCTCTAAGTGCTGGTTTGGGTCTTCATGTGGTCCACCCCAAACTGATTTTGATGTACCATGTGAATCACTACAGGCTTTATCTCAAAACTGTTTGCTTTAATAGTGATGTTAGACTGAAGCCCACGAGCATAAGGTGTTGCATAATTCTTAACAGGTTTGTTTGCCATTTTAGATTATGTATGTTCTTCTTATTATCTTTGCAGATTTCTTCTTCTTCGATAAGTTCTATCAATTTCAAGATCAAGTGGAAATAGATTTCCTGCAAGATTAGATCTTCGCATGCAAAAACAAGACTACATGAATTCCAATTGTATATTTTAAATGCAGAGAAAAATAAAATTTTCAAATATAGTAACAAGAATCAAAGTGCAAAAAATTCAAAGTACATAATTTAAATTGAAGAAATAAAAGTAAGCAAATACAAAATATATCTACAAAAATAGAATTACAGAAATATTGTTAAAATATGAAAGAAAATAAGTTTAGACTAACTCAAGTGCTTATCAACTAATATTATATATGCAGTTCTTGGCAACAATGCCAAAAACTTGATGCATTCCCACAAGTATACGGGTGTTGTCATGTAATAAAATATCGATCTCATAGGGACTGGATATAAGCATTAGAATCCAAGCACAGCGAACTAGCTAAACTATTGAAAGATTTAAGATTGCAAACACAAATGTAAAGAGACGTAGGAGAAAGAGAGAAAGAGAAAGAGTGTTGAGGAACCTGGTTTGGGAAGTGTTCTAGGGGTTCAGTTTCATTGTAATACTAGTCAATTTATCATGGAACATCTATCACCCATCCTCTATTCCTATACGCTTATGGGAAGTTAGATTCATTACTGGCTCTTTCTCGCGGAGGTCAAGCCAGAATGTTATCTTAACACATATCCTATGCTACTAAATGAAAGTGATTCCTATAAAGTCTGGTAATGGTATATCACTGTCACTAGGCCCTCTTGGTTATAAATCACAAGAACACACTAACACTCAATAACATAGAGATAGAAATAATAATTATATCCAATTCCCTACTTCCTTGTGGAGAATTACTTCTTCTTTCAAGGCAATGCCTTAGATGTCCAAAAACGGGATACCCTTATCACTAGGGTCACTCGATCATATGATCTAGGACATTCCCTTTATGGGATTAATAATTCTATATAAACATTCAATTAAATATGGAAACTAAGTTCAAGCAGATCGCACACACATAAGATCAAGTAGATACAATGCATATCAATGCCATATAGATAGAAAAATGGAAAAACCATGAGTTTTACATCAATTCATATCATAATTACTCCCAAAATCCTAGAACAAGATATCTATTCCACAAGTAGGAGAAAAGAATCCAAAAACATAAAGATTTAAGTTAAAATCACCAAAACTCAAGAAAGAGAAGGAAAGAAGACTTATCCTATATGAACGGTCTTGTATGTTTTTACATTTAGACTTTATATACTTCATTACACTACTATTTACCTGCTTCATGTACTTCACCAGAGCCTGACTTGAGCGTTGAAGTGGAAGACCGGGCAACTCGGTCTCCATTCTAACCCCTCCTTCGCTTCGTTACTCCTCGCAGGCATCTTCGAACACCTCATTTTGCTTCTAATTCCGTGACTTGATCAATATCAAAGACAGCTCACCCCCTTCTTCCTTCGGGTTATGCCAACTTCATCAATGTTCTTGACAATTTGCCGATGGCTCATCCTTCAAGGGGTCTCTGTGCAAGATCAACTGTGGATAAGGGAGTCTCCATTAGAAGGGACTTCTGTACACAAGTGTCAGCTATTGGTGCAATCTGTTGGTGCGGCTAGCACTAACGATTTAACCTAGGTTTTGATGAATGACAAATAGGTTAAGTTAGTCTTGTTGTTGTCTGACACTTTGATCGAGTGTGCAGGAGAAGTCCAGCTAGGTCGACGGGCTGACCTGATAGCTGGCGAGAAGTCCAAGCGGGTCGACTGGCTGACCGGACGCTTGGCGAGAAGTCCAGCTAGGTCGACGGGCTGACCGGATAGCTGGCGAGAAGTCCAAGCGGGTCGACGAGCTGACCGGACGCTTGGCGAGAAGTCCAGACGGGTCGACGGGCTGACCGGACGTCTGGCAGGTAAGTGAGGTAAGTCACTGGAGGGGAGTGACTGTGAGGACGCGTTCCCGGGAAGGGGACATTAGGCGTCGATCCGGCTTAGATCCATTTCGGATGTCTAAGTCGAGATCGTGACTAGATTCCGGTCTCGGAAAGACGGAATCTAAGTCATACTCTCTTTATCCATCTGTTGAACTTTAACTGTGCTAACAATTTGTTTTACAGGATGTATATTTGCCTCGGACTAACTTTGTTTTGCAGGAAAAAGGAGTCTTTCTGGAACAAGGTGGTCCGGGCGCCCGGAAGGCGAATTTTATCCAGCCAAGTCGTCGCCACGTGGAGCATCTTGGTTTGAGCAGTTACGTCACACTCCAGGCGCCCGGAAGGGATCCAGGCGCCCGGAACAGCATATAAAAGAAGCCCCAGGCAGGAGCTTCAAAATCAATTTTTACTCTGTATTTTCGAATCGGTCTTCACGGCCGGCGCTCAATCGAATCTAACGCTCCGACAAAGTGCTCCTCCGGTGTTTATTTAATTTTTCTTTGTCGGTATTGCTTTATTATTACTAGCATTTCCTGTACTTATTCTGTAATCATATTTCGACTTGTTAGTGATTGCCCAACGAAAGTGGTCAAGGACCACGGGCCTTCGAGTAGGAGTCGTCACAGGCTCCGAACGAAGTAAAAACATCTGTGTCTATTTTATTTTTCCGCTGCGTTTATACTCGTCTTTTTCGAATCGATATTCACCCCCCCTCTATCGAATCTAACGGTCCTACAAGTGGTATCAGAGCAGGTACCGCTCTGATTTGGTGCAACCACCAATCAGACAGGGGGTGAATTTTTTTTAAATTAACTTTAAAACTGTTGTTTCGTTAACTTAATATTTCTCTAATCAATTTAAATTAGTGCAACACAAATCTAGATTCCTTTCTATTTTTCTCTTCCCGCACTACTAATCCAAGACCAAGTCTTGGGTTTTTCTTTGGTTATTTACCTGTGCACAGAATGTCCCAACAAGAAGGATTCAGCACAGTGCGACCTCCACTCTTCAACGGGGACGACTTCCCTTACTGGAAGAAGCGCATGGAGGTCTACCTCAAAACAGACTTCGACCAGTGGATGAGCATCACGAGACCCTACAAAATTCCAGTGGACAACGTTGGGAATCTAGTGGATCCTGAAGACTGGACAGCAGATCTCAAGAAAAAAGCATCAACAGAAAATAAGGCAATCAACACTCTACAATGCGGATTGACAAGAGAAGAACTGAACAGAGTCGGTCCACACAAAAACGCTAAAGAGCTATGGGACAAGTTGATCGAGCTGCACGAGGGAACGAGCGACGCCAAGGTAACAAAACGAGACCTTCTCTTAAATAAAATTTTTAATATAAAAATGCAGGAAGGTGAAACAGCGAATCAACTACACGCGAGGATCAAGGACATCCTCAACGGGCTCCATGCGATAGGCCACCAGATGGAGAACAGAGACTTAATAAGGTACGCATTAAACGTCTTTCCACGTAATAGTTTGTGGGCATCAATAGTGGATGCCTACAAAATTTCTAAGGATCTTTCTAACTTAAAATTAGATGAGCTTTTCTGTGAATTAGAATTACACGAACAAACTAATGTTGGAGCCGAGAAAGGTATAGCTCTATTTGCAGGGTCCTCCAAAGAAAAGAAAAGCAAGCCTGAATTTGAAGAAGAATCTGACCAAGACTCCGAAAACGAAGAACACCTGGTGAACTTGGTAAGAAAAATGTTCACCAGGAGAAAGAGGAGCTTCAGCAAAAAGGATCTTCAAAAGATCAGCTCTCCCTCAGAACAAAAGAACGTGACTTGCTACGGCTGCAACAAAAAGGGACATTACAAGAACGAATGCCCAAAACTAAAGTTCGACAAACCAAAGCCAACAAAAAAGAAAGCACTCAAAGCAACGTGGGACGACTCCTCGGACGAATCAGAGGAAGAAGAGCAGAAACATCAGAGCCACCTCGCACTGATGGAACATCTAGATAATCCTACCATAAGCCTAAAAGGTTTTAGAAAAGACAACATCTATGTCATCAACTTAACCATTTCTTCCATTAAGTGCTATTTAACACAAAAAGAAGAAACTTGGTTATGGCATAGGAGAATGTCTCACACCAACTTTAGAAATATAAGTAAACTAAATGGACTTGTAAATGTTAGGATCCTTTGTACGCGGCTAGAGAGGGGGGGGTGTGAATAGCCACCCCAAAACGCTCGTTTCTTCCTACAATTCGTTAGCGCAGCAGAAAATACAACAAAGAAACGAAAGAAAGAATATCAAACCTTAACACAGCGATGTACGAGGTTCGGAGATGATGCTCCTACTCCTCGGCGTGTCCGTAAGGTGGACGAACCCAATCAATCCGTCGGTGGATGAGTCCCCGGAAACCCGGCTAATAGATACTCCTTGTGGGTGGAGAAACCTCGCCACAATAACTCGCAACAGCAAGATAGAATACAAGGAATACAAATACAAGAGAAACAAGAGATAAATACACAGCAAATGTAAACAACCCTTGCCTTCTTGTCGACTGTTGAAGAAGCAACAGCTTCTCAGACGCCAACCACAGCAGCAGCTCAGTCGGAGTCCCAGCCAAAGGAAGAAGCTCACGCGAAGCTTCAAAGCAGCTCAACAAAGCTCAGCAGCAAGCTTAGCAGCACCAAGCACAGTAAGAAGGAAGAAGAAGATAGAGGCTCGCAGCAGCAGCCCTCCTTTTATAACCTGCGAAGAAAACGAAGAAACACAGAAGAAATCCGGTTAGTGCCTCGATCGATGCGTGGACCGATCAGTTTATGGATCGGTCCACGCACCGATCCATTCCTCCTCCTTCGCTTGTTGCCCCGATCGGTCCATGGACCAATCAGGGAACCTCCGATCGGTCCGGACCGATCGCTTTCTGATCGGTCCCGGACCGATCAGCCCCTCTTGCGCCTCGCTCTGTCGGCTTCGATCGTCCTCGATCGGTCACCGATCGATCAGTTAACACACGATGCTACGATGTGTTCTTGATCGGTCACCGACCGATCGAATATTTCGGTATCCGGATCGATCACCGATCGATCCACTCATGGTTTTGGCCCAAACCAAGTCCAAACCAACATCCGGTCAATCTTGACTGTTGGTACATTGCGCCTAGCATCCGGTCCTCCCTTGACCTGCTAGGACTCCCATAAGTGTCCGGTCAATCCTTTGACCCACTTAGACTTTTCTCTCCGTACAAGTATCCGGTCACTCCTATGACCTACTTGGACTTCCCATCACCGGATGTCCGATCACCCTTGATCCATCTGGATTTTCCTGCCCGGCTTCACTCACCGGACTTTCACCTAACTTCACTCACTAGGGTTTTCACCGGCTTCACTCACCAGATTTCCAACTGCCTGGCCTCACCAGGACTTTCCAACCGCCTAACATCCCAGTTAGGACTTTCTCATTCACCTAGCTTCACTCACTAGGATTTTCACCGCTTCGCTTCAGGATTTTCCCAATGCCCGGCTTCACTCACCGGACTTTTCCCGTGCCAAACTCCTGTTTGGACTTTCCCGCCAAGCCTCCATACTTGGACTTTCCGCGTGCCAAGCTCCTGCTTGGACTTTTCCCCGTGCCAAGTCTCTGTACTTGGACTTTTCCAGTGCCAAGTCTCCATACTTGGACTTTTCGCGTGCCAAGCTCCCCGCTTGGACTTTTCCCGAATCAGGTCAACCAAGTCAACCTTGACTTACGGTTGCACCAATAATCTCCCAAACATCTATTCTTGTCCCATATCAAGAATAGAACTCTCTCACGAGTGTCAAACATCAACATGCAACTCAACTAGGTCAACCTTGACCTAAGGTTGCACCAACAATCTTCCCAAGTCAAACATCAAAATACAACTCGAGTCAAGTCACCTTGAGTCGGGTCAACCAGGTCAACCTTGACCTAAGGTTGCACCAACAATCTCCCCCTTTTTGATGTTTGACAAAACTCATAATCAAGTTAGGTTAACCTGATAACCTAACTTAGGTTTTCCAACCATCTTCCAATGTCCAATGTTCTTTCCTTGAACATTCTCTGGACATTCTCCCCTTAGGTTAACCCGATAACCTAACTTGGGTTCTCCAATAATTCTCCCCCTTTTTGACACACATCAAAAAGAATTCCAATGTTCTTCCTCGAACATTCCTTGACATTCTTCCCCTAGCTTAGGTTAACCCGATAACCTAACTTGGGTTTTCCAACCATCTTCCAATGTCCAATGTTCTTTCCTTGAACACTCTCTGGACATTCTCCCCTTAGGTTAACCCGATAACCTAACTTGGGTTCTCCAATAATTCTCCAATGAACACTCTCCCCTTTTTGACACATATCAAAAAGAAAAAGGAGAGTATTAAGGTCAAGAGTTTCTTTCTAATGAAAGTCCCATACCTTTCATTGAAACTCTTAATTTCCCCCTTGATACTAAACTTAACAATCAACTTAGTGATAATCCCATATCACTAATCCTCAAAAGTCTTAAGGAGTAAAACTCCCCTAAAAGTCAACTCCCCTTGACAATTAGGTAAAACTCCCCTAAAGGTCAACTCCCTTGACCATTGCACCAACAATGTCTTTGAGAGTTCCAAACCTTTAGAAATCCAAAAACACCACTTCCATAACTGAAATTTCAGACAACTGCTGAAAAATCAGAAATTCGGCACGCCCTGATCGGTCACCGGACCGATCAGGACCCCTCTGGATCGGTCCCCAGACCGATCCAGCCTTCCCTGGATCGGTCCGGTGACCGATCCAGCCTCTGAAATCAGAGATTTCTGATTTTCTCTCCGGGAGAAGTTCAGAAACTCACAGAAAATTACAGAAAATTCCAAAAATTACGAAACTTTGAGGATACATTCCTCGTATCATACACTATCATGGAAAAATAGTTTTCTATGAAAATAACTTCCATTTTTCAATCTTGATACAAAGTTCAAAAACTTTGAAATAGTTCAAGTTTAACTCAACTTTGTATCACAATGTTCAATGATGAATACTATCACTAGGAAAGCTTCATCAAGGTTTTTCAAATCAATTTTAAAAAGCTTTTAAAATCATTTGAATTTAGGACCATAATCTTAGGGCTAGATGTACATGACTTGTACACACGCTTTCCCTATGATCCTTAATTTCTTGAATTAGGGTCATCTAGGTACAAGGACTATGCACCTTGATCCTAACTCATGATCCTAATATCTCACACACATCTAAGGTGTATCAAACCACATTCAAGTCAATTTGATGTGAGATATGGATTAAGGTCAACTTAGGCTAAGTTCTCATGTATTTTCTAAACACCAATTTGATCTCAATATCAAATTATATGTTTGTCCTTAAATCAATTTCATTGATTATAATGCAAGAGATGATGACATGGCATAAAATGGTATCATAAATGAAAACATGTGCCAATGTCATGATGTCATGGCATAAAGTTTGAAACTTAAATAAACATGACATAAAAACTAGCCTAAGCATTATCATGACATTTCAAATGATAATAAAACTAAACATGATGTCATGACATGTGAGGGCAAACAATCATGGCAAGATTTAGCATAAATAAATATACCTAGATTACCTATCTAAGTATCCTTAACCACTTGGCTAACTTCAAATTTAATCCTAAATTGCCCCAAGATGCCAAAATCCTAATTTTGACACTTCTTGAACTCTAGATTAATTCATGCCACTTAAAGATCAAATTTATCCTCAAAACTTGGCATGTTTCATTTTTCCTCGAGAGTTCTCTAGATTTTCCCAAATTGTGCCAATTGAGATTAAAAATGAAATTTCCAATCTTTAGGCACATTTAACTCTTCAAAGGAGTAAATGATAATTCCATTTCATTTTCAAAAGTTCTCAAACCCTTGAAAATGCTCCTTGAATGTCAATTTCCTCAAAGTTGGGTTAACTACCCTTCTAATCGGAGTTGACACTCTCTAACCCATCTATGGGGTAGAGAAGATGCTCCTAGGAACCCAATACCTATTTGAGCTCATTGGGTTCACTAAATATTCACTAGGGATAACTTCCCTAGCAACCCTCCTAATGACCCTCTTAGGCTTTGAAGCCTTGGTCATTTGGGACTCATCAAGATCAACTCTAGGGGTGACTCCCCTTGTGACCTTAGTGGTGGTCTTCCTAGCCCTAGGTTTTGTTCCATAATCGAATGGAACATTGTGGTAAGTGGGCTTGACCACTTGGGACTTAGATTTGTGACCCAAACCTTTCTCGTCCTGAGACTTTTGACCCTTAGGTCCTAGAGTTGACTTCTCTAAATTTTTAAGGGTCTTTTCTAAATTATCAAGTCTTGACCTCAAGACTTGATTTTCCCTCTCTAATACCTCAAGTGTTAATTTGTCATTTTCTCTTGAGATATTCCTAGGCATGTGTCTAGTCTTCTTGGGATTTCTACCTAGGTTTTCCTTAGCCTTAGATGAGTTAATCCTAGAGTTGGCCTTCCTAGTATTATCCTTATCTAAGTTAACATGTTTAGCACCTAAACACATGTATTGATTTCTAAGGTTAACATGCTTATCATTCTTGACAATTGCAATAAGATTACTAGCATGTATCTTATTAGAAGTGCAAGAATGAACCTTAGAGGATACCCTAGGGTTTGCCTTCGCTCCCCCTTTACACGTGCTTGGTCTTTTGTCCTTGTGAGATTGCCTCCCCCTTGGACATTGACTCCTATAGTGTCCTCGTTGCTTGCATTGGAAGCACACCACGTGCTCCTTGCCCTTGCGTTTTGGGACTCCGACTTCCTTGATCTTTGGCGCCGATGGAGTCTTCTTAGTCTTCTTTGGACATTTACTCTTGTAATGTCCAAATTCCCTACACTCAAAACACATTATATGCAATTTACTTGAACTTAAAGAGTTTGAGTTACCTATGGTCGAGGATGGATGGATGCTCTCTTCTTCATCCCTCCCGGAGGTAGAAGCTTCTTCTTCGTGCTCCGATCTTGAAAAAGAACTCACCTCCTCTTCTTCTTTAGATGTTGAGTAGCCCTCAACTTCTAATTCCTCACCTCCACGATGTGAGCTACTTGGCTCACTTGACTCCTCTTCATGGCTTGAAGTGGAGTTCCCCTCATGGAACTTAGCCAAGTTGTTCCACAACTCCTTGGCATTGTTGTATCCACCTATCCTACACAAAACATCATTAGGTAAAGAAAATTCAAAAATCTTCAATACCTCATCGTTGACTAGGGATTGGTGGACTTGTTCCTTGGTCCACTCCTTCTTCTCTAGGGTTTCTCCTTTCTTGTCCGTCGGAGGCTTGAAACCTAATTGGACACAACTCCAATTCTCAAGATTAGTCATAAGAAAATATTTCATTCTTACCTTCCAAAACGCGAAGTCGTCGCGATCGTAGAAGGGTGGAATGGTGATGTCGTCTCCGAGTTGATCCATCTCTAGCTTGTGCTCCCTCGGGTGTTAATCCGGCGAAGAGCGACCTCGCTCTGATACCACTTGTTAGGATCCTTTGTACGCGGCTAGAGAGGGGGGGTGTGAATAGCCACCCCAAAACGCTCGTTTCTTCCTACAATTCGTTAGCGCAGCAGAAAATACAACAAATAAACGAAAGAAAGAATATCAAACCTTAACACAGCGATGTACGAGGTTCGGAGATGATGCTCCTACTCCTCGGCGTGTCCGTAAGGTGGACGAACCCAATCAATCCGTCGGTGGATGAGTCCCCGGAAACCCGGCTAATAGATACTCCTTGTGGGTGGAGAAACCTCGCCACAATAACTCGCAACAGCAAGATAGAATACAAGGAATACAAATACAAGAGAAACAAGAGATAAATACACAGCAAATGTAAACAACCCTTGCCTTCTTGTCGACTGTTGAAGAAGCAACAGCTTCTCAGACGCCAACCACAGCAGCAGCTCAGTTGGAGTCGCAGCCGAAAGCTCAACAAAGCTCAGCAGCAAGCTTAGCAGCACCAAGCACAGTAAGAAGGAAGAAGAAGATAGAGGCTCGCAGCAGCAGCCCTCCTTTTATAACCTGCGAAGAAAACGAAGAAACACAGAAGAAATCTAGCCGTTGCGTCGCAACGGCTAGTGCCTGGATCGGTCTGTGGACCGATCAGGCTCCATGTGGATCGGTCCACAGACCGATCCATTCCTCTCCTTCGGTTCCCCGATCGGTCCATGGACCGATCAGGAACCTCCTCGATCGGTCCGGACCGATCAGGGCTTGATCGGTCCCGCACCGATCGCCTTTCTTGCGCCTCACTCCGTTCGGCCGATCGTCTCGACGGTCACCGATCGGTTAACACACAGATATACTGATGTGTTACGATCGGTCACTAGACCGATCAGAATATTCTCGCTGGATCGATCACCGATCGATCCACTCATGGTTTTGGCCCAAACCAAGTCCAAACCAACATCCGGTCAATCTTGACCTGTTGGTACATTGCGCCTAGCATCCGGTCACTCCCTTGACCTGCTAGGACTCCCCGCTAAGTGTCCGGTCAATCCCTTTGACCCACTTAGACTTTTCTCTCCGTACCAAGTATCCGGTCACTCCTATGACCTACTTGGACTTCCCATCACCAGATGTCCGATCACCCTTGATCCATCTGGATTTTCCCTTGCCCGGCTTCACTCACCAGGACTTTCACCTAGCTTCACTCACTAGGTTTTCACCGGCTTCACTCACCAGGATTTCCACCTGGCTTCACTCACCAGGACTTTCCAACTGCCTAACATCCCAGTTAGGACTTTCTCATTCACCTAGCTTCACTCACTAGGATTTTCACTTGGCTTCACTCACCAGGATTTTCCCGAATGCCTGGCTTCACTCACCAGGACTTTTCCCCGTGCCAAACTCCCTGTTTGGACTTTCCCCGTGCCAAGCTTCCATACTTGGACTTTCCGCGTGCCAAGCTCCTGCTTGGACTTTTCCCCGTGCCAAGTCTCCATACTTGGACTTTTCCAGTGCCAAGTCTCCATACTTGGACTTTTCGCGTGCCAAGCTCCCTGCTTGGACTTTTCCCGAATCAGGTCAACCAAGTCAACCTTGACTTACGGTTGCACCAATAATCTCCCAAACATCTATTCTTGTCCCATATCAAGAATAGAACTCTCTCACGAGTGTCAAACATCAACATGCAACTCAACTAGGTCAACATTGACCTAAGGTTGCACCAACAATCTTCCCAAGTCAAACATCAAAATACAACTCGAGTCAAGTCACCTTGAGTCGGGTCAACCAGGTCAACCTTGACCTAAGGTTGCACCAACAGTAAAAGGCTTACCGAAGTTACCTAACTTAGATTCAACTATATGTAATGCTTGTCAACAAGGAAAACAAACTAAATCTGTTAGAGTGTATACTAAAAGCCTAGCTTTTGGTATAAACATTTATCTAGAAATAAGAATCACATTGGTCAAATGTCTACATTTGTGATAAATGTAGTTGTTCAATTAATTTATATTGTAGATAACATGGTGTGTGGTGTCACACACAGAGGATCATGTTATTAGTACCTTATAAATTATAAACAGTAGCTCACGACCAAAATGGAAAGGAACAAACCATTAGAAGGTCGTAGTGTAATTAGGTATCAGTTTATCTTGACTGTATAATTACACTAGTACACTTAGAGTGTATTGAGTAGGACCATTTGAGGTCGTTTCTTTTATACTGATTTTATAAAGAAACAAAGACCTCGGTTATTATGGAAGTGTGTGCTCTTAATCCTAATATAATAACAAGCACATATATTTGATATTTATTTCTTTAATTTATCAATGGGTGAGATTTAGTTCGATGAATCAATAAGCCCGATAAGTTGGGAAATGGTATCACTTATAGTGTGTGTTGTTGATTATAGAAGGAAACTGTGTCCTAGAGATACTAGGTTGATAATGTCCTCAAGAGGAGCTCATAAGGATTGTCATGTTAAACCCTGCAGGTGGACCTAGTCCGACATGATGATAAGGTTGAGTGGTACTACTCTTGGACTAAGATATTAATTAAGTGAGTTGTCGGTAACTTACTTAATTAGTGGACATTGTTATCTTAAACACAGGGAGACTAACACACTCATAATAAGAAGGTGCCCAAAATGTAATTTGGGATTGGTGCGGTAGTTCAATAATAGTTCTCTAGTGGAATGAATTATTATTGATAAAATTAAGTTGTGTGTTCGGGGCGAACACGGGATGCTTAATTTTATCGGGAGATCAAAACCAATTCCTCCTCTCGGTCCCTATCGTAGCCTCTAGTATATAGAGATTTATACCCACCGCATACCCACCTTCTTACCCATCCAATGGGGCCGGCCAAGCTAGCTTGGAACCCAAGCTAGGGCCGGCCAAGACCAAGTGGATGAGCCATGAAGGTGGCCGGCCAAAGCTTGGGTCCCAAGCTTAGGTGGCCGACCACTAGAATATTAAAAAGGATTTTTATTAAAATTATTTCTTATGTGGATATCATGTTTTTAAAAGAGAGTTTAAAAATTAAATATTCTCTTTTATAAGTTTCTACAAAAGATTAAGAAAAGATTTGATATCTTTCCTTATTTGTAGATTGAAAGAGATTTTAATTTTTAGAGATAACTTTCTTTTTATCCACATGTTTAAAAGAAAGATTTTAATTTATTAAATTTCCTTTTTATAAACCAATCATGAAGGGATAAAATTATTGGAGAAATTTTATAAATTTCTGGAAACAAATTAGGAAGTTTTAATTCTTGTTTAATTAAAACTCTCCTTGATTTGAGGAAATAAGTGGCCGGCCATGTTTTAGTGAGAAGGAAAATTATTTTAATTAAAATAAAATTTTCCTTTTCATGGCAAAAGAATTAAGGAAGTTTTTATTAAAATTTCCTTATTTGCCAAGACCAAGGATTATAAAAGAGGAGGTAGAGGAGCCTTCAAGGGTGAACAACCTCTATTATTTTCTCCCTCTTTTCTTCCTTGGTGTGGCCGGCCTCCTTCCTTTCTCTTCTCTCCATCTTGTGGCCGGACCTCTCTTCCTCCTTGAAGATCAAGTGGTGGCCGGATTTTAGCTTGGAGAAGAAGGAGAGAAAGCTTACATCCCTTGGAGCTTGATTGATGGAAAAAGATCTTTATCTCTTGGAAGCATAGTGCTTGGCCGAAACTTGAAGAAAGGAGAAGAAGGTGCTTTAGTGGTTTCTCATCTCGGAAGATCGTTGCACACACAACGTCCGAGGTTAGAAGAGGAATACGGTAGAAGATCAAGAGGTTTTTCTATAAGGTATAACTAGTAATTTTTCTTTCCGCATCATACTAGTTATTTATGGAAATAATACCAAATACAAGAGGCTTACGATTCTAGTATTTCGAATATGTTTTTCAAAGTTGTGTTCTTTTATTTTTCTTTTCCTTGTGATTTGATTGTTCCTTTTGGTTGACCTAAAGTTATTTTAGGAAATTAAATATTAGCTTTCCATAAAAGGTTTTGTCTAGTCGGTGGTGGTTGTTCCCATATCCAAGAAGGTCATGTGCCTCGCCACGTCAGTACTGGGAACCAATTATGGAAATTAATATTTAATGGAATTAATAACTTAGGTGATTTGGATCAAACGTGTTAAGTTCCGCAGGAGATCCAAGTCTAAACCTTAAAGAACAAATAGATTAAGTTTTGGATCAAACGTGTTAAGTTCCGCAGGCGATCCAAAATTTAATTTAAAAGAACACATGGTAGCTAGGAAAAGGTTCAGACCTTTGTACAAAATTTTTGTGCAGTCTAGGTTTTCCGAGTAGCAACCAACAATTGGTATCAGAGCTAGGGTTTTGCCTCTGTGTATTTGGTATTAGTTTAATTATGCACATGTCATACATAATTTAGGCAGGATAATAGTATGATGTGCTAACTTTGTGGATGCAGGATCCAACTATTATGGCTTATAGTTTTATGTGTGTGATTGGACCCTTGGACATGTCAAGGGCATTTATATGTGTGTGCATGATTGTATTATAAAATACAGCAGGAGCTGTATTTAGTTTTATTAGGATTTTATTTTTGATCTAGATACACGTACATTCCTTTTATGGAATATAGGATCAAAATTGTAAAATTCTATTTATGTCGCGGATCGAATCTTGCAAAGCGTGGAACCTTCTAAGGACCAGAGGCGCAGCGGAACAAGGAGCAAGATGGATGCGACAGCTAGACCCGATGGCGGTGGCCAAATATGGCAGCAGCTTGGGATGACAACACAAAAGCCTTAATAGTTGAAAATTAGATTTTTCTATTTATTGCTTTTATATTGTGCTGTGTGTGCATGTTAGTTTACAAGTTTAGTAGGCTAGCATAGTTAAAATTCCTCGTTTATAAATAACTAAGTGGGAGAGGAATTTTTAAATAAATCCCATGGTCTCCATTACTGGTTTGTAAGTGATGCAAACAAGCTTACGCGTTGGCTCTGAGTGCCTTCCTCCATAACGGATGAGCTTATTTGCAGATCACTAGAACAGACTTCCATTTTTGGATGACTATAGGAAGTTAATTAAGAGCGTGTGATCTTCCCCAACGGAAGGGGCATAATCTTATTAATGGACTTAGTGTCAAGTAATGGTATACACTTAGACACATCTAATAGTATCCTCCCCATCGGAGTCACTGCTATTATTTGTGTGACCAAATGAAACCAACTATTAATTTGTCATAAAACTAGGTTGACAAGATAATAAAATTAAAGGGTTAAAACCCCTCTTACAAATGATTGATTTTGTATGCGTTCACACTAACGTGGCATACAAAATTAACGGTGTTTGAGATAATTTTATTTGTCATAAAGTTACGTTGACAAGATAGTTAATGGGTAAAACTCTCCTCTTACAAATGTTGATTTTGTATACGTCCACACTAACGTGGCATGCAAAATTCACGGTGTTTTGAGGTGTTGGTAAATTTAAATAGTATTGTTAGAGGAATCAATATTATTTTAAATTTAGAGTCTTGACCAAATATTTGATTAAAGATAGACCAACTATTAATTTTATTCGTCATAAAGTAAGGTTGACGAGATAATAAAATTAAATGATAAAATTTTCTCTTTGAATTTGTATACGTCCACACTAACGTGGCATACAAAATTCATGGGATTTTTTAAGGAGTTGGTCTTAACCAAATATTTTTGTGATTCTTAGGAAGATGGTCAAACCCTAGCTGATATACTTTAGGATAGACTTAGTGGTCCCAATTATAATTGATTGGAAATAGAATTTGGACATTAAGGTAGACTGTTCTCTTAGAACTAAGAACAATATAGGTGTATTTTATTCATTAGTTGATACATGTTTAGTGGAGTTATCTACCGGTACCTGGTGTGTAGATACAAGATGCCATTAATCATGTCTGCAATTCATTGCAGGGTTCCAGGAAACCCAACAACTAAATGAAAGGTAAATCACCGTCCACATGGGCACTACTGTAAAAGTGGTAGCTGTTGCAGTGGGAGATGTTTATCCTTTGATAAGAATAAAATATGGATTTTAAGTAATTGTCTTTACATACCAAGTTTAGAAAGAACTTGATTTCAGTTTCTAAACTATTATAGATATTGTGTCTATTTTGATAACAAAGTTGTTATCAAGAAAAATAGGAAAGTTATCTATTCTGGTATGATGGTTGACAATTTATAATCCAATAACTCCCACGATGCAACAAATGGAAATTAGTCACACATCTTCTAATTTTAAGAGAAAGCAACCTTCGGAAATGAACCAATTATATCTTTGGCATCTAAAGCTAGGTTATATTAACTTAAGTAGGATTCATTGGTAGCTGATGAACTTTTGTGTTCATTAGTAGTGGAAATCTTTCCAACCTACAAGTCTTACTTGAAAGGAAAAATAACCAAGAAGCTTTTAAGTCTAAGGGGAATGGAGTCAAAGATATATTGGAATTGGTTCATTCTGATTTGTGTGATCCTATGACAATCCAGACAAGAGGTAGTATCGAATATTTCGTCTATTTTATAGACAACTATTCAAGATACAAATACATTTACTTAATGTACCGCAAGACTAAGTGCTTTGATTAGTTCAAAGAGTACAAGGCTGATGCGGAGAAATGTTAAAGTAAAAAGTCACTATGGAAAATCGTAGTGGCAAGTACCTCTTGAGAGATTTTAGGAGTCACTTATCAGAAGTTGGATTTCAATCCCAACTAACTGCATCTGGAACACCCCAACAGAATGGTGTAGTAGAAAGAAGGTATAGGACTCTTATGGAATAATTAGATAGATGATGAGTTATTCAGAAAATTACCAAATTTGTTTTAAGGATATGCTCTGGAAACGGAAGTGAACTTTCCAAAGTCATAACTCTCTGCTCATATAGAATTGCTGAATAGGTGTAAGCCTATTTTGAAGCATATTCGGATTCGGGTAATCCAGCACATATGTTAAAGAGAGATAATGATAAGTTGGATAGGAGTTCACTTGTTTGTAAGATATCCTAGATAAACAAAAGTAGGTTTATAGTCTTAAAATCAGAAGGTCATTGTTAGCATAAATGACTGATTTTTAGAAAAGGACTATATAATGAACCACGTGCTCATAAGTAAATTTGTTCTTAAGGAAATAATAAAGGACATGTCTAACCTAGTACCAACTGTACAAGATGAGATACCACAAGAAAACTGCAACTCGTATCACAAATTGATACACAATTACAGAAAGTGTCTTATTGTAGTGGGAGGGTTGTTATGCAACCTAAATAGGTTCATGTTTTGGGAGAGTTTTTGGACTCGATCTCTGGAGGGCATGAACCTGATCTCCGGTCATATGATGAAGCACTCCAAGATAAAGATGCAGCATCTTGGCAAAGAGTAATGAATAAAAGAATTAGAATATATGTATTCTAATAAAATCTGGAAGCTTGTAGAATCACCAAATGGTGTAAAAGTCGTTGGGTATAAAAAGGTCTATAATAGGAAAAGAGGGATAGACAGGAAGGTAGTAACTTTCAAAGCAAGGCTTGATGAAAAAGGAAACTTTTTCACTGGTAGTCATGCTTAAGTTTATCCAGATTCTTTTATCTATTTGGCAAGTGGATGTCAAGACAGCATTCCTTAATGGAAGTCTTGAAGAAAACATCCATATAAAGCAACCAGAAGGGTTCATTGCAAAGGGCTAAGAGCATCTTGTGTGTAAGCTCAATCAGTCTATGGACTGAAGCAAAGCTTCAAGGTCTTGGAACATCTGATTTATCAAAGTAATCTAGATCTATGGATTTAGTAACCGGATAAGTCTTGTGTATACAAAAGATGTGATGGAAACGTGGTGGTATTTCTTGTACTATACTTAGATAACATTTTTGGTAGTTGGAAACAATATCAAAATGTTGTCGTAAGGGTATGGTTGTCCAAACAATTCGATATAAAGGACTTGGGAGAATGTATATATTCTTGAGATCAAAGTAATAAGGGATCGCAAGAAAAGAATATTTTACTTATCCCAAGCTTCATACATCGGAAAAATCCTTGCTCGTTTTAAGCATACAAAACTCCAAGAAAGGTTTCTTACCTTTTCAGGATGGAGTAACTTTATCTAAAGATATGTCTCTGTAGACATCAAAGGAGATAAAGGAAATAAAGGCAGTTCTTTATGCTACGGCTGTTGGAAGCCTAATGTATGCTATGCACGAGATCAGAAATCTGTTTTGCCAAGGGCATAGTTAGCAGATATCAAAGTAACCCTGGACAAGGACAGTGGACTGCAGTAAAGCATATATTGTAGCACCTTAGAGGCACTAGAGATTATATGCTAGCTTACAAGGCAGTTAATTTAGTCCTTGTGGGTTGCAAGGATTTTGACTTCCAATCGGATAGGGACAATAATAAGTCAACCACGGGGTTTTGTGTTTACTTTAGGAGGTAAAGTCATAACTATGGAAGAGTGATAAGCATAGGTGTTTTTCTAGACTCCACCATAGAAGCTTAGCATATGGCAAGCCTCTGAGGTAGTCATAAAAGCTAAATGACTCAATAACCTCAAGATAGACTTAGATATGATTTCTAGTTTGTCCAAAAATTATTACAATTTATTGTAATAATGTTGGTGCAATAGCAAACTCGAAGAAACCATAAGTCTATAAGGCAAGTAAACACAATAGAGCGCAAGTACCACCCAATACGAGGAATCGTATAAATGAGGAGAAGTTGTTGCCGCCTAGATTGCATCAGGTGATGACCTATAGATCCTTTCACTAAGGTCCTTAAGGCAAGAGCTTTTGATGGGCATGTTGAAGGGATGAGAATCAGATATATGGCAGCAGATATGGCAGCTTAGTCTTTTAGTATAAGTGGGAGATTGTTAGAGTGTATACTAAAAGCCTAGCTTTTGGTATAAACATTTATCTAGAAATAAGAATCACATTGGTCAAATGTCTACATTTGTGATAAATGTAGTTGTTCAATTAATTTATATTGTAGATAACATGGTGTGTGGTGTCACACACAGAGGATCATGTTATCAGTACCTTATAAATTATAAACAGGAGCTCACGACCAAAATGGAAAGGAACAAACCATTAGAAGGTCGTAGTGTAATTAGGTATCGATCTTATCTGTATAATTACACTAGTACACTTAGAGTGTATTGAGTAGGACCATTTGAGGTCGTTTCTTTTATACTGATTTTATAAAGAAACAAAGACCTCGGTTATTATGGAAGTGTGTGCTCTTAATCCTAATATAATAACAAGCACATATATTTGATATTTATTTCTTTAATTTATCAATGGGTGATATTTAGTTCGATGAATCAATAAGCCCGATAAGTTGGGAAATGGTATCACTTATAGTGTGTGTTGTTGATTATAGAAGGAAACTGTGTCCTAGAGATACTAGGTTGATAATGTCCTCAAGAGGAGCTCATAAGGATTGTCATGTTAAACCCTGCAGGTGGACCTAGTCCGACATGATGATAAGGTTGAGTGGTACTACTCTTGGACTAAGATATTAATTAAGTGAGTTGTCAGTAACTTACTTAATTAGTGGACATTTGTTATCTTAAACACAGGGAGACTAACACACTCATAATAAGAAGGAGCCCAAAATGTAATTTGGGATTGGTGCGGTAGTTCAATAATAGTTCTCTAGTGGAATGAATTATTATTGATAAAATTAAGTTGTGTGTTCGGGGCGAACACGGGATGCTTAATTTTATCGGGAGACCAAAACCAATTCCTCCTCTCGGTCCCTATCGTAGCCTCTAGTATATAGAGATTTATACCCACCGCATACCCACCTTCTTACCCATCCAATGGGGCCGGCCAAGCTAGCTTGGAACCCAAGCTAGGGCCGGCCAAGACCAAGTGGATGAGCCATGAAGGTGGCCGGCCAAAGCTTGGGTCCCAAGCTTAGGTGGCCGGCCACTAGAATATTAAAAAGGATTTTTATTAAAATTATTTCTTATGTGGATATCATGTTTTTAAAAGAGAGTTTAAAAATTAAATATTCTCTTTTATAAGTTTCTACAAAAGATTAAGAAAAGATTTGATATCTTTCCTTATTTGTAGATTGAAAGAGATTTTAATTTTTAGAGATAACTTTCTTTTTATCCACATGTTTAAAAGAAAGATTTTAATTTATTAAATTTCCTTTTTATAAACCAATCATGAAGGGATAAAATTATTGGAGAAATTTTTATAAATTTCCGGAAACAAATTAGGAAGTTTTAATTCTTGTTTAATTAAAACTCTCCTTGATTTGAGGAAATAAGTGGCCGGCCATGTTTTAGTGAGAAGAAAAATTATTTTAATTAAAATAAAATTTTCCTTTTCATGGCAAAAGAATTAAGGAAGTTTTTATTAAAATTTCCTTATTTGCCAAGACCAAGGATTATAAAAGAGGAGGTAGAGGAGCCTTCAAGGGTGAACAACCTCTATTATTTTCTCCCTCTTTTCTTCCTTGGTGTGGCCGGCCTCCTTCCTTTCTCTTCTCTCCATCTTGTGGCCGGACCTCTCTTCCTCCTTGAAGATCAAGTGGTGGCCGGATTTTAGCTTGGAGAAGAAGGAGAGAAAGCTTACATCCCTTGGAGCTTGATTGATGGAAAAAGATCTTTATCTCTTGGAAGCATAGTGCTTGGCCGAAACTTGAAGGAGAAGAAGGTGCTTTGGTGGTTTCTCATCTCGGAAGATCGTTGCCCACACAACGTCCGAGGTTAGAAGAGGAATACGGTAGAAGATCAAGAGGTTTTTCTATAAGGTATAACTAGTAATTTTTCTTTCCGCATCATACTAGTTATTTATGGAAATAATACCAAATACAAGAGGCTTACGATTCTAGTATTTCGAATATGTTTTTCAAAGTTGTGTTCTTTTATTTTTCTTTTCCTTGTGATTTGATTGTTCCTTTTGGTTGACCTAAAGTTATTTTAGGAAATTAAATATTAGCTTTCCATAAAAGGTTTTGTCTAGTCGGTGGTGGTTGTTCCCATATCCAAGAAGGTCATGTGCCTCGCCACGTCAGTACTGGGAACCAATTATGGAAATTAATATTTAATGGAATTAATAACTTAGGTGATTTGGATCAAACGTGTTAAGTTCCGCAGGAGATCCAAGTCTAAACCTTAAAGAACAAATAGATTAAGTTTTGGATCAAACGTGTTAAGTTCCGCAGGCGATCCAAAATTTAATTTAAAAGAACACATGGTAGCTAGGAAAAGGTTCAGACCTTTGTACAAAATTTTTGTACAGTGGAACCTCTAGGTTTTCCGAGTAGCAACCAACAAAATCAACCCACAAACAAACAAATCAACCACAAACTAACTCAATCTTAGAACTTCTACATTTAGATCTTTTTGACTCCCATGGAGTCAAATCCATTAATGGAAACTTATATTGTTTAGTAATTATAGACGATTACTCTAGGTTTACTTGGGTAAAATTCTTAAAACATAAAGATGAAACTTTTGAAATTCTTACAAATTTTTGCAAACAGATTGAAAACGAAAAAGATATTAAAATTAAAAGAATTAGGAGTGACAATGGGGGAGAATTTAAAAATCACAACTTTAACAGTTTTTGTCTAGAAAACGGTTACCATCATGAGTTCTCATGCCCTAAAACCCCCCCAACAAAATGGAATTGTAGAAAGAAAAAATAGAACCTTACTTGAAGCTTCTAGAACAATGTTAAATGAGTATAACCTACCTAAATACTTTTGGGCAGAAGCCGTTAGTACAGCCTGCTATGTACAGAACAACAATAAATAAAACTCATAACAAAACTTTCTTCGAAATATTTTATAATAAACAACCAAACATAAAATACTTTAAGGTATTTGGGTGCCCAGTTTTTATCTTAAATACAAGAGAACACTTAGGAAAATTCACCTCTAAAATTGAAAATGGAATTTTTGTAAGATATTCCCTAAATAGTAGAGGCTACAGAATTTATAATAAGGTTACCTTAAAAATTAAAGAAACTACTAATGTAAAATTTAAAGAAACTAAACAAGACATAGAACCTACACAACCACCGGAGTTTGTTCCAGAAATCAACCAAACACTAAGTCATGAAGAAGAGGAACAACATCAAGAGAATCAACCTCCTAAAACAATAAGGGTAAACCCAAATCATCCAACTGATCAAATAATTGGTGACCCATACTTAAGAGTTCAAACCAGATCATCTTTTAGAAACCTAAGTCAAATTTCATTAATTTCAAAAATTGAACCTAAAACTGTGGATGAATCCCTACTAGACTCAGATTGGATTATAGCTATGCAAGAAGAACTAGCCCAATTTGAGCGTAATGAGGTCTGAGACCTAGTCCCACCACCTAAGAATAAGAAAATAATAGAAACAAAATGGGTATTCAGAAACAAACTAAGTGAAACTGGGGAAATTACTAGAAATAAGGCTAGGTTGGTTGCCAAAGGATTTAGTCAAGTTGAAGGACTTGACTATGACGAAACATATGCCCCAGTAGCCAGATTAGAATCCATTAGAATGTTACTAAGTTATGCAGCCCATAAGGGATTTAAACTATACCAAATGGATGTTAAGTCTGCCTTTCTTAATGGACTAATCAAAGAAGAAGTTTATGTAGGTCAGCCTCCTGGTTTTGAAAGCTTAGAACACCCTGATTATGTTTTTAAATTAAAGAAAGCCCTATATGGACTTAAACAAGCACCCAGGGCGTGGTATGAGAGGCTAACATCTTACCTAACATCTAAAGGATTCAAACAAGATCAAATTGACCCAACCTTGTTTGTTAAATCATTAAATACAAACATATTTATTGCACAAATATACGTGGATGACATAATATTTGGCTCAACAAATTCAGAATTTTTAGAAGAATTTATTAATCTAATGGAAAAAGAATTTGAAATGAGCTTAGTGGGAAAACTAACCTATTTCTTAGTATTACAAATCAAACAGACAAATGAAGGAAACTATATTTCTCAACATAAATACACCAAAGAATTACTTAAAAAATTCGGAATGGAAAATACAAAAGAAATAAAAACACCGATGGCTGTAAACACAATCTTAGATAGTGACCCAAATGGAAAACCAATTAATTTAAAATATTATAGAAGTGCAATAGGTAGCCTACTGTACTTGACCTGATATTTTATTTGCAGTTAGTATGTGTGCTAGATACCAAACTTGTGCTAAGGAATCCCATTTGACACAGGTTAAAAGAATTTTTAGATATCTTAAAGGAACAACAAATGTAGGAATCTGGTATCCTAGGACAAATAATTTTGAACTAATAGGGTATTCTGACTCAGATTATGCTGGATGCAAATTAGACCGCAAAAGCACAAGTGGTGGATGCCAATTATTAGGTGCATCACTTGTTAGCTGGTTTAGTAGAAAGCAACATTGTGTTGCTCTGTCTACAACTGAGTCAGAATACATAGCTATAGGCGAATGTGTTGCACAAATATTATGGATGATGCATACTCTAAAAGATTTCAACTTAAATATCACAAATGTAAAAGTATTAATTGACAATATAAGTTCAATTAACTTAACCAAGAATCCTGTGCATCATTCAAGAACCAAACATATTGAAATTAGACACCACTTCATCAGGGATCATGTTACTAAAGGCGATATTGAACTCAAGTACATTGAGTCCAAATCAAATTTAGCTGACATTTTTACAAAACCTCTCCCTGAAAGTGAATTTAGCAACTTACGACGAAAATTAGGGATGTGCTTAATAGACTAGGATCTTTCAAAAATACTTTCAAAAATGATTTTACCAAATTATAAGTCAAATTTATTTGTTTTCAAACTTTCCATTTTTAGATTTTCAAAAACAGTTTTTGCCTTAGACTAGTTTTGAATCCTTAGAAAGCATGTACCCATAGGACTAGTTTTTGAGCATCTCACCAACACCCTAGGTTTACCTTGCTTATGTTTGACAAACATAGAAAGGGGTGAGATGCATAGGCCAACTGTCTGGACTTAAGATGCTTATTTCAGTGCATCAACATAAGTCTGGACGTTAAATACAACTCAGATATTAATCAGATTAAAGTTAATCAGTCAAGTCAAAAAAACTGACTGCTTGTAATCAACTTAATCTGACTAACCATGTGAAAGCTACTATCTTCTGATAGCTAGTTAGTACCTAATTGGTTAGACAGCTGGTTAAAGTTAAATATCAAGTTCAGGAGGAGAATTAACTCAAATTTTGTGTGTGTGAAAAATGCCTTTTAAAACCTAACCTATGTTTGAACATTGATTTACAAAATTTAAATTTAACTAAGTATTTGAAAAATGTGAAAGTTTAATCCCACCCACAATTTTCAAACCTGATTTGAAAAATTAACTATTTCCAAATTTAGCCTTTATCAAATTAGCCTTAAAAATTAATTTTGGCAAAAATTTTATTTCTTGAAAAATTATTTAATTTTTGCTTTGTTTTGAAAAATCGAAGTTGAAAAATTTACCTTTTTGAAAAGTAGATGTTACTTAAACATAAAAAGTAAATTTGAAAAACCTATTTTGAAAATTTCCACACGCTTGAGAGTTAAACTTGATTAACCTTAAATTTATACTTTTCAAAACTCAACCTGTCTCCCCCAAGTCAACTTGACTATTTTTTGACTTGGTGTTAAAAATTGCACTTTTATCTTTCAAATTTTGAACCAAACTTAGATATCTTTCAAAATTTGATTACCTGTTACAGTAACTCTTCACTATGATTATTTACCTTTGTTCATTTTTTTTTATGAATGCCAAAGGGGGAGGAGGGTTAGGTGGTTAAGTTAGCTAAACCAATTTGAAAACATAAACTAACTTTAAAACCACACAAATGCATGTTGTTTCTTGCATATGCTTTCACTAACTTAACCAGGTTGTCATTCCATCAAAAAGGGGGAGATTGTTGGTGTGGCTAGCACTAACGATTTAACCTAGGTTTTGATGAATGACAAATAGGTTAAGTTAGTCTTGTTGTTGTCTGACACTTTGATCGAGTGTGCAGGAGAAGTCCAGCTAGGTCGACGGGCTGACCGGATAGCTAGCGAGAAGTCCAAGCGGGTCAACGGGCTGACCGGACGCTTGGCGAGAAGTCCAGCTAGGTCGACGGGCTGACCGGATAGCTGGCGAGAAGTCCAAGCGGGTCGACGGGCTGACCGGACGCTTGGCGAGAAGTCCAGACGGGTCGACGGGCTGACCGGACGTCTGGCAGGTAAGTGAGGTAAGTCACTGGAGGGGAGTGACTGTGAGGACGCGTTCCCGGGAAGGGGACATTAGGCGTCGATCCGGCTTAGATCCATTTCGGATGTCTAAGTCGAGATCGTGACTAGATTCCGGTCTCGGAAAGACGGAATCTAAGTCATACTCTCTTTATCCATCTGTTGAACTTTAACTGTGCTAACAATTTGTTTTACAGGATGTATATTTGCCTCGGACTAACTTTGTTTTGCAGGAAAAAGGAGTCTTTCTGGAACAAGGTGGTCCGGGCGCCCGGAAGGCGAATTTTATCCAGCCAAGTCGTCGCCACGTGGAGCATCTTGGTTTGAGCAGTTACGTCACACTCCAGGCGCCCGGAAGGGATCCAGGCGCCCGGAACAGCATATAAAAGAAGCCCCATGCAGGAACTTCAAAAATCAATTTTTTACTGAGAACTCTTCTACTGCTGGTCTTGCTGCTCGACGTTCAAGTGCGACGTCAACAACGCTCCGACAAAAGTGCTCCTCCGGTGTTTATTTAATTTTTCTTTGTCGGTATTGCTTTATTATTACTAGCATTTCCTGTACTTATTCTGTAATCATATTTCGACTTGTTAGTGATTGCCCAACGAAAGTGGTCAAGGACCACGGGCCTTCGAGTAGGAGTCGTCACAGGCTCCGAACGAACATCTGTGTCTACTTTATTTTTCCGCTGCGTTTATACTCATCTTTTTCGAATCGATATTCACCCCCCCCTCTATCAAATCTAACGGTCCTACACAATTATCCTTGGGTTAAGGTTGACCAAGTTAGCTAAGCTCGGATTGACTCGAGTTTAAGTTTTGATATTTGACAATATGTGAGAGAGAAGTCAAGTAGGTTAAAGGATGACTGAATACTTATCTAGGAAGTCTTAATTAGAGGTTAGGCAACGGAAAGTCCAAGCAGGGCTAGGTAGTGGAAGAGATAGTTGAGAATTAGGTAGCGAAAGTTCTAGCGGAGTTAGGCGGTTAAAGACCTAATTAGGAAATAGGCAATAGAAGTCCTAGCGGGGCTAGGTGGTTAAAGAACTACTTAGAAACTAGGCGATGGAAGTCCTAGCTAGGCTAGGTCATTGAAGGCCTAGTTGGGAACTAGGCGATGGAAGTTCTAGTGAGGCTAGGCAATGGAAAAGTCTAAGTAGGTCAAAGGTAGACCGAACGCTTGGTAAAGAAATTCCAACGAGGCTAAGCAAATTGAAAAGTCCAAGTGGGTCAAAAATTTACTAGACACTTGGCGGTCGGAACTCCAACATAGAGTTGGCATGCAACGAGGAAGTTTTGATATAGCAAACTTCCAAAGGATATAACTTTTAACTCAGATATCCAAACAAGGCAATTTTTTTAAGAAACGAAGCTCGTTCAGAGATCCATGTTTGTCAAATTCAAGTATCAGTCGAATAATAGGTTTGATCAGTCAACTAATGACTTTAGCAACTAAACAAAATCAAGTTGATTTGATTGCTAGACTCAAGTATCCGATCCACTGTAAATCATCATCGAAGAAGTGAATGAAGCTATTCAGTATTCACTCTCTTCCTTCTCTCTAGTTCGCACAAATCCTAACATCAGCCAAGCAAGACCTCAAGGAGGATATCTAGACTGCACGAGGGAGAAGCCGAGATGGTTTCCTAGACGGGTTATCTCATGATATAAGAATCTCTATAAACCCAATAAATTGGATATCGAAAGAATAAAAAATATATATAATAATTCCAATATTAAACAATTCAGGATAAATAAGTTTTAAAAATTATTTCAATAGAAAGATAAAATAATTTTATATTAAAAATTTTAAAATAAATGAATTAATTTATATTGAATCATATCATTAATATTATTAAATTAAAGTTTTAATTAAATTTTTTTTAAAATACTAATGAATCGTCGAGTTGCGGATTTATCCAATTTCGACTTATTAAATCGGATCAAGGCCACCAGGCCGAGTGACCAATGCTACAAGGCCACCAAGCGGCCACGCGACTGCCTAACGACGTGGTTGCCTGGCGTGGCCTGACCGTGTGGGGGGTAGATGTTTGATTTTGCCACATGGTTGAGGGATCATTTTTTTTATTTTTTAAATAAAAAAAAATATTTTGAAAAAAAAAATGACTCTTTGGAGAATATGAAACTACGATGCATTCTTTGAAAATTTTCGAAATCCATCTTTTGTAAAATGTGAAGGATGCTACTATCAATTTAAAGAGAGAAAATAAAATTGTAAAAAAAATGATAGGAAACTTTTAAAAAATATATATGTTTGTAATTGTTTTTTTTTCATATATCTAATTACTTTGAGAATATATACATTTATTACTGAATTATCAAAAACCGTTTCTAGTATGTTGGGTCCCTCATTTAGTCATTACTATCTCAACTTCAATGCTGAGAGCTCTCGTGGTTAAAATCATGACGTCGTTTGTCAGGTGCAGAGGAAGGATCATCTCTTTTTTGTGGCAAAAGATGAATACGTTTGTTCCCAGTGTCTTCGTCAACTCATCTCAGGATTAACACGGAAAAGATAAATTATGGACGACTACTAATTTTTGGAATAATGATTAATACCTTCTTAATACCATTAGCAGTGGAATTGATCGAGCAGTGGGAAGTAGACAGTGTGTGTAAAGGTATGAGAAACTACTTTTACTGATCTTCTCCCACTAGGAAGTTGTGGAAAAAAAACAAAATCTGTAAAAAACTTTTATGGAACCATAACTCTCGCATTTAATTTAGAGTTCAAGAGTACGTCAATATTATTAAATATGATAGCTGATGCACATAGTCGGTGGAAAATAAATCTGAGGGAGGACACCATAAATTAAATTATTTTTTAAAAAAATATTTAAAAAATATATATCAAAAGTGCGCTCATGAGACATTATATGAATATCTTTATTTCTAGTGCTACTACTGTGATGTAACAATTACTTGACAATTATTATAACATGTAATACTTCATATAATATTATTATAGTATTATAACAATTATTTAGTAGGTTATATATATTGCAGAAGCTATTAGATAGTTGCTATAATTATTTTTAAATGGTTTTAATCAATTTGGAATAATTTTCATTAAGTTGTTAAGGAATATTTTAACATTATAGTTTTTAGAATTTATTATTTTGAGTTTAAAGTTGGACAAAAATAGTAAGTTCTATTTTTCCAAATAGTTTAAGGGAGGCTTCACTTTGATTTTTTATCAAAAGGGTGTTTCATCTCCTATAAAATGATATAATTGTTCTCTAGTACTATTCATTTCCCCCTAAATCTTGGATTAGTCGGACGCGTTATAATAACTATGAAACTGTAAGTGCTACAATATAGAATTTTAAGACTAAAATTATTTGTAGACTTCAAAAAGGCTTTAAACGATATTATTTGAGCTTGAAATTATGTTGTTATGGGTTCCATCCTATAAAGAGTTGTAGATCTCTGAAAGAACTTCGATTGATATATTGTGCATCTTGTTGTTAAGTATAGTCAAAAGTTATAGTATCCCAAAATTTAAGGTTTAATATTCACGTTGTAGTAGCTACGATGTAGTTGCTATAACTGAACTACCACGCAGTTGTAGTAGTTATGAAATTGTAGCTACTACATAATTTGTTGTAGCAATTACGATTTTGTAGTTATTACAATGTGAATGTTAAATCTTAAATTTTAATAAATCATAACATTTGACTCGGATTGAATCATGGGATGTACAATATATCAAATAGAATCTCGTTCAAAGATCAACAAATAGTTACGAGTGGAACATATAATGGCTAGATTTTAAGCTTAAAAATGTCATTTAAATCCTTTTTGATGACTCCGAATAATTTTAGTTTAAAAAAAAAAATCATGTTATAATAGCTATGAAATTATAGCTACTATAACTGTATAGCAGCTACGGAACTATAATGGTTACAATTATGTATCAGCTACAAAATCATAGTTGCTAAAACTATGTAAAGCCACAGAACCATAACTACCACAACTATGTAACAGCTCAATTATAGCAGCTATAAAACTGTAGATGCTACAATTATATAATGGCTACAGTTTCATAACTGTTACAACATACCCGAGCAATTCAGAATTTAGGCGGGAGATGAACAGTACTAAAGGACAATTATGTCATTTTATAGGACATAGAGCACTCTTTTAATTAAAAAAAAGCCTTTTTCATTTTAAAAAATAAAGTAGGACGTCTTTTTATAATTTGGAAAAAAATAAGACTCCCTTTTGACTTTTATCCTTTTAAAGTTTAGTAAAATAATTTATTTTCATGTTGTAAGACAGTTATTAACTAGCTTCTACATATCATCATTGAAATTTTAAAATATTAAACCATAAATTATAAATTCATCCGGAATAATTGATTTTTTAAGTTATAATAGCTACCAAGTATTTTTCTGCACGTTGTAGTAGTTGTATCTTAATAGCTTTTAAACATTATGATTAAATTTTAAATTTTAAAATTTAAATCATAAACTCTAATATTATTATATTAAAATACTAGTTAGCTAGTAGCTTTTGCCCATTGTATTAGTAAATACAAGACAACCGGCACTCCACTTAAATTCAATCGACCTGATCAGTTACATAATTACCCAATTGCTATCCAGCACTGAGCTTTCTTGTCACCCTCTGTCCTCCTCTACAGCTGCAGCTCGTCTCGTCGTGTTCCCATGTTTCTTTGTTGTTCGTCTCTTCTTCGAGATGATCTAGTGGCTAGCCCATTAAATGTTGTAATTATATTTCTTCGCTGTCCCACTGCATTGTCCATGGTCCCATTTCGCCTGACTCGTCCCACAGCTTAGCCTCAATGCTCTCCCAGTTCCAGTCCATTAGCAACTCGTCCTGCTGCACCTCAGAAGATCCGCAGTAGTACTCCACCTGATCCGGAGCCGGCACTAGTGATGCCCCTTCGTCGCTCTTCCTCTCCGGATCGATCGAGTAGATCATGTCCTCGATTATCTTCTCCAATTCAAGGTCCAGGTCAACAGCCGCAGCCGCAGCGGCGGCGTTGCTGGCTTGGTTCGAGTCAGCTGGATCGATGACCACGCTTTGGGCCTCCTCGTTCTGCCCCAGCGAAACTATGGGGCTCGCTGCGGCAATAACCGGTGCAGTTTGGCCGTAAACGTCGACGTTCCCTGTAGTGGAAGTAGCGGTAGTGGTACTTCTGATCTTCTTCATGGCTGACTTCCTCGTCCGGCCTCCGCCGAGAAGCTTGCTGAGGTCGATTGCGACGCTGCTGATTCGCCGGTAACTGTGAATCCTCCGACTCAGGTGGGAGTTCCAGTAGTTTTTGATCTCGTTGTCGGTCCTTCCAGGGAGGTGCCCGGCAATGAGGGACCACCTGCCATTATATAACAAAAGGAAAAAGCTCATGGCTGGCGGTTGCAGTCGCATGTCACACCGCCACGGTTAAGACAGATATGCATGAACTTACACTGGCTGTTTCTGTCATCGACCTAATTCTCTAACATGGTTATAGTTAGTGGTGGATCCAGGAATTCAAGTTTGGAAGGATAGATCATGATAAACAAAGGGTGGTATTTTCCATCTCTACCGGTAGAATCTTATAATACTGAGGATTCTACCGCCGGCAAGGGGGACGACCGCCGATGCTGCCCCCCACTGATCCACCCTTGGTTACAATAAGATCAAAATCCTCTGTCACAATATTTCTGTCTCCGTATTCTCTCATTAATTGGACAGACTAGATCACATCTCAAAGATGCAATATACATCATGAGAATATTATGATCATCCAATCAATAAAAGAACACTGACATACGAACATTTTGAGACAGAATATCTAATTTGAATTAGAGTTGAAGATGAGAATTTTTTTTTAGTAATTTTCAAATTCTCTCCATAATTAAAAAAAATTCCTTATAAATTTTAAATTTTATTATTAATTAATTGATAAACTTCGGTAGAAAAAATAAATTTAAACTTTAACTACAATTCTTAAATTAAAAATCTCAAATATCATGTCATTCAAATCTTTCTAAAAATATGCCCTTAGCACTGCGATTTGGATTTTTTTTAATTTGCATGGAGGGGAAGAAACCAGTACCAGAGAAATGATGCGATTGCCACGTGTACAACTTTCCCATCGGAAAAACTCATGCACGTAGTTCGCTGCGATCCACTCCTGCGTACATGTACATGCAGGGCCAGCCCTGAGACATATCACCGGGAGCTATGACCAAGAGCTCCGATTTTTAGGGGTCCTCAAATTTGACATGTATATATAATATATATTATATATACTTAGATTGTTTTAATAAAATCTAAAAAAATATATTTGATTGGATTATTTTAATAAAAGTCCAAAAATATATATATTGTTGAATTATTTTAATAAAGGTCCAAAAAAAAATATATTTTCTATTAAAATTTAAGAAAAAAAATCTAAAATAGAAAAGAAAGAAAAAAAGAAGGAAAGTAAACGATACTTTTTTCTCTTTCCAAGATTTATTTTTAGTACAATTCTTTCTTTATTAATTTGTTTATAGAAGGCATAAGACTCTAAAGAGTAAAGTATGAATCTTGAATGCTAATTTCCTCCTTTCTTCACCTTTGAATCTCTTCTAATTAAATTAGAAAAGTTTATTAATTTTAGTTTCATCAAAATCATCATTCATCAATATATAAACTTACAACGTAAGTTACTACTCATCTATATTTTTTCTTATTATCAATATTCAATATTGATTTTTAATATTGTATTGGAGTCAATATTTTATGATTTTTCTTACAGATTTGAAAGAGTTTAAATAAATCATTCTAATTTTAATCATCATAGAATAAGTTATATCGATTGTTTTAAGCACAAACCAGGCTTTATTGTTCTTTGACTATTATCTTCACTGCTTATGTTTATTTCATTTTTAGCTTTGTTCCTAGTTTTGTGTGTTTTATTTTTACACTTGAAATTTATAATACAAACATGTTTCTAAAAAAATATCAATCTTGGAGTCAGAAAAGAAACAAAAGAAAAAGAGTGGACAGATTATTAAAACTCACAAAGGTGCTCTTCATAAGTTTTTTAAAACTAGCTCTTCAATTGAAAATTCAGTTAATGAATTGCAAGAAGAAAGTTAAGAAGAACTAAATGATTATGTAACAAATGAGCAGCAATCGAGTAATCAAGAAGAATTAAATAATCATGCAATCAACAAGCGGGAAGAATTGAGAGAAAATGATGATTATAATCATGTAACAAATGAGCAGGAAGAATTGAGAGAAAATGATGATTATAATCATGCAACGAATGAGTAGGAAGAATTGAGAGAAAATGATGATAATGATTTGAATGTAAATGACTTGACAATTTTATGTATTGAAAATGAGGTGTTAGAAAATTTTGATTTTGAAGACCTTATTGATTATTTTGCTTCTCAAAATGCTAGAAGATATAGATTTTTTTCAATGATTATTTCATACTTATTTTTTTTATTTGTAGGTATTACACTTTTTGGAGAAACTTAGGAAACATATTTTGTATGATGTTACATTTTTTAAAGAATCTTGAGAAATAAATTTTGGATGAAGTTTATCATATTTTAAATGAACTATATTGATTTTTATGTTTTTCTATTAAACTATATTCAAATTTACGTTAGTAATTTTTTTTTCCTATAGAGGTTACTTTTCTCTTTTCGCCCAAGGGCCCCCAAAAGTCAGGGCCGACCCTGTGTACATGCCGACGTGGTCAAGCCAGCCAAGGTAATACTCTTTCGTGTGCACAAACTTCAAAAGCTTGCTTGTATGAAAATATAGGTAACCCTGAGCTAAGATTGAGTTGATTATTATGGAATAGAATTTGATTATTTTTCTTGGTAAAGGTGAATAAATTATCTTTTTGATAGTAGTTAATTATAATTTCTTAATTTATCTTTTCATAAATGGTGACCGTGTGAGACCGTTAAGACGACGGATTTCACTTTTATGTTACAATTGTATGAAAAAATAACGATGTCCTTAAATTGGATATAAGAAGAACCTGTTGCCAAGTGTTGCATGCAGCTTGAGGATGATCTCCTCCTCCTCTTTGGTAATGTTGCCTCTCTTCAGGTCGGATCTGAGGTAGTTTATCCACCTCAATCTACAGCTCTTCCCGCATCTCAGCAGCCCTAATATATAGCATGATCAACTTCAATATATTATTAGCTTAGCACATGGAACTAATCTACAAATATAAACATACGATCTATCGATCTACCTGCATTCTTGGGGAGCGATCTCCAGGATCCTTCGCCGTTAGAAGCGATATACTTGATGAGGATCTCGTCCTCCTCGGCTGTCCACCTCCCCTTCTTCATCCCGACCTTGACGCAGCACGGAGCTCTTCCCATGGCGTCGGTGGCGATTGAGCAGAGCAAGCCAGAGCCGCGCGAGAAGTATTTGTAGTGGCGGATCGAGTTCACTGCGTGTTTAAAGTCGCTAGCGGGCCAGCCGCCTTTGTGGCGAGGGGAAGGGAAAAGAGGGAGGAGGAGCTAGCTATGCGAGCGAGGTGGGAAAGAGGGACGCGTGTTGTGCCGGGACCTGCAGGTTGTCGTGGCCTGAGGCGGCGCCCGTACGCCTTTCGCGGACTTCCGATCAACCACGTTGCTGTTGCGCTTCACTGCGATGCGCTGCGCTGCGCTGCTCTGCGTTTAATTCTGACAGGCCTTTGGCGCATATGCGGTGGTAAAAGGCGAACCAATTCATTTCAAGATAACACGAATAAGTGTTGAATAAATATGGATGGAGAAAGGGATGGAAGAAAAGAAATTCTGAGATTTTAATTTTACGTTTGGAGTTTTAAAGTATTTTTATTGATTTATATTGATTCACATATATTAAGGTTTGAACATATATATGGGGAGAGTCTCTCTCATGTGTGGATGCGCAGGAGAGGTGTAAATCCAGGGTTTGTATTTACATTGAACCAAATTGACTCATGTATGAGCGTGACCTGCCCACGCGAATACCGGATCGGTTGGGGCAAAAATTTACCCAAGTAGAACAACCAACATTTTGCCTAAGGTCATTAATGTTGTCTTTAATCTGAGCTCCTATATAAGGAGGCAGAAATACATACACACATTAAAGAAAGCAAAAGCTCTCCTTTTCATTCCCCTCCTCTGTCGTGCACCTCCTGCTCGGCAGAGTGCCCGTGATAGCATTCGGGTATCACTCAGCTCGGCGTGACCACCAGTGCTTGGTCGGATTCACGGTCGATCGTTGTATCCTGGGAAATAGACGTCCCTTGTAATCTTCGAAGCACAGCCGGAGGTGGGCGAATCTGTTTCAAGGAAACTGCGCCTCGGTCAGCTCACCCGGTCGGTCTCTTTGTCCGCCCGACCGATTTCTCTGCCCACTCGAGATTCTCGTCTGGTCTGTCAGCTCGCCCGGTCGGCCAGTCTTTTGACAGTCCGACCTGTCTACTTCGCCCGATCGACCAGTCTGAGCCCGACCTGTCTACTTCGCCGGATCGACCAGTCTGAGTCCGACCTGTCTGCTTCGCCCGATCCGTTAGTCTACGCCCTGCCTGTCTGCTTCGCCCGATCGGCCAGTCCGCGCTCAGCCTGTCTGCTCGACCCGGTCGATCTCTCTAACAGCCCGCTCGACCTGGTTGCTTTGACCGATCTGTCGCCCGACCTATCTGCTGCCCGATCTGCCTCCTGACAGACCTGTCTTCCCGATCTGTCTGCCTCTCGCTCGGCCGGTCTGCTCTGCCCGACCTACCTCGCGGTCTGCCCGACCTGTCTCGCGGTCTGCCCGACCTGTCTCTCTGATCTGATGAATACTTTGCCCGGTCGGCCTTACTGCTCGGTCGACCTTTCTGATCTGCTACGTCCGCCCGGTCAACACAGTGCAGACTGCCTTCATCACTTGGCAGAAACCAGCTTCTACTGACAGCCTGAGATTATCAGCTCAGGTCATCTCAATTGTAAGTTGAATTTAATTCGAGTATTTAAATTCAGCTAATACCGCGTATATCTCCGGCTACAGATTGTTTGTGTATAACAATAAGTAAATCATGGACGATTAACCTTAGATTTTATAGTGACAACACTTCATGGTTAACCACTAGATCGTCCCGAGAGGAGACGACGCATATGTTAAATAATTAAAGATTGCCTACTAAGTTTTGTGTTCGAGTTATTTTATTTATTCAAAATAAGTAAGCTAATTATATGAATGTTATATATAATAAATTTTATAAAATGTTTTAGTTAAGAAAGCTTTTTATATAATATAAATCTCAAACTGAACTCAAGTTAAAAATAATATAAAATTGAATAACTATTTTAATTAGTTATTTAATTAATTATAAATTTGATTTAATTTATTTTGCTAAATAAACAGATTTGAACAATGACTTAATTCATTTATCGGTCCTAGGTTAATTTGAATAATGGTTCTCTCTTTTGTTTTGTTTTTTCATTTAATTTGAACAAATATGGATAAAAAACAATCAAGACAGAAAATCAATTAATCACCGTCCTTGGACATATATCATACTATTTAATTAATTAATTACCATCTGTTACTACATTCACGTCCAGCAGAAAAAACAAGACATATATATTCTTGGTCTAGTGGCTAACGTATGAGATGTTGTTATAATAAGGTCTGAGGTTCGAATTTCAGTAAAATCAAGGTAAATACCTCCTTTATGTGCTAGTCACTATTCCTAAAGTTAGTAATCGTCCGTAATTTATCTCTTTCGTGTTAGCGGAAAAATAATGAATTGAAGAGATTTTATTGTGAAGTTTGTAATTAGTCCCACGTTCAGAATTTTTGACCCGCTCGAGTGGATTATGGCTATGAGGTTGTGACGCTTGTGCTTACATGGGTGTAAATTTAAGATCCGAATATTACTGAACTCAAGTGATTTATGTGCGGGTACAATTTACACACATTGGATATCTGCATAACGGGTGCATCAATACACCAATCTAAAACTATCGGTAATTGATGGGGAATCATTAATTGTCTTGGTAAAATGATAGAACATTAATGGTTGGACGCTAGCTTTATGATCCGGATGGTCGAAGACATTGAATGTGTAAGTACCTTATTGATGATTTTAATATGATCAATCAAGTCAAGTTAAACTTTATGTATTTGGTATCTTGCGTCTGAGTATGCAGGGACTTAGAAACATAAAAAATAGAATAGAAGACGTGGCAAACGAGAAGGATAACATGAGAATCAAGTCGACGGGGTCGGTACATCCGAGGAACGAGAAGCTGCGAAAAAGTATATCGGTAGAGTGAGAAGGATGCACGCGGAGTTCTCAAGGGACGAGAAGTCGGAGCGGAAAACTATTCGAGGTGAAAGCCAGAGTTGGGTTCGAGTGAGCAACTCTGAAAGGCCGGAGGATCACTCAAGCGACTGTAGATGAAGCCAGTGACCGGAGAAGGCGTCGGACGAGTCGACACTAGGCTGACTGGTTTGGGTACCCGGACCACCAAGTTCGGGCGCCCAGACCACCAGGGTGCCAAACAGGCACCTTATCGCAGTGGATTACTCTTCGGATCCACATCAGCAATGGTTTAGGCGCCCGAACATAGTCCAAGCGCCCAGACATGAAAAATTCTATCTTTCAACCGTTATGAAGACATTACGTTGAGATAAACTTTGTCACTCTAGACGCGCCTGGATCACCATCCAGTCACTCGGAGTCTGCCAAGTCAGCAACAGATAAGTTTGACCAGAGCACTATAAATAGAGCTCTAGTTCACTTAGATTTACAACAACACTTGTATTACTTCTTCGATTTCTGTTTTAGTGTTCATACTTCAACTTCTGTAAGAGGTTTCTCTACCTACATCCAAGGAGAACTTTGCTACTGCTTTCAGCATCTTAGATTAACAACTTCCCTGGTTGTAACCAAGTAAAACCAAGTAGCCTCTTTTATTTTTATGCAATTTATTTCTGATTTTTTAACAAGTATTTTTTAATCAAAGTTAAAAGTTGTGAGAAAGGTATATTTGTAATTTCAAACAATTCACCCTCCTCTTACCTATCACACGTGACTAACAAAATGATCATTACTCAATCATTTCATGCAGTTGAGGATGTGAGCCCTTATATAAGGAGGCTCCTGCTTTGATAGAATGAGAGATGCATAATGTAAAACATGCTAGCAATGAAAGTTTCATTCATTTTCCCACATTCTCTTCCTCCCTGCTGGGTACCTACTTGGCAAATCTTCCGTAATAGTGTTCGGGTACATACTCAATTCACACTAACAACTCATACTTGGTTGTCTGTGTGGTCGTGTCATTATATCCTAAGAAACAAACATCCAACATGACATTGAAACACCTCCAGAGGGGATGAATCTATTTTAAGAAAATTGTGTCCAACACATGTCTCAACAGTGCTCTGTACACCTTCCCATTTGACAACATCACCTCTAGTCTGACAGTTGTACCTCCCTCTTAGCAACCAACCCAACTTAGTAGCTTGACTCACTTGGGCCATCTCAAATCAACTTGATAGAAAAGTCTGAATTTATTTGTAAGGATATTTTAAATTCAGATTATTCCCTATAACTCTGACAATGATCTTGTAAGAAGCAAGATTTGTGACCGTCTTAAACAAAGTAAGATTGTCTAACATTAATATTAAAACATATTTTGATATGTTGAGATGACCACAGAAACTATTGAGAAGTAGGATACTCAACAAGTGATGGTCCCCATCATCCCAATTGAAAATGTTCTAATCAACCATGTGTAGAAGCCAGGGAAGTTCATTAGGTTGAACTTCAAGCGGTGGCAGTAGAAGATGTTTTTTACCTAACTACGCTAAACATGGCCTGGTTTTTTATAGAAGAACCTCTCAAGTTAGCTAAGGATGTTACTAATGTCTAGACCATCAATATAGTGGAAGCATGGAACCATTCAGAATTCCTATATAGAAACTACATCCTTAATCATCTTATCAACTTGTTTACACTGTGTATACCATGAAGAGAATGACAAGGAACTTGTTGGCGCTAGGAGCACCACATTGAACCCAAGATTTTGATGTATGACTAAGGTTAAAGTTAGATTTGGTGAGATTTAATGAACTTATGTCAAATGTGTAGAGCAGATTACCTGACAGATGATGAAGTCTTGGATGGGAATCGGGCACTGGCTAGCTAAGTCCTAGTGAAACTAGACAACTGGAGTCCTAATTAGAAATCAAACAAAAGCTAAGTCTTGGTTGGGAACTAATAAGATTGTAAACAAGCCGAGCAAAATCAAGCTTTGGAGTGTTCAAGCTTATTTGATAAGCAAACTGATCTAAGCCGAGCCGAGCCTAAAATGAAATCAAGCTCTTGAAATGATTATTCAAGCTTGGTTAGTTTATTTTTATGAGCTTGAGCTTGGTTCGAGCTTGGCTTAAACTTGGTTCGTTTAAATGTGATAGAGCTCACAATTCAAGCTTGGTTCGTTTAGATATTATCGAGCTCTCAATTCAAACTTGTTTGATTGATTATTGAGCTTAATAATTCAAATTTGTTTATTCATTTCAAAAGTTTTTTTTTGTTTATTTAGCATATTGATAAGAGTTTTATTAATAAAAATAGTTCACTAACATTATTCACGAACATTATTCACAAATATTGTTCACGAGCGTTATTCACGAACATTAATAAGCTGAACACATATATGTTAAAGCTTGTTTGTTTAGTTTAACAAGTTGTTAAATCTTGTTTATTTAATTGATCTTATGTGTATTAAACAAACATAAATAAGATCTTACCAAATTGAACACCAAGCTTATTCACAAACGTTTGGTTCGTTTATAGTCCTAGGAACCAAGCAAGTAAATCTTAGCTAGGAACTAAGTGTATCAAGTCCAAGTGAAGTTAGCTGGGAGTTGATGTCTTAGAAACAAGTTCAAGTGAAGTCAGTTGGGAGTTGAAGCTGTTAGGATCCGTTGGCTAGCTAGAAGGGGGGTTGAATAACCCCTGCACAAAATCAAAACAAACCTTTCTCGGACTTAAAATAACACTTGCATAAACGATAAATAAAAGAAACTGAAAGAGACTAAGAGAGTTTTACTTGGTTACAACCAGGGAGGTTGTTAATCTAAGAAAATGATGCGCACTAATTTCTCCTTAAGCTTCTTTACAGCAATGAAAGCTTAAAAAGTAAGAAGCTAAACAAAACAGAAAAGCTCACAAGTGTTGTATCAAGAATTGCTTGTTGTACTTAGCTTCTTGGAGCAAGACTATATTTATAGACTTGGTCGGGGCGCTTGGAAGGGTTCCAGGTGCCTGGAAGGGGATAAAACTTTATCCCCTTCGTAACAGATCACGGTTAAACGCGATCTGGATAATATCGTATTCTGGGCGCTCGGAAGGGTTTTGGGCGCCCGGACTAATTCCGGGCGTCCGGACCCTTAAAGTCAACAATGTTGACTTTTTTTATCCGGACCCTCTGCTCCGGTGCTGCTTGCTACAGTCCGGGTCTTCCGCTTCGGCTCCGCTAGCTTGGGTTATTTTGGCCATCAGGAATAGGGCTCATCCGAACCCAACTTCTGGCCTTCTCGAGCAACCTTCCGCTCCGGCTTCTCGTCCCTCAGAAACGTCACGCGCCTCCTTCTCGTTCGCCCGCGTACTCTTCTGCAGCATCTCATCCCTCAGATGCATCGAGCCCGTCGGCTCTCTCCCGTTTCGTCCTTCTCGCTAGCTGTATTTTTTGCTCGACTTCCTGTGCTCCTAAGCTCCTGCATACTTAGACGCAAGGTTAAACACAACAGGACCTAACTTAACTTGTTTGATCACATAAAAATAACCTTGGGGTACTAACAATCTCCCCCTTTTTTATGTGAGCAACCCAAGTTAAGGTAGGGTAAACAACTATAAATTTAGAACACTAAATTTTGCAATAAAGTGTAAAAAGTAAAAAATTTTAAGCTACCTTTTAAGCAACCTCCCCCTAGACTTAATTTTCCCTTCTCCCCCTTTAATCACATAAAAAATGAGGTACCAAAAAAAATCTAAGGGTAACGTTTATAAAACTCTGATTTTCAAATATTTTTTTAAAAAAATTATCAAGATTTAAAATACTGAAAATAATTTTGATAGTACTAAAAATGTAATATTAAAAAATTCTAAGTAAAAATTTTTGTGAAATAATCAATAATTTCCTCAGTTAAACAAATTTTCAAAAAAAAATTGTAGAAATTTTGGTAAAGTAAATCTGATACTTAAAAAAAAACTTTAAGTAAAAAAAAAATTTAAGGAAGAAAAGATTTACTAAGGGAAAAAATTTCTAAGTTTAAAAAAAATTGTGCAACATATAAAATACATTTTGGTAAAGCACAAGTTTATAAAATAACTTTAAAAAAACTTTAAGTTAAAAAAGATGAGAATTTTTTCTTAAAGTTAAACAGATTTGTATAGAAAATTTTAAGAATTTTTTTAAAAAAATTGAATAACTATTCAAAGCATTATCTAATTTCAATTTTAATGTTTTATCAGTTAGTCAATTAAACATTTTAATTCAATATTTAGTTCCAGACTGTGGCGAGGCACTGGGCCTTCTTGGTTATTGGATCAACAACCACTTTCTAGACAAACTCTCATAAGGAAATTAAAACGTTTAATTTTTGTTGAAAGCACTAAGTCTAATTAAAGTTCAAGTTAAACAAGACTTTAGAACTCAATATAGGTTCCAGCCAACTAGATTAACTAAATATTTTTTAGGAACATATTTTTTTGAATTTTTTCTAATTCGTCCTTTGTGATATTTAAAATAACAGTTCAAATTATATCTTCTAATACTTGTACTATATGTGCATATATGATTTTTCAAGTTTTGTTATTTCTTTTTATAAATTATCATTTTCTAATTTTAATTTATCAAAATCTTCTAATGGACAAGATTTTGCTAGAATTATTTTTAATTCTTTAATTTCCTTTTCTAATTTACAATAATCTTTAGATAATAATTTTATGAATTTAAACACTTTATCGGGAGGAAGAGATCGTACCTGACTTACCTTGTCGATCTCGTTGTCCGTGGCTCCCCCTGAACTGCTGCTTTCTTCTGATATCGCTCCCCATTCATCGATGCTCTTGATGCTCATTTCGGAAGAGCTTTCTTCGTGTTCGTCTTGATGACTTGCCATCAACACAAGCCCGGAAAAAGCCTCAACTTTCGATTCGTACAATATTTCATCCCACGTCGCCTTTAAAGTCTTGTACTTGTTCATTTGGACAGGCTTCTTTTCTTTGTCCTTATCCTTGTTTCTTAGCTTAGGGCAGTTATACTTAACGTGCTCTTCTTCGTTGCAGTGATAGCATCTGATTGCCCTTTTCTTTCTACCCTACGGGCGGTTAGTTTTTCTTGATTTAAATAATTTTTTAAAATGTCTTACCATCATAACCATTTCTTCGTCATCAAGAGAGGATTCTGACTCATGTTCATCTCTCGTTGCCTTGAAGGTGATGTTATGCTTCGACTCCTTCGTACCTGCACATCTCGATTCATGCACTTCAAAAGTTGAAAATAATTCTTCTAAGGTAATAGATTCTAAGTCCTTAGAGATATAGAAAGCATCTACTAGTGATGCCATTTTGTATTTCTAGGGAAGGCATTAAGAGCGTACCTTAGCGAATCTCAGTTGCTTACCTTTTCTCTGAGATTCAAAAGTCCGATGATGAGCTCCTTAATCCTCAAGTGAAGTTGTGCAATCGTTTCATCTTCTTCAAATCGTAGGTTGGTGAGCTGTTTACGAAGTAAGTCCCGTCTCGCTAGCTTGGCTTCAGACGTCCTTTCGTGTAGCTCAAGGAACTTCTCTCAAAGCTCCTTTGCTGAGTTATAGGTTCTGATCCGGTTGACTTCTTGTGGCAGAAGGATGCTCAGCAGATGAAACTCTACTTTGTCGTTTGCCAAGTAGTCGGCTTGCTCTTTCACTGGTATTCTTCCTTACCCTCGGGTGCCACAAAATCAAACTTCACTATTAAAAGTAATTCAAAGTCGATTTTAAAAAATACCTGCATTCGCTTTTTTTAGCTAGCGAACTCCCCCTTGAACTTCGGTGGGTATATGTCTCGTCCGACCATTGATTCGGTGCTTCGATCAACGATTAGTCCTCCTGAAGCGTCCTTGCTCTGATATCACTTGTTAGGACCCATTGATCGGCTAGAAGGGGAGTTGAATAGCCACTGCACAAAATCAAAATAAATCTTTCTCGGACTTAAAATAACACTTGCATAAACGATTAATAAAAGAAACTAAAAGACAGAGACTCAGAGAGTTTTACTTAGTTACAACCGAGAAGGTTGTTAATCCAAGGAAATGATGCGCACTAATTTCTCCTTCAGGCAGAGAAGCCGCTTTACAACAATGAAAGCTCAGAAAGGAAGAAGCTAAACAAAACAGAAAAGCTCACAAGTGTTGTATCAAGAATTGCTTGTTGTACTTAGCTTCTTTGAGCAAGACTATATTTATGACCTTGGTCGAGGCACCTGGAAAGGTTCCAGACGCCTAGAAGGGGATAAAACTTTATCCCCTTCGCAACAGATCATGGTCAAATACGATCTGGATAATATCGCATTCCGAGCGCCCGAACTGGTTCGGGCCCTCTACTCTGATGCTGCTCGCCTCGGTCCGGGTCTTCCGCTCTGACTCCACTCGCTTGGGTGATTTTGACCATCCGAAATAGGGCTCACCCGAACCCAACTTTCGGCTTTCTCGAGCAACCTTCCGCTCTGGCTTCTCGTCCCTTGGAAACGTCACGCGCCTCCTTCTCGTCCACCCGCATACTCTTCTGCAGCACCTCATCCCTCAGACGCACCGAGCCCATCGGCTCTCTCACGTGTTGTCCTTCTAGCTAGACGCGTCTTTTGCTCGACTTCCTGTGCTTCTAAGCTCCTGCACACTTAGACACAAGGTTAAACACAACAAAACCTAATTTAACTTGTTTGATCACATCAAAATAACCTTGGGGTATCAACAGAAGCTTGGCAACTCAAACAAGATGGGTCAGCTAGGAGTTGAACATATAGCTAAGTTAAGTGCTAGTAACTTTGAATTTTGCATCATACTCATTAGGTGTAAGAAATATAGGGAGGCAAGGTTCAAAAATTCCAAGCAATCGAAAGGAATCTGAGCTACCATATGGAGATAATGTTGGAAGACAAACAATCTGTTGTCGAAGATTGTTAGGGGACTTAGTTGAATTTAAAAAATTACACAGAATTTAAATTCAACTTACAGTTGAGCTGACCTAAGCAGATGATCTCACACTGTTAGTAGGGGTTAATTTTTATCCAAATGTCAACCTCAGAGTGACTGAGTGAGCAGAGCGCCCGAGCAAAAAGACCGGTCGGACGAGGCAGACAGGCCTAACAGGAAAGGCCGGTCGGACGAGGTAGACAGACCGAGCAAGAGAGTCCGGTCGAGTCGAGCAGACAGATCGGGCGGTAGACAGGACGAGCTGTCAGAGAGGTCGGTCGGGTCGTGTGATGTATGCCCAAGGGCTGAAGATAGGAGAGATCAGTTATCACTTCCGGAAGGCCCAATTACAAGACTACGGGCAAAGCGTTTCAAGGAAGCACTAAATGGGCTAATCAAAAAACATTGGGAGGACTATGAGCAAGGAGAAACCAAGATAATCGCAACTGCTAGTCGTGGCCTAATCCACGTAATCGGGCACAACCATCCATGACTGGCCGCGCTTAACGGAAGAACGCTAATAAGCATGCAAAGCATGGGAATTCGTTCATGCATGAAGACTTAAGTATTTTATATTGTTTAATGAAGCATGCAACTTGGGACTCTAATTGTGCATGCATTTATTTTGTTTTGGATTTCTAAATAGCTTGCATGAGGCATGCAACATTGGGACTCTAATTGTGCATGTACTTATCTTGTATTTTCCTTGTTCACTCCCATTATATAAGGGAGGGACATCTTAGTATGAAGCAACTTAGTTTTTGGTGAGATTATGTGCTCTCTTAGTTCTTGAAAGAACTTGCTAAACTTATTGAGTCTACTCTCGTGGCATTCAACCCATCGAAACTTATCACCCCTAGGTGTGGCGTTTCTTTCCTTCGTAGGCTTGGTTCGTGCCAATTCTTGGTTACGGGTTAAGGCTCACACTCTTGTCATTTAGTTCTTGGGGTTCTATCCACCTTTGTTTCGGGTTCCATCACATTTATTGGTGGGGTTCGTATCATCTGGTATCAGAGCTTTGGTTCAAAGGCAAGTGCAAATCTATCTTTACTTGTTGTTCAGCCAAAAGCAAAAAAAAAAAAATCATGGAAAAAAAAAGGAAAAAAAAAAAAGCACAACGAAAAGACAAAAAAAGAAGAAGAAGAAGAAGAAGAAAGCGCAAAAAAAAACTGCTTGTGTGAATCGAAGTAAATTGTCTTCAACAATTCTTTTCTTGTTTTCCTTATTCTCAAACTTCTACTCTTTCATTTTCTCTTAAAATTCTACCATCATAAGTTTCGGTGGTATCTTTTGAATTGCTACGTGATATTCTGATTTGTTCTAGAGGTTGATCAAGAACTGAGAGATATCATCAATTGAGAGCTACCACCCAAACGTGAGTTGAGTGCTTGTGAGGTTTTCTTTCATTTTGCAGCCATGTCCAACAACCAGGAGGATGGAGCAAATGAGGGGGTTAGGCCACTTCCGAACTTGCAATTACAAGCATTGATGGGGGAGATGCAGCGGATGATGAGGGCGGAATTAGAATCTATCCATGAGAGGTTGGATCGGGTGGAGGATGGGACACCAAGAAGACATCAACAAGACCGTATTACTAGACCACAACGAAGACATGCCCAAGGGATTGATGTCAAAGAAGATGAAGAGGTTATTGTGGAAGACTTTGATAAGCAAAACTACAATCGAGGCAGGATTGGACATCGAGGAGATAGGAACGGAACTAGAAGAAATAATGATTTAGGAGGGATTAAGATGAAAATTCCAACCTTCCAAGGAAGAAATGACCCAAAAGCTTACTTGGAATGGGAAACTAAGATGGAAATGATATTTGACTATCATGAATTCTCAGAGTTTAAAAAGGTGAAGTTAGCTTCCATTGAATTCACTGATTATGCTATTGTTTGGTGGGATCAAGTGGTGATGACTCGGAGAAGGAATAGAGAGCAACCTGTGTCCACTTGGAAGGAGATGAAAGTGCTCATGAGAAGGAGGTTTGTACCCAGCCATTATTATAGAAGCTTATATCAGCGGCTTCAAAGGTTATCTCAAGGCTCTAAAAGTGTGGATGAATATTTCAAGGAGATGGAGTTGTCCATGATCCGAGCTAATATCGATGAAGATAGGGAAGCCACCATGGCCAGGTTTTTACATGGTTTAAACCCAGAAATTACTGATATTGTTGAATTGCAACATTATGTTGAGCTATCAGACATGGTCCACCAAGCACAAAAAGTGGAAGAACAACTCAAGAGGAGAGGATTGGCTAGGAGGGGACAACCAATGACTACTTATAGCACATGGCGGACAGCTCCAAGAAAGGAGGAACAACCTTAAAATAAGCCAAAGTTTGAACCCTTCAAGAAGCCCAAACCTACACCATCTACTAATCAAGGTAATCGCGAGCCCATTTCCTCCAAAACTCGTGATATCAAGTGTTTTAAATGTCAAGGGCATGGTCATATAGCTAGTCAATGTGTGAACAAAAGGGTGATGGTAATAAATGCTCAAGGTGAACTTGAATCAGAAGATGAGGATGAAATAGTTGAAGAAGTGCCACAAAAAGAGGACAGTGATGATGAACAACATGCTGTTATCGGAGACTTATTGGTGGCCCAACGAGTTCTAAATCTACAAGCTAAGGAGGAAGTGTTGGATCGTGAAACGTCGATAGAGGGGGGGTGAATATCGATTCGAAAAACAATGAGTATAAATGCAGCGGAATAAAAAAAATTGAACACAGTGGATTTACTTCGTTCGGAGCCTATGACGACTCCTACTCGAAGTCCCGTACTCCATGAGTACTTTCGTTGGGCAATTCACTAGCAATTTGAAATATAGATTACAAGTTAAGTACAATATTGCTAATAAGGAAAAATTACCGACAATAAAAAGACTTAGAACATAAAGGAAAAGCTTGTTGGAGATCGCAGCACAGCAGGAGCACAAGGAAGCAGATTCTTCATTCTGAGAGTTGTGTCCTTGAAGCTTGCTCACCCCCTCCTTTTATAGCCCTTTGGAGGGATCTCCAGAGCTTATCAGATCCAAAAAATTCGGATCAGATGAGGAGAGTTCGAATCTGATTGATCCGAGTCGTCTCCAACTACTTGTTTGACACAGTCATCTTCCGAAGGTCATAACTTTTGACTCCGAACTCGGAATCAAGCTCTGTCAGTTGCTACGCATGCAGAATTTGAAGATCTACATTTGTATCTACAAAATAGAGTTAGAAAAATATATGTATAGACATTTTATATAGATTTATGAGTTAGGTCCTGTCTTCGCGAGACCAGAACCTAGTTAGGGTCTCAATTTAGGGATCCAAAATGGACCTAAACTGGACCGACGCCTACTGTCCCTTAACTGGGATGCATCCTCACAGTCACTCTCCTCCAGTGACTTACCTTTACTTACCTGCCAGATGTTCGGTCAGCCCTTCGACCCGTCTGTACTTTGTGCCAGCTATCCGGTCAGCCCGTCGACCTAGCTGGACTTCGTGCCAAGCGTCCGGTCAGCCCGTTGACCCGCTTGGACTTCGTGCCAGCTATCTAGTCAGCCCATCGACCTAGCTGGACTTTTCGCCAAGCGTCCGGTCAGCTCGTCGACCCGCTTGGACTTCATGCCAGCTATCTGGTCAGCCCGTCGACCTAGCTGGACTTCTCGCCAAGCGTCCGGTCAGCCTGTCGACCCGCTTGGACTTCGTGCTAGACATCCGGTCAACCCGTCGACTTGTCTGGACTTAGCTTACATACTCGATCAAAGCATTAGATAACGACAAACCTAACTTAACCTATTTGTCATTTATCAAAATCTGGGTTAAATCGTTAGTGCTAACCGCACCAACAGGAAGAAGGTAATCAAAGGGAGAATTTGTTTCATACCCGTTTCTTTGTCAATAACAAGGTTTGCAGTGTTATTATTGATGGGGGGAGTTGCACCAATGTGGCAAGTACTGATTTGGTGGAGAAATTATCACTACCAACTCGGAAACATTCACGACCTTATCGACTGCAGTGGCTAAACGATTGCGGAGAAATCAAGGTAACAAAATAAGTCTTGGTAGCAATCTCCATTGGCAAATATGAAGATGAGCTGTTGTGTGACGTGGTTCCCATGCATGCATGTCATCTATTGTTGGCAAGACCTTGGCAATTCGATCGAAAGGTAACATATGATGGCCTCACAAATAAGTATAGTTTTACTTTGAAAGGGCAACCTATTATTCTTGTACCATTGACTCCAAGACAAGTTATGGAGGACCAGTTGAGACTACAAAAAGCAAATGAAAAGAAGAAAGAAAAAGAAATTGAGAGAAAAAAAATTGAGAAAAAAGAAGAAGAGGGAAAGAAAAATGAGAGGAAAGAAGATGAGAGGAAAGAGACAAAATGAGTGGGCAAGGAAAAAAAAGGAGAGAGAAAGAAAAATATTTTTTATGCAAAAAAAAGTGAGATTAAGCGAGCTTTGTTTTCAAATCAGCTGCCCCTTATCTTTTTGTATAAGGAGGCACTCTTGAGCACTAACGACCTTAACAATTCTTTGCCTAATGTTATTGTTTTTCTCTTACAGGAATTCAAGGAGGTCTTTCCTGAAGAGGTTCCGCATGGTTTACCTCCCATTAGAGGAATTGAACACCAAATTGACTTCATACCTGGTGCCTCCATTCCGAATCGACCTGCCTATAGAAGCAATCCGGAGGAAGCAAAGGAACTTCAGAGGCAAGTTAATGAATTATTAGAAAAGGGGTATGTTCAAGAAAGCATGAGTCCTTACGTCGTGCCTGTGTTACTAGTTCCCAAGAAGGACGGAACATGGAGGATGTGTGTGGATTGTCGAGCCATCAACAACATCACAGTAAAGTATTGTCATCCAATTCCTAGGTTTGATGATATACTTGATGAATTGCTTGGTTCTTGTGTGTTCACAAAAATTGATCTTAGGAGTGGATATCATCAGATTAGGATGAAGGAAGGTGATGAATGGAAAACTGGTTTTAAAATTAAGCATGGCTTATATGAATGGTTAGTAATGCCTTTTGGCTTAACTAATGCTCCTAGCACTTTTATGCGTTTGATGAACCATGTTTTGCGTGCTTTCTTAGGGCAATGCTACTAAGGTGGCAGCTGTTGCAGTGGGAGACGTCTACTTATCTTTTAGTAGAAATAGGAATTTGATTTTAAGAAATTGTCTTTATGTACCCAGTTTTAGAAAGAATTTAATTTCAGTTTCTAAGCTGTTTTTAGATGGATATTCAGTTTCTTTCAGTAACGATGTAGTTATTAAGAGAAATAAAGTGATTATCTGTTCTGGTACATTAGTTGGCAATTTGTATACTTTAAATCCAATTTCTTCCACAAAGCAAAACATGGAAATTTATAACTCATCTTCTAACTCAAATAAAAGAAAAGAACCTTCGGAAATGAACCAAACATATCTTTGGCATCTAAGGCTTGGTCATATTAACTTAAGTAGGATTCAGAGGCTTATAGCCGATGGACTTTTGGGTTCATTAGAGTTGAAAAATTTTCCAACTTGTGAATCCTGCTTGGAAGGTAAAATGACCAAGAGGTCGTTCAAGGCCAAGGGGTATAGAGCCAAAGAAGTGTTAGAGTTGGTTCACTCTGATTTGTGTGGTCCTATGTCTGTCCAGGCAAAAGGAGGTTTTGAATATTTTGTCTCTTTCATAGACGATTATTCAAGATATGGATACATTTACCTAATGCGCCGCAAGTCCGAGTGCTTTGATAAGTTCAAAGAATACAAGGCTGATGTGGAGAAACGACTAGGTAAAAGTATCAAGATACTACGGTCAGATCGTGGTGGCGAATACCTCTTAGGAGAGTTTAGGAATTACTTATCAGAGGCTGAGATTCAATCCCAACTGTCCGCACTTGGTACACCCCAATAGAATGGTGTGGCAGAACGAAGGAATAAGACTCTTATGGAGATGGTTAGATCGATGATGAGTTATTCAGAATTACCAAATTCGTTTTGGGGATATGCTCTGAAAACAGCAGTGTATGTTCTGAACTTAGTACCTTCTAAATCAGTTTCTTCTACTCCCATAGAATTGTGGAATGGGCGAAAACCCAGTCTAAGACATATTCGGATTTGGGGTAGTCCAGCACATGTGCTGAAACCAGATGCTGATAAGTTAGAATCCCGTATAAAAGTTTGCGTGTTTGTAGGATATCCCAAAGGAACGAAAGGTGGTTTATTTTATAGTCCTAAAGACCAGAAGGTCATTGTTAGCACCAATGCCCAGTTTTTAGAAGAAGACTATATAATGGATCACAAGCCCAGTAGCAAAGTTGTTTTAGAAGAACTTAGAGAGGACACGTCTACTTCAGTACCAACAGTACAAGATGAAGTACCACAAGAGACTGCAACACGTGTCACACATGATACACAACCACAAACTGTGCCTCGTCGTAGTGGGAGGGTTGTTAGGCAGCCTGATAGATTCATGTTTTTGGGAGAGTCTTCGGACTTGATCCCGGGTAAACATGAACCTGATCCCCGAACATATGACGAAGCACTCCAAGATATAGATGCAGCATCTTGGCAAAAGGCAATGAATTCTGAAATAGAGTCTATGTACTCTAATAAGGTCTGGGAGCTTGTAGAACCACCTGATGGTGTAAAAGCCGTTGGATGCAAGTGGATCTACAAAAGGAAAAGAGGGACAGACGGGAAGGTAGAAACCTTCAAAGCTAGGCTTGTTGCGAAAGGGTACACTCAGAAAGAGGGAATCGATTATGAGGAGACCTTTTCACCGGTAGCCATGCTTAAGTCTATCCGGATACTCTTATCCATTGCTGCTCATATGGATTATGAGATTTGGCAAATGGATGTCAAGACAGCTTTCCTTAATGGAAGTCTTGAAGAGAACATCCATATGAAGCAACCAGAAGGGTTCATTGAAAAATGCAAAGAGCATCTAGTGTGCAAGCTCAATCGGTCCATTTATGGACTGAAACAAGCTTCAAGGTCATGGAACATCCGGTTTAATGAAGTAATCCAGTATTATGGATTTATTCAGTGTCCGGATGAGTCTTGTGTATACAAGAAGTATAACGGAAACGTGGTGGTATTTCTTGTACTATACGTAGATGATATTTTGTTAATTAGCAACAATGTCAAGGTATTATCAGACGTAAGGGTATGGTTGTCCAAACAATTTGATATGAAGGACTTAGGAGAGTGTGCACACATTCTTGGGATCAAAGTGATAAGGGATCGCAAGAAAAGAATGTTGTGTCTGTCCCAAGCTTCATATATAGATACAATCCTTGCTCGTTTTAGTATGCAGGATTCCAAGAAAGGTTTCTTACCTTTTAGGCATGGAATAGCTCTATCTAAAGAGATGTCTCCTAAGACATCAAAGGAGATAGAAGACATGAAAGCAGTTTCTTATGCCTCGGCTGTAGGAAGCCTTATATATGCAATGCTATGTACGAGACCTGATATTTGTTTTGCCGTGGGCATGGTCAGCAGATATCAGAGTAACCCTGGACAAGGACATTGGACTGCGGTAAAGCATATATTAAAGTACCTGAGAAGGACTAGAGATTATATGCTAGTTTACCAAGCAGACGATTTGCTCCCTGTGGGTTACACGGATTCAGATTTCCAATCAGATAAGGACAGTAGTAAGTCTACATCAGGCTATGTGTTTACTTTAGGAGGTGGAGCCATTTCATGGAGGAGTGTTAAGCAGAAATGCGTTTCGGACTCAACCATGGAAGCTGAGTATGTAGCAGCTTCTGAAGCAGCTAAAGAAGCAGTGTGGCTCAGGAACTTTCTAATGGACTTAGATGTGATTCCTGGTTTGCCCAAAATCATCACAATTTATTGTGATAATAGCGGTGCAGTTGCAAACTCGAAGGAACCACGAGCTCATAAGGCAAGTAAACATATAGAGCGCAAGTACCACCTGATACGAGATATTGTGAAGCGAGGAGAAGTTGTCATCGCCAAGATTGCATCAGCGGATAACCTGGCAGATCCTTTCACTAAAGCCCTTCCGGCGAAAGCTTTCGATCGGCATGTGGAGGGAATGGGAATCAGATGTATGGTAGAAGATATGGCAGCTTAGTCATTAGTATAAGTGGGAGATTGTTGGAGTGTATACTGAAAGCCTAAGCTTTGTAAACATTCATTATGAATAAAGAATCACATTTGGTCAAATTGTCTACATTTAGTTGTAGTTGTTCAATTAATTTATACTGTAGATAACATAGTATGTGGTGTCACATGCAGAAGATGATGTTATCAGTACCTTATAAATTATAAACAGTAGCTCACGACCAAAATGGAAAGGAACAAACCATTAGAAGGTCGTAGTGTAATTAGGTATCAATTTATCTTGACTGTATAATTACACTAGTACACTTAGAGTGTATTGAGTAGGACCATTTGAGGTCGTTTCTTTTATACTGATTTTATAAAGAAACAAAGACCTCGGTTATTATGGAATTGTGTGCTCTTAATCCTGATATAATAACAAGCACATATATTTGATATTTATTTCTTTAATTTATCAATGGGTGAGATTTAGTTCGATAAATCAATAAGCTTGATAAGTTGGGAAATGGTATCACTTATAGTGTGTGTTGTTGATTATAGAAGGAAACTGTGTCCTAGAGATACTAGGTTGATAATGTCCTCAAGAGGAGCTCATAAGGATTGTCATGTTAAACCCTGCAGGTGGACTTAGTCCGACATGATAATAAGGTTGAGTGGTACTACTCTTGGACTAAGATATTAATTAAATGAGTTGTCAGTAACTCACTTAATTAGTGGACATTCGACATCTTAAACACAGGGAGACTAACACACTCATAATAAGAAGGAGCCCAAAAATGTAATTTGGGATTGGTGCGGTAGTTCAATAATAGTTCTCTAGTGGAATGAATTATTATTGATAAAATTAAGTTGTGTGTTCGGGGCGAACACGGGATGCTTAATTTTATCAGGACACCAAAATCAATTCCTCCTCTCGGTCCCTATCGTAGCCTCTTATTTATAGAGTACTATACCCACCTATACCCACCTTCTATACCCACCAATAGGGGGCCGGCCAAGCTAGCTTGGGAACCAAGCTAGGGCCGGCCTAGGTATAAGATTGGGTGGCCGGCCCTAGCTTGAACCCAAGCTAGTGGGGGCCGGCCAAATTAAATTAAAAAAGAATTTTTATTTTTATTTTTATTATGTGGAAGATATAATTTATTAAAGATAATTAAAATTAAAATATCTCTCTTGTAAAAGATCTACAATAGATTAAAGAAAGAGATTAGATCTCTTTCCTTATTTGTAGATTGGTGAGATATTTTATTTTCTCTTTAAAAATTATTCACATGTTGTAAAATTAAAATTATGGAAATTTCTTTTTATCAACCATGAAGAGATTTTTGAAGAGAAATTTTAATTTTAAAATTTCCGGAAACAAATTAGGAAGTTTTAATTGTTGATTGAAACTTGTCCAATTTGTTCTTCATGATGTAGCCGGCCACTTGAATTTAATTGGGAAAATTTTATTTTATTTTTCTCAATTAAATCATGTCAAGGAAATTAAGGAAATTTTATTGTAATTAAATTTCCTAATTTGCCTAGGCCAAGGAATATAAAAGAAGGGGTGAGGGTGCCTTCAAGAGATACAACCTCTATTATTTCTCTCCCTCTTTTGTTCCTTGGTGTGGCCGGCCATCCTTTCCCTCTCTTCCTCTCGTGGTGGCCGAACCCCTCTCTTTCCTTGGAGCTCTTGTGGTGGCCGGATACTACTTGGAGAAGAAGAAGAAGAAGAAGAAGAAGGAGAGGAAGCGAGCATCTCTTGAAGCTTGGTTAGTGTTTTGATTTTCTTCCTTGGTGAAGCTTCTTTCTTTGTGGCCGAACCTAGCTAGGAGGAGAAGAAGGTGGTTGGTGGTTTCTCATCTCGGAAGATCGTTGCCCACACAACGTCCGAGGTTAGAAGAGGAATACGATAGAAGATCAAGAGGTCTTTCTAGAAGGTATAACTAGTAGTTTTTCCTTTTCCGCATCATACTAGTTATTTATGGAAATAATACCAAATACAAGAGGCTTACGTTCTAGTATTTCGAATATGTTTTTCGATGTTGTGTTCTTTTGTTTTATTTATCCTTGTGATTTGATTGTTCTTTTCGGTTAACCTAAAGTTATTTTAGGAAATTAAATATTAGCTTTCTATAAAAGGTTTTGTCTAGTCGGTGGTGGTTGCTCCCATATCCAAGAAGGTCATGTGCCTCGCCACGTCAGTACTGGGAACCAATTATGGAAATTAATATTTAATGGAATTAATAACTTAAGGCGATTTGGGTCGAACGTGTTAAGTTCCGCAGGAGACCCAAGTCAAAACCTAAAAGAACGAATAGATTAAGTTTTGAATCAAACGTGTTAAGTTCCGCAGGCGATCCAAAATTTAATTTAAAAGAACACATGGTAGCTAGGAAAAGGTTCAGACCTTTGTACAAAATTTTTGTACAGTGGAACCTCTAGGTTTTCCGAGTAGCAACCAACATCTAGAAGGTTGACCGCATCTCCATGACCTGGATGGTAAGCTGTCTTTTGTGTTGACCGAGTCATCAAAAGTCCTCCAGTCAACAATCCCTGCATCCAGTGACCGGGTAGCCCCGATCTCTGGTACCTCGGTGCTCGAGGTGAATTCCACAAGTATATAAGCAGCTGAATACTAATAACAGAATAGTGAAATACATGCAGGAAAAGCACGGTAACGTACCCTGGCCCCGGGGGGGTGCCATCGGATAAATCGATGAGCTGGTCATGGTGCTGATCGAGTCATCGTGTGGCGACATGGGATCTAATGCAGCAAGGGTCCCATGAGACGGCTCGTAGGCCGGATATGATAGCGGCTCGTAGGCCGGCACACGGCACGCAAGCCGGATAATACGAATGACTCGCAAGCATAATAATGGTGCGAAGAATGAAATACAACGGCACGATGGCCGAATCCACATCGGCTCACAAGCCGAACATAATCTTGGCGCGAAGGCTGGAATAAGCAAACCTAAGCCCGTCAGATGACAGCTGCTCGGAGGGTGATGACGGCTGCCCGGAGGTGTCGGTGGCTGCGGCAGCAGCTGCCGAATGTGACGGCGCTGGACGCCGGAGGCGCTTGACGCCGGAGGCGCTTGACGCCGCAGGCGCTTGACGCCGCAGGCGCCGGCCGCCGGAGGCGCTGTGGCGCTGCTGGAAGAAGCGACACCTGCTGCCGGAGACGCCGCCGGGAGAGGAGGTGGCGCTGGATGGCGGGAGAAGCTGCGGTGGTCGCTACACACGATGGCGGTGGCCGCCGGACTCGGCAGCTGGACGTTGTGGCTGTGAGCGGCACTGCGAGGAGGTGTAGCAACGGAGATGTTGCTGCCAGCAGCAAGGTAGGCTGCGTCCGGAGCCCTTCGCCGGCAGTAGTGGCGCCGGCACCCGCAACACCTCGGCGGAGGAAGGGACGAAGGCTAGGATCGGAGTGGCGACACCCGTGATGTGGGCGGTGGCAAGGAAAGGCCGCGTGTGGGGAGCTCCGACCGGTGGCAGCAGCGGCGGCGGCATCCGGAAGGAAATGATGGCGGCGGCTCGATGCCTACGTCGCGAGGAGGAGGAGAGCAGCGGAGGTAGCGGTCGGCGAAGGCCGGCGATGGCCCCGGCAAACAGTGCAAGATGGGGAGGAAGAAGACTTCCCTTCCTTCATGCTGGAGGCGGCCTCCAGAAACGAACCCCCCCCCCCCCCCCCCTCCTCTCTATGCTGCTGTGAACAGTGCTTAAAAGCACTCAAAACCCTAAAAGCCCTCAACTACTAAATGACACCAATGCCCTCCTTCTTCTCGTTAATTCCTCTCATACCCTAAGCAATATCCGCATCAGCAATATTGCAGCTCCTCTTACTAAAGTCATCAAGAAAAATGAGTCATTCAAGTGGGGAGAGGAGCAAGAGAGGGCCTTCAACACTTTGAAAGAAAAGCTAAGTTCTGCTCCTTTACTAATCCTATCAGATTTTTCTAAAACATTTGAAATTGAATGTGATGCTTCTGGTGTTGGTATAGGTGCTGTGCTTATGCAGGAAATGAGACTCATTCCTTATTTCAGTGAGAAGTTGAGTGGAGCCACTCTCAACTATCCCACATATGACAAGGAAATGTATGCATTGGTGAGAGCATTGGAGACATGGCAACATTACCTATGGCCAAAAGAATTCATGATTCACACCGAACATCAATCTCTAAAGCATTTGAAGAGCCAACATGAGTTGAACCGACGCCATGCTAAATGGGTATAATTCATTGAGACATTTCCTTATGTGATCAAATACAAGCAAGGAGAACGTAGTTGCTGATGCACTATCTCGAAGGTATGCTTTACTATCCACTCTAGATACGAAATTACTTGGATTTGAATATATCAAGGATTTATATACTAACGATACTGATTTTTCTGAGGTGTTCAAAGCATGCGATAAGGTTGCATTTGGTAAGTTCTATAGGCATGATGGGTTTTTATTTCGTGAAAATAGATTGTGTGTGCTTATGTGTTCGTTACGTGAATTATTCACTAGGGAAGCCCATGGTGGTGGATTGATGGGTCATTTTGGCGTTACTAAGACTTTAGGGGTTTTACAGGATCATTTCTTTTGACCTCATATGAAACGCGACGTGGAAAGAATTTGTGAGAAGTGTATCACTTGCAAACAAGCTAAATCTAAATTGAAACCCCATAACTTGTATACTCCTTTGCCTATACCTAGTGAACATTGGACTGATATTTCAATGGACTTTGTTTTGGGATTACCCCGGACCAGGAGAGGGAGAGATTTAATTTTTGTTGTGGTAGACATATTCTCTAAAATGGTGCATTTCATTCCATGTCATAAAACCGATGATGCATCGCATATAGCTGAATTGTTCTTTAAAGAGGTTATTAGGTTGCATGGCATGCCTAGGACCATTGTCTCTGATAGAGATGCAAAATTTTTGAGTTATTTTTGGAAGACTTTGTGGGGGAAATTAGGAACTAAATTATTGTTCTCTACTACTTGTCACCCCCAAACTGATGGGCAAACTGAAGTGGTCAATCGAACCTTGTCCTTTTTACTTCGTGCGGTCATTAACAAGAATTTGAGAATATGGGAAGATTGTCTACCTCATGTTGAATTTGCTTACAATAGGAGCATACATTCTGCGACTAAATTTTTTTCATTTGAAATTGTTTATGGTTTCAATCCCTTGTCACCATTAGATTTGATTCCTTTAGCTGTAAGTGAGCATATAAACTTAGATGGTAAGCAGAAGGCCGAATTCGTAAAGAAGTTTCATGAACAAGCACGACTGAATATTGAGAAAAGAACTCATCAATACATGCAACAAGCTAACAAGGGGCACAAGAAAATTGTGTTTGAACCAGGAGAATGGGTTTAGTTACACCTCTGAAAGGAGCGATTTCTGGACAAACGTCGTTCTAAACTTCTACCTCGAGGGGATGGCCTATTTCAAGTATTAGAGCGCATCAATGATAATGCCTACAAACTTGAACTACCAGGTGAGTATGGTGTACATTCTACTTTTAATGTTGCTAACTTATCCCCGTTTGATGCAGGTGATGATTTGAGGACAAATCCTTTTCAAGAAGGGGAGAATGATGTATGCCCAAGGGTTGAAGATAGGAGAGATCAGTTATCACTTCCGGAAGACCCAATTATAAGAATACGGGCAAAGCGTTTCAAGGAAGCACTAAATGGGCTAATCAAAAAACATTGGGAGGACTATGAGCAAGGAGAAACCAAGATAATCGCAACTGCTAGTCGTGGTCTAATCCACGTAATCGGGCACAACCATCCATGACTGGCCGCGCTTAACGGAAGAACGCTAATAAGCATGCAAAGCATGGGAATTCGTTCATGCATGAAGACTTAAGTATTTTAGATTGTTTAATGAAGCATGCAACTTGGGACTCTAATTGTGCATGCATTTATTTTGTTTTGGGTTTCTAGATAGCTTGCATGGGGCATGCAACATTGGGACTCTAATTGTGCATGTACTTATCTTGTATTTTCCTTGTTCACTCCCATTATATAAGGGAGAGACATCTTAATATAAAGCAACTTAGTTTTTGGTGAGATTGTGTGCTCTCTTAGTTCTTGAAAGAACTTGCTGAACTTATCGAGTCTACTCTCGTGACGTTCAACCCATCGAAACTTATCACCCCTAGGTGTGGCGTTTCTTTCCTTCGTAGGTTTGGTTGTGCCAATTCTTGGTTACGGGTCAAGGCTCACACTCTTGTCGTTTAGTTCTTGGGGTTCTATCCACCTTTGTTTCGGGTTCCATCACATTTATTGGTGGGGTTTGTATCATCGTGTAGACAGTCCGGTCAGTAGACAGGTCGGTCAAAGTAGACAGGTCGAGCTGTCAGAGAGGTCGGTCGGGTCGAGCAGACAGGCCGAGTGAAGCGGACAGGTCGGGCTGTCAAAGAGATTGGCCGATCGGGCGAGCTGACAGTCTGGGCGAAGATCCCGAGCGGGCAGAGAAGTCTGTCGGTCTGACAAAGACACCGACCGGGCGAGGTGACCGAGGTCTGCGAGTCGTAATTTCCTTGAAACAAATTCGTCCACCTCTGACTGTGCTTCGAGGCTTACAAGGGTCGGCTGTTTCCTAGAATACAACGGCCGATCGTGAATCTGACCAAGCATTGATAGTCACACCGAGCTAAGTGGTATCTGAATGCCACCATAGATACTCCGCCGAATAAGAAATACACGACAAAGGAGGAGGAAGAAAAATAAAGAACATTTGCTTTGTTTACTGTGTGTTCCATCTTACTACTACTTTGCTCATTCTGATTGTGCTCCCATGTTTTCGGTGCTTTTCTATGACAACAACACGTTGCAACCTTGAGCTCTAACTACGATCGGCTATATATGGCAACTCCATAGCATATATTCTTCTTCTTTCTGTTGTCGTACAATTCTTGTATTTTGTGCCTAAATTTTATATTTTTTTTAAGGTTTCCCTACTTTAGAGGCTTTTTAAAAAGGAGTAATAATCAATAAGACTTATTTTTTCGGTAAATTAGAGAAAAATCTCTAATGGTAATCATAACTTTGCATGTAATTTCCATGCCCAAAAAATTTTGTTTCCACTCCCTGCATACAAAGTATTACTTGTTTCAACTCCCTCATGCAAATATTGATACCTAAATTGCCCCTAAGATTTTTTAGGTACAAAAAGTCTAAAATTAAGTACAAAAAATCTGAAAAAGAGTATAATTCTTCTTAAAGTTAGTACTTTATATTAAAAATCGCGTATATTTTCTATCAAAATTGTCCTTCTTATTTTTTAGGTATAAAAAGTCTAAAAATAAGTATAATTCCTGTTAAATTCAGCACTTTACACTATAATCTAGTACTCTATACTAGGATCGAGTATATTTTCTATCGAAATTAATCCATATTTTTTAGGTACAAAAAGTCAAAAATTGAGTACAAAAAGTCCGAAAATGAGTATAATTCTTCTTAAAGTCAGTATTTTATATTAAAAATCGAGTATATTTTCTATTAAATTCAGCACATTAAAATAAAATCGAGTATATTTTGTGGTGAAAAAAGAATCGTACTCAATTTGATAGAAAATATACTAGATTCTAATTTAATATACTGAATTTAAGAGGATTTATACTGATTTTTAGACTTTTTTTACCTAAAAATATCATGGGCAATTAGGTAAATATGTTTGATTGGAGAATGAAAAAAAAGTTTTTCATGGATGGGGACTGCATGTAAAGTTATGTTTACCAATAGGGAGTGCATGTAAATTTACCCTTTTTTTTATTGTTGTGCGTGTCAATTTCTGCTCAAATCTTGCATGCTCTGTTTGATTGAATTGCTAACTAAGTCTTGCATTCTCTATTTGATTGAGCTACCGATTAAGTCTTGTATGTTTTTGTGTGATCAATATCTAACTAAGTTTTGCGTACTTACATTGTCTTATCTTGAAATTTGGTATTCATAAGTTTACTTGATCAATGTGTTAAGTTAGTTTTTGCTTATTTTTCATTGTGCTACTCTGTCTTCTCCAAATTTTCTAGTTAAATTTTATTAATTAGATCATAAAATTCATAGTGCTAGTCACTCCTCCTCTATAATGTTGAGTTCAATCCTACAAATTGGTATAAGAAAGAGTTAAGTTGATAGTACACTAGAAAAGGTTGGTTAGGTGCATGTCTAGATTGAGTAAGGAATACCCTATCTGGTATATCTAGTCAAGTGGAACTATCTTAAGCTAACTCTCCTCTTTCTAAATTAGTTAGATCAAAATATTATATTAAAGTCAGTTTAGCTTTAGATTCTTAACTTAGCTATGTCTTAGAAAAGGTTCTTGTGTCTCGCCATTACTTGGAGTCTAATTTAGGAAACTCTTGTTAAGTTGACCCAAAATAAAATCTAAATCTACCTAGATTGAATTTTATTCTTTAAGTTAGATTAAACCAATGGAAATTGGTGTTCATAAGTTTACTTGAACAATTTGTGACTAGTTAGTTTCTGCTTGTTTCCATTGTGCTACTTTGTCTACTTAAATTTTCTAGTTAATTTCATTAATTATCTCATAAAATTCATAATTCTATTCATCCCCGCCCTCTATCATCGAGTTCAATCCTATAGAAATGTGAGAGCCCCTAGATAGAAAATGCAAGATGGAAGATGCAAAGGTCAAAAAGTTTATTTTGAGTCAAGTCCTAAACTACAAAATAGTCAACTCTAAGACGATGACCAGTTAAGTCCAATAACATCAGATGATCTTGCACAAGATTTTCTCAAAAGGCATGGTGTTGAGCAAAACATTTAATGTGGTTGCTATCATAGAGAAGTTGTCAACGGAAGGACTTAACAAACTACCTAAAGTATAAGTGGAAGTAGAGGAACTTTAGGAACTCATTGTTTGAGTTCACATTGAAGAAGACAATCGAAGTTCTGACAAGTGATAAATCTCAAGTGACTATTAAAGCCAACGTGATCGAGCATGATCAAGGCTCGAAACGGAAGAATCCAAAATCTTTCAAAGTGAGACCCAAAGGAGGTATTTTCAAGAAGAAATTCTATGAAAAATGCTTCAATTGTGATCGAGTTGGTTACAAATCTTTAAAATGCAAGAAATCTAAGAAGAAGAAAAAGGCTAACCTAAACAAAGGACTAGATTGTCAACCAATGCGAGCTAGAGGAGGATAAATAGCTCCTATCGCTTCATCTCAATTGCAGGCTCGTCGTTTGAATGTGTAGTGGAATACTTAAATCAAACATAACACAACATACACAACACTTTGGTTTTACTTTATATCCGCCTCTTAAGAAGACTAATCTAAGACCTAGTCCTAGTGATCTGTTACCACTAAATCTTCACCTTCTTGGCTACCTTCCGGAAGCAGAAAAACCTCTTATAACTTGTTCTTGCAACAAAATACAACAAGCATACAAATACAAATAAAAACACAAACTGTTGGTGCAGTTTTGTACTAACGGTCTAACTCAGGTTTTGATGAATGACAAGTAAGTTAAGTTAGATTTTGTTATGATCTAGCCACTTAATTAAGTGTGCAAGAAATCTAGCTAGGTCATCGGTCCGACCGGATAGCTGGTATGAAGTCCAGCTAGGTCAACGAGCCGATTGGATAGCAGGTACGAAGTCTAGATAGGTCGACGGGCTGACCAGGTATCTAGTAAGAAATTCAGCTAGGTCGATGGACCGACCAAATAGCTGATGCAAAGTCCAAATAGGTCGATGGGCTAACCGAATATCTGGCAAAAAGTTCATCTAGGTCAACGGGCCGACCGGATAGCTGGCATGAAGTCCAGATAGGTTGACGGGCTGATAAGATGTCTAGCAAAATGATAAGTTAAGTCACTGGAGAAGAGTAACCAAGTGAGGACCCGTCCCCATTTAAGGGACAGTAGGCGTTGGTCCAGTTTAGGTCCATTTGGGATCCCTAAACTAAGACCTTAACTAGTTCCTGGTCATGAGGGGATAGGAACTAATTGTTGGTTGCTACTCGGAAAACCTAGAGGTTCCACTGTACAAAAATTTTGTACAAAGGTCTGAACCTTTTCCTAGCTACCATGTGTTCTTTTAAATTAAATTTTGGATCGCCTGCGGAACTTAACACGTTTGATCCAAAACTTAATCTATTTGTTCTTTAAGGTTTAGACTTGGATCTCCTGCGGAACTTAACACGTTTGATCCAAATCACCTAAGTTATTAATTCCATTAAATATTAATTTCCATAATTGGTTCCCAGTACTGACGTGGCGAGGCACATGGCCTTCTTGGATATGGGAACAACCACCACCGACTAGACAAAACCTTTTATGGAAAGCTAATATTTAATTTCCTAAAATAACTTTGGGTCAACCAAAAGGAACAATCAAATCACAAGGAAAAGAAAAATAAAAGAACACAACTTCGAAAAACATATTCGAAATACTAGAATCGTAAGCCTCTTGTATTTGGTATTATTTCCATAAATAACTAGTATGATGCGGAAAGAAAAATTACTAGTTATACCTTATAGAAAAACCTCTTGATCTTCTACCGTATTCCTCTTCTAACCTCGGACGTTGTGTGGGCAACGATCTTCCGAGATGAGAAACCACCAAAGCACCTTCTTCTCCTTTCTTCAAGTTTCGGCCAAGCACTATGCTTCCAAGAGATGAAGATCTTTTTCCATCAATCAAGCTCCAAGGGATGTAAGCTTTCTCTCCTTCTTCTCCAAGCTAAAATCCGGCCACCACTTGATCTTCAAGGAGGAAGAGAGGTCCGGCCACAAGATGGAGAGAAGAGAAAGGAAGGAGGCCGGCCACACCAAGGAAGAAAAGAGGGAGAAAATAATAGAGGTTGTTCACCCATGAAGGCTCCTCTACCTCCTCTTTTATAATCCTTGGTCTTGGCAAATAAGGAAATTTTAATAAAACTTCCTTAATTCTTTTGCCATGAAAAGGAAATTTTATTTTAATTAAAATAATTTTTCTTCTCACTAAAACATGGCCGGCCACTTATTTCCTCAAATCAAGGAGAGTTTTAATTAAACAAGAATTAAAACTTCCTAATTTGTTTCTGGAAATTTATAAAAATTTCTCCAATAATTTTATCCCTTCATGATTGGTTTATAAAAAGGAAATTTAATAAATTAAAATCTTTCTTTTAAACATGTGGATAAAAAGAAAGTTATCTCTAAAAATTAAAATCTCTTTCAATCTACAAATAAGGAAAGATATCAAATCTTTTCTTAATCTTTTATAGAAACTTATAAAAGAGAATATTTAATTTTTAAACTCTCTTTTAAATCATGAACATGTTTAAAAAGGAAAGTTTTCTTAAAATTTAAAATCCTCCTTTAATCAACAAATAAGGAAAGATTTCAAATTTTAAACTCTCTTTAATCATGTAGATGATTTACAAATAAGGAAAGTTTTTACCAAAATTAAAACCATCCTTTTAAACTACAAATAAGGAAAGAGATTAATCTCTTCTCTTAATCTTTGTAGAAAGTTATAAAAGGAAATTTTAATTTTTAAACTCTCTTTAAAAACATGATATCCACATAAGAAATAATTTTAATAAAAATCCTTTTTAATATTCTAGTGGCGGCCACCTAAGCTTGGGACCCAAGCTTTGGCCGGCCACCTTGGCTCATCCACTTGGTCTTGGCGGCCCTAGCTTGGGTTCCAAGCTAGCTTGGCCGGCCCCATTGGATGGGTAAGAAGGTGGGTATCGGTGGGTATAAATCTCTATATACTAGAGGCTACGATAGGGACCGAGAGGAGGAATTGGTTTTGGTCTCCGATAAAATTAAGCATCCGTGTTCGCCCGAACACACAACTTAATTTTATCAATAATAATCATTCCACTAGAGAACTATTATTGAACTACCGCACCAATCCCAAATTACATTTGGACTCCTTCTTATTATGAGTGTGTTAGTCTCCGTGTTTAAGATAACAATGTCCACTAATTAAGTAAGTTCTTGACAACTCACTTAATTAATATCTTAGTCAAGAGTAGTACCACTCAACCTTATCATCATGTCGGACTAGGTCCACCAGGGTTTAACATGACAATCCTTATGAGCTCCTCTTGAGGACATTATCAACCTAGTATCTCTAGGACACGCTTTCCTTCTATAATCAACAACACACACTATAAGTGATACCATTTCCCAACTTATCGGGCTTATTGATTCATCGAACTAAATCTCACCCATTGATAAATTAAAGAAATAAATATCAAATATATGTGCTTGTTATTATATTAGGATTAAGAGCACACACTTCCATAATAACCGAGGTCTTTGTTTCTTTATAAAATCAGTATAAAAGAAACGACCTCAAATGGTCCTACTCAATACACTCTAAGTGTACTAGTGTAATTATACAGTCAAGATAAACTGATACCTAATTACACTACGACCTTCTAATGGTTTGTTCCTTTCCATTTTGGTCGTGAGCTACTGTTTATAATTTATAAGGTACTGATAACATGATCCTCTGTGTGTGACACCACACACCATGTTATCTACAATATAAATTAATTGAACAACTACATTTATCACAAATGTAGACATTTGACCAATGTGATTCTTATTTCTAGATAAATGTTTATACCAAAAGCTAGGCTTTTAGTATACACTCTAACACTAATTAGTATATTTTTTTATTATTATTATCCTAATACTTATTTTTGTAGGGTATTTTGGACTAATATTATTTTATAGGGCAAAATTACCTTCGGATGAACAGTATCCGAATGCGCCTTCAACAGAGATGGAGGGCGCCTTCATACTGTTCATTGAAGGCGCCTTCCATGGCTATGGAAGACATCTTCCGCGGGATAAATTTTAGTCAAAGTCATGGATAAGTGTCGAGCTATTTGAGATCGAACTTACCTCATTGGAGGCACCTTCCATGGCCATGAAAGGCGCTTTCCATGCCTTTTATAAGGCTATCTCGAGAAGGCATTGGAGTATAACACCTATACGAACTACTGCACATCCGATTGAACTTCTGACTACTCCAGGCTTCTGCTACAACTCTGCTGTGAAGCTGCTCCACTCGACAACTATTCCGAGAACTTTCGATCACGGTCGACAGTCCGACACCAACACACGAGTGGCCCTACTTCTATTTCTAAAAGTGTCGGTAACTTTTCATTTGTATACTTGACTATTACAAAAGGACAAGTGCAGTGTGTTGCACATGTTCTAACTTTCTTTGTAATCGATTTCCTCTTCCAGAGATACCGGAAGAGGCCTTTAGTGGATTACTCGTTGATAGGTCGGCGGGACCTGGGTCTTGGAGTAGGAGTCGCCGAAGGCTCCGAACCAAGTAAATCGCTCGTGTCTTCTGGTGTGGTTTTTATTTTAATTTTTCGCTGTGTACTCTACTCTGTTTTTAAAACTGAAAAGAAAAATTTTGAAAATCACGTGATTCATCCCCCCCTCTCATGTGTGATTGATCCAACAAATGGTATCAGAGCAGATTTTTCTCTGAATTGGTGCAACCACCAATCAAGTCGGGGGAATCACTTTTTATTTTTTTTATATTCTATTAGAATTAGTAAAACTTTACCTATTCAGATAATTATTTTCGTTTGGTTTTAATTTGAGATTGGTGCAACATCTCTAAAATTTTTCTATATTTTTATATTTATATCTTAAACTCTGCTAATCCAAAACCAAGTCTTGGTACCTTCTTTAATTTATCTTTTCAGCACTCAAATGGCACAACTTGAAGGGTACAACACTTTTCATTCTCCTCTATTCAACGGTGACGACTTCCTATACTGGAAGAAGCGGATGGAGATATACCTGAAGACCGACTTTGACCAGTGGTTCAGCATCACCAGAGGCTAAACCTGAATCTAACACAAAATTCAACCAAATCCTGAAATTAAACTTAACTCATCTCATAAAATTATAAGATTTTCTAATTGAAAACGTAGATCGGGTGAGATGACTAAGGGATTAAAATTAAAATTAAAATTTAAAATTAAATATTAAACTTAAAACTTAAAATTAAATTTAACTCAAATTAAAATTCAAATTCAAATTCAAATTAAAACAAAAACAAAAATTTAAAATTAAACTTAAAACTTAAAATTATATTTAAAAACTTTAACTCAAATTAAAATTAAAAATTAAAACTAAAATTTAAAATCAAACATTAAACCTAAAACTTAAAATTAAATTTAAAATTTAACTCAACTTAAAATTGAAATTAAAACTAAAATTTAAAATTAAACATTAAACCTAAAACTTAAAATTAAATTTAAAAATTATTACTTAAATTAAAATTAAACTTAAATTCAAATTAAAATTCAACTTAGATTAACTCAATCTAAATTGATTTTAAACCTGTTATAGGAAATCAAGTGGATATTGGACAGTGGTTGTTCCAAACACATGACTGGGGATCACACCAAGTTCACTCAATTAACATGCAAAAGTTTAGGAACAGTTGCTTTAGGAAACAACGACAAACTCAAGGTAATTGGGATAGGTAATATTGAACTCAAAACTGATTTTATTGTTAAAAAAGTATTACTTGTTGAAAATCTCAAATATAACCTTCTTAGCATTAGTCAATTATGTGATTCTGGATATAAGGTTAGGTTCATATCTTCTGAATGTTTAATTAAGCACTTAGATAATCCTATGATAAGTCTAAAAGGGTTTAGAAAAGACAGTATCTATGCAATTAACCTAACCACTTCATCACTTAAGTATTACTTAACATAAAAAAGAAGAAATTTGGTTATGGCATAGAAGAATGTCCCACACAAACTTTAGAAATCTAAGTAAATTAAATGGTTTAGTTAGAGGCTTATCAAAATTACCTAACTTAGACTTAATAATTTGTAATGTTTATCAACAAGGAAAACAAACAAAGTATAATCATAAATCAACTAATCAACTTCAAAAAAAAAAATCAATACTTGAACTATTGCACTTAGACCTATTTGACTCTCATGGGATCAAATCAATAAATGGAAGTCTATATTACCTAGTAATAATAGATGATTACCTTAGCTTCACCTGGGTAAAATTCTTAAAAAGTAAGGATGAAACATTTAAAGTATTTAGTAATTTTTGCAAACAAAATAAAAATGGAAAAAATAGAAAAATTAAAAAAAATCAGAAGTGATAATGGAAGTGAATTTAAAAATCACAACTTTAATCAAGCCTGCCTTGAAAATAGATATCACCACCAATTTTATTGCCCTAGGACACCCCAATAAAATGAAATAGTAGAAAGAAAGAATAGAACTCTACTTGAAGCCTCTAGGACAATGTTAAATGAATATAAATTATCAAAATATTTTTGGGCAGAAGATGTTAGCACAACATGCTATGTACAAAATAGAACCATAATAAATAGAACTTATAATAAAACCTCATTTAAACTCTATTATAATAAACAACCTAATATTAAATACTTTAAAGTATTTGGATGCCTAGCCTACATACTAAACAAAAGAGAATACTTAGAAAAATTTACCTCAAAAATAGAAAATAGAATCTTTGTAAGCTACTCATTAAATAGTAGAGGTCATAGAGTATATAACAAAGTCACACTAAGAATTGAAGAAACCTCAAATGTAAAATTTGAAGAAACCAACCAAAACTTAGAACAAACCCATATTCAAACAATTGATTTTGTTCAAGGTAGCAGTAGTCAAGGAGGAGTTAGTGAGAACCTAAGTCACAAAGAAGAAGATTAACCTCAAGTAAATGAACCCACTAGAACTATAAGAGTTAACCCAAACCATCCAATTGACCAAATAATTGGTAACCCAGACCTAAGAGTTCAGACTAGATCATCCTTTAGAAATTTAAATCAAATATCTTTGATCTAAAAAATTAAACCCAAAACGATAGAAGAATCATTACTTGACCTAGACTGGATCATAACCATGCAGGAAGAACTAACCCAATTTGAAAGAAATGAAGTCTGAGACTTAGTACCACCACCTAACAATAAAAAGGTAATAGAAACAAAATGGGTATTTAGAAATAAACTAAGTGAAAGTGGAGAAATTATTAGAAACAAGGCTAGACTAGTGGCTAAGGGGTTTAGTCAAGTACAAGGACTTGACTATGATGAAACATATGCCCCAGTAACTAGACTTGTGTCTATCAGAATGCTACTTAGTTATACAGCCCATAAAGGATTTAAGCTTTATCAAATGGATGTAAAATCCATCTTTTTAAATGGGCTAATAAAAGAAGAAGTTTATGTAAGTCAACCACCTGAGTTTGAGAGTCTAGACCATCCTGACCATGTCTTTAAACTTAAGAAAGCATTGTATGTTCTTAAACAAGAACCTAGGGCCTAGTATGAAAGGTTGACCTCTTACCTAATTTCCAAAGGATTCAACCAAGGACAAATTGATCCAACTTTGTTTGTAAAATCAATCAACCAAGATATCTTTATAGCCCAAATATATGTAGACGATATAATCTTTGGTTCATCTAATTCAAAATTTTTATAAGAATTTACAACCTTAATGGAACAAGAATTTGAAATGAGCTTAGTAGGTAAACTAACTTACTTTTTAGGTCTACAAATTAAACAAACTAATGAATGAAATTATGTCTACCAACAAAAATATATCAAAAATTACTTAAAAAATTTGGAATAGAAAATACCAAAGAAATAAAAACTTCAATGGCAACTAACACAACCTTAGATAATGATCCAAATGAAAAACCAGTTGACCTAAAATACTATAGGTGTCATAGGTAGCCTTCTATACTTGATTGCAAGTCGACCTGACATTTTATTTGTAGTTAGTATATGTGCTAGATACCAAACCTGTGCTAAAGAATCTCACATAACTAACATAAAAAAGAATCTTCAGATATCTAAAAGGAACTTCCAATGTAGGAGTTTGGTATCTTAGAACATCCAATTTTAAACTCATAGGTTACTCTGACTCAGATTATGCTGGATGTAAACTAGACTATAAAAGTATAAGTGATGGATGTCAATTACTTGGTCCATCACTTGTCAACTGGTTTAGTAGAAAACAACACTGTGTTGCCTTATCTACTACTGAGGCAGAATATATAGAAATAGGAGAATGTGTTACATAACTGTTATGGATGATGCACACTCTAAAAGATTTTAACTTAAACTTAACAAATACAAAAGTAATAATTAACAATATTAGTTCAATTAATCTAACAAAAAAACTAGTGCATCATTCAAGAACTAAACATATCGAGATTAGGCACCACTTTATCAGGGATCATATAGCTAAGGGCAACATTGAACTCACTTACATTTAGTCCAAGTCAAACTTACCTGATATATTTATCAAGCCTCTCCCTGAAAGCGAATTTAGTAATTTACGTCGACAACTAGGAATGTGTTTCATAGATTAGAACTATCATTCTCAAAAATTATTTTCAAAATTTATAAATTATAGGGTAAAATTCTTTACTTACATCTTTCTCAAAATTCCTTTACTTTTAGAATTTTCAAAATCAATTTTAGCCTTAGTCTAGATTAAATCCATAGAAAGCATGTTCCTATAGATCTAGAACTTGAGCATCTCACCAACACATTAAGGCTACCTTGTTTGTGTATTGTCAACTTAGAAAGGGGTGAGACACATAGGCAACTTGCCTAGACTTAAGATGCTTATATCAGTACATCAACATAAATTTGGGTGTTAAATACCAAACGCAGAGTGATTGGGTTAAGTAATCTAGTTTAGTCAACCACTAACTGGATTAAATGACTTAACCTAACTTACCAAATGAACATTACTATCTTCTGATAGCTAGTTAGCAACTAACGGTTAGACAGTTAAGGATAATTTATAGTTGACTAGATCATTTATAAATAATCTCATGATCAAGGGGAGGATAAATAAGTCAGCAAAATTTTGAAAACATTCCTTTTATTTTTTTTCAAAAATTCATTTTTGAAAAAGATTATCACATGTTTTGAAAAAATTATTTTGAAAACTGTTTCAATTTTTCCAAACTACTTTACAACAATATTAAATATTGCAACACTTAGTATTTTGACTGTTGTTTTGGCAAACTTTAACTTTAAATCTTGTAAAGTTCTTTTTAGAGAACTTAGCATTTTTTTTATTTTTTTTTGAAAATTTTAAAGTTTCTAAAGTTAGTAGATTTTTTAACTTTATTAGCCTTATGAAAATGCTAATATACAATGCTTTAAAATTTATTTTAAAAGATGTCTTTAAAAATTTTTACAAGATGTCTTGAAAATACTTTGAAATTTTTTTTGAAAAGGTACGTGTCAAAACTTATTTCTTTTACCTTTGAGATTTTTAATAAGTTATTTTCTTTATCATTTTGAAATGCTAAGTGGTTTCAAAACTATCTTTGAACAAATTTTAACATATGTTGTAAAATATTTTTTTACATTTTGAAAATCTTTTATGGTTATAACATTTTTCATCCCTCAAATAATCCTGAGAATTATTTTATTGCAAAAAAATTTTCTCTATTTACTTTCCTTTGCACTTTTTTTTTTAAATATCTATTCATATTTTTTGATTAATGTCAAAGGGGGAGGGTTAAGGGGGTTAAGTTGATTAAGTTAGCAAACTCTGAACCAAATCGAAATATGAATAACTTAAACCATATTATTTGTCTATTTTTTTATTTTTTTTTCCTAATTTAACCCAGGTTGTCATTGCATCAAAAAGGGAAAGATTGTTGGTGTAGTTTTGCCCTAACAGTTTAACTTAGGTTTTGATGAATAACAAGTAAGTTAAGTTAGGTTTTGTTGTGATCTAACCACTTGATTAAGTGTGCAAGAAATCCATCTAGGTCAACGGACTGACCGGATAGCTGGTACGAAGTCCAGATAAGTCGACAAACTGATCAGATATCTGGCAAGAAATTCAGCTAGGTCAACAGACCGACTAGATAGCTAATGTGAAGTCCAAATAAGTTGACGGATTAACCGGATATCTAGCAAGAAGTTCAACTAGGCCAACGGGCCGACCGGATAGCTGGCATGAAGTCCAGATAGGTCGACGGACTGACCGGATGCCTAACAAGATGGTAAGTTAAAGTAAATCACTGGAGGAGAGTGACCAAGTGAGGACGCGTCCTGATTGAAATAACAGTAGGCATTGGTCCAGTTTAGGTCCATTTGGGATCCCTAAACTGAGACCTTGACTAGTTCTTGGTCCTGGGGGGACAAGAACTTATTACTATATTTTTATTTTTATTGTCCTAATACTTATTTTTGTAGGGTATTTTCGACTAACATTGTTTTGCAAGGCAAAATTACCTTCGGATGAACAGCGTCCAAAGGTACCTTCAACAGAGATGGAGAGCGCCTTTATACTGTTCATGGAAGGCGCCTTCCATGGCTATGGAAGGCTCCTTCCGCAGGATAAATTTTAGCTGAAGTCATGGATAAGTGTCAGGCTATTTGGGATCAAATTTCCCTCATTGGAGGCACCTTCCACGCTATGGAAGGCACCTTCCATGCTACGGAAGGTGCCTTCCATGTCTTTTATAAGGCTGTCTCGAGAAGGCATTAGAGTACAACACCTATACGAGCTATTGCACATCCGATTGAACTTCTGACCGCTCCAGGCTTCTGCTACGACTCTACTGTAAAGCTGCTACACCCGACAACTATTCTAAGAACTTTCGATCACGGTTGGCAATCTGACACTGACACGAGTGGCCCTACTTCTATTTCTAAAAGTGTCGATAACTTTTCATTTGTGTACTTAATTACTACAAAAGGACAAGTGCAATGTGTTACACTTGTTATAACTTTCTTTGTACTTGATTTCCTCTTCCAGAGGTACCAGAAGTGCCCTTTAGTAGATTACCCGTCAATAGATCCGCGGGACCTGGGTCTTGGAGTAGGAGTCATCGAAGGCTTCGAACCAACTAAACCCCTCGTGTCTTCTGGTGTGGTTTTCATTTAATTTTTCGCTGCATACTCTACTCTATTTTTAAAATCGAAAAGAAAAATTTTGAAAATCACGTGATTCATCCCCCCCTCTCACGTGCGATTGATTCAACATAAACAACTTTATAAATGAAATCTTGCTTTGGACACTTTCTTGTTGCTTGGAATTACCTCTTATTGGTCTGAAAATGTAGTAGCACTTTGTCTTGAAACCTTCAAGAACTAGCTCCAAAAATTTCTTTGAAATTCTTCTTTTATAGCCTTTAGGTCGGGGCTGATTTTCACCTATCAATCTATTGATCTTACCCATTGGTTGATTGATCCATTATTGATTCGAACGTTGCTATGACCTATCATCTCAACGGCTATATCCATCTCAGCATTAGTCGATTGATTCTACTCATCAAACAACTGTTATGTAATCAGTCAAGTACCATAACTAAGTTAGAATGCTTCTGTTCGATTATGGTTAACATCAGTCGACTTATATCAACCATCAGTCGATTGATATCATCAGTCGAGATAAACAGTTGAATAAATTAGCTTCTATTCGATTTTTTATCAACATCAATCAACTGATATCAACCATCAGTCGATTGATGTCATCAGTTGAGTTAAATAGTCAAATTCTAAAGTCATCAGTTGACTGATATAGCACATCAGTCGATTGTTATTGTAGAAAAAATATTGTAGTAATACTGTAGCAGTACTATAACAACTGTAATTTTTTGAGGTTTTGAAGTTTTGTGTCAATTAGTCAATTTATACACTCTATCAATTGACTAATACTTATGTTTCAGCCTTACAAAAGCTGAAATCTCATATTATCCGGTATTTAGTTGACCTCAAACTACTAAAACTTCTTTTTCCCAACATCCAATCTACCTTGACCTACTGAGATTTTTCGTTGTCCAGCTTCCGTCAATCTTGACCTATTGAGACTTCCTCATTGGCTAGTATCAAGTTAACTTTGACCTACCAGGACTTCAAGCCTCATGCCAACTCCCTATTGGGTTTTTTGACTCATGACTTCCTCGTTGACTAGCATCTGGTCAACTTTGACCTCCCGTGATTTCCTAGTTGCCTAACATCAGGTCAACTTTGACCTGTCGGGACTTCCTCATTATCTAACATCTAATCAATTTTGACCTGTCAAGACTTAATGTCTCATGTCAACTTCCTATTGGACTTCCAACCGCCAAGTATCCGATCAACCATGACTAACTTGAACTTTCTTCTTGTACCAACTCTATGTTGAACTTTAGACTATCAAGTGTCCAGTCACTCATGACAACTTGGACTTCTCACTTACCAACTCCCTATTAGACTTCCGATCACCAAGTGTCTGTCAACTATGACTCACTTAGATTTTTCATCTTGTGTCAACTCTATGTTTTACTTTTGACCACCAAGTGTTTAATCAATCATGACCCACTTAGATTTTTCCACTATCAAGTATCCAGTTAATTTTAACTTATTTGACTCTTTCTAAACCAACTAACATATTGATCAAATATCAAAACTCCAATTCAAGTCAACTCAAGTTTGATCAACCTAGTTAAACCTTGATGATGTGCGCAGATTATATATGTTATTTTATATCGTTTAAGTACATCTTTCTGTATTCATTTGGTTATGATCTATGCTTTTGCACCCTTTTCTATTATATTTCAGCATAATTACTATTTTATGCCCAGAGATATGCTCGGTGTTTGTTTTCACTTTTACGAGCAAGTTGAAGTGGAAAGGGACTCTAAAGATGCAAACGAAGATCATTTGATGAAGACCATGACCTAGCCTTGCCAACCTCGTAGAGTGAAGTGCATACAACAACCATTCCAGAGATAAATTTGGCATGGTCATGCCCTGAGGCACGGCTAAGGAAGCAGCAAGGAGCAGGTCGTGCCAAATGGCACGACCAAGGAAAGAAATCACAGCAGAACTGGCTCTATCCGTGTCAAATGGCACAGCCAGGAGCCAGCCCGTGCCCATTTCTAGAGGGGAATTGAGATTGGTCATGCCTAGAGGCACGACCATGCTTCCAAATCCCAATTTTGAAGATCATGTCGTGCTAAATGGAATGGCCCAGAAGGCTAAAACATAGTAGTCTCTGCTCTGGCCCCAAGAAGCCAGAGATAGCTTTGGCCGTGCTAAATGGGGACAACTTTGGCCGTGCTAAATGGCATGACCAAGCTATCTTGCCAGAGCCAATTTGCCAGATGACCAAAAGGCACGACCAAATGTCCAGGGAGCGGATTGGTCGTGCCTTTAAGCACGTCCACCTCGTGCCTCACCTCTATAAGAGGGGCACTTCATCTCCTCCATAAAAGGGGAAGCTTGGTGGATGAGAAGAGATCATCTAGGTCAAATTCTTGTATCCGGAGGCATCATCTAGGAGATCTGAGGCCATTCTGCTACACCATCTTCATCGGCATGCCAAGATCTACATCCAAAGGCTTCACTCAATATCAAAGGATAAGCTTTCCTCCTTCTTCTCTTGGATTTCTATTATTATGAGCCTTTGGATTGCATTTCTAGCTATTATAGAGTAGATTAAAACTATTCTAGGATGTAGGAAGTAATTGTAATGAGTGGATGTTGTAAACTCTATTGAATTGCTAATTCCCTTGTTTGATGAAGCTTATTTGCATATGTTCTGTTCGATGAATGCATAGATCTCATTTTTGTATGCGTAGATTTCATTTTTGTAATAGATACATTGTTGTGTCTAAATCTGAGTATAAACCTAAATTGTCATCGAGTAAATGCATGAATTGTTGCATCTTTTGAGTGTGCATTCCGATATAGCTCAGCACGGTCTTAGGATACTTATTTAATGTTGAGTATCTAAGGTAACTATCTTTTTATATGGAACATAACCTCCTAAGGGAGAATAATTCTATGTATGGATAAATCTATCACTAGACCTCATGGGTCTTCCCTAATCATATTCTACGCAAGTGACCTACGTAATCTAAAGACATAAACTCAGGGGAGACCTTGTGACAGGAGATACTTTACTGAAAACCTGAACTCTCTAGATTACTTCTTCATTTGATAGCATACTTTGTTACTGGCAGGGGAAGTAATCCGATACATCATCGCGGGGTGGTATTCGATAGTAATTTAGATTGTCCTACAATCATATAAGTAGAGAACTAGGGAAGGGCAAATTCATAGCATAACATTCACCATTACAATGAAACCAACGTCCTAGAACATTCACTGAACTAAGGACTTCCTTAATTTACTTTCACATTTTAGTTGAAAATATCAAAACAAATATTCATTGATTTTGTCTATCTAAATTCAAAGTGTAAAACCAACTAACATTTAATCTTCAGTTCTCATGTGATCGACTTATAAATTTTATTACTTGATGACAATCGTGCGCTTGCGGTTTTTGCACATCACTTGACCATGGGTCGATTGCACCAATAATGACATGAACCTCTGGATCGTGGTCTCTGAAGTGAACTTGGTCGAGTCAAACCCGTAATAATGGTGGATTGATACCAGTGTCATCGAACATGTGTGTTACAACAAGGAGTTACTCTGTAATTTTAAAAAAGTCAAATATGGGGATAAGTTGTTCGTGGGAAACACGACAACCTTAAACATTAAGGGCTAAGGGAAGTGGTGTTGAAGATGACTTTGGACAAAGAGCTGACTCTGAATAATGTGTTGTATGTTATGGAGATTCAAAAAAATTAATATCCATATCACTTTTGAGAAAGCATGATTTCACATTATTTTTTAGTTGGATGAAATTATTATGTTCAAAAATGGAATGTTTGTTGAAAAGAGTTATGTAACTGTTGGCTATTAAGCTTAATGTAATGGCTATTAGACCTAAGATTAATAATGAAATAGTTTCTATTTATATGCTTAAATCTTCCTATTTATGGTATGGTAGAGTAGGACATATAAACTATAATGTGTTGAGTAGATTAATTAACATAAAAAACATACATACATTCCACCTTTGTATGGCAAAAGGTGGATACACAAGTGTGAGACTTGTGTTGAAGCAAAAATGTTATCCTTTCAACATGTTAAAAGAAATAGTAAACTACTCAACCTAATTCACATCGATGTGTGCAACCTAAAAGGGTTCTGGCACATGGTGGAAATAAGTATTTCATCATTTTTATAAATAATAACACAAAATATTATTATATATATCTTCTTAAAAGTAAAGATGAAATTATAGATAAATTCATTCTATATAATAATGAGGTTGAAAACCATTTTAATACAAAAAATTAAGGTGGTCCTAAGAGGTTGCACTCCTCAGTAAAATGGTATTGCTGAGTGAAAAAATTATAATTTGAAATAGATGATGAATGTTCTTCTATTAAGCTCTGAACTACTAGAGTATATATGGGAGAAGTTATATTAATAACTAATTACCTTTTAAATAAGATATCCCAAAAGAAAATATATAAGAGCCCTTATGAGTTTTGGAACAAAAGAAATTCATCTTACAAATAATTACTGATCCTGTCCGAATGCTGAATCAACGGACGCTGGGCACGTGGCGCTCTCCGAGTCGCTGATGTAGATCTTCGGCTAGTCGTACGAAGCTCCGGCGAACCTGCACAGAAGTCGGGCCGGGAAGGGGTTCCCGGCGGCGACCCTCCGACGCTCAAGTCAGGCAAGCAAGCAATGAAAAAAGTGGCTCCCAAGGTATTTTTCGCGTACCTTCGGCGAAGTATGAGGCTCTTTATATAGAGTGGTGAAAGAGCTCCTGCACGTCCACCGAGGCGCATACGTGTCCGTAGCCCATACCTCGGTATGTGTCTGTCAGAAAGCTTACCTGACGCCATACTGCTACAGTCCAAGCACGTCTTCGATGGGACAACAGAACACCTCGTTGTCATACTTGGAGTATGGCCTAGCCATAGGACTTGACAGCTGTCATAATATGTTCTTGTCCTTCTCTATCGACCACAGGCCGGGGCGTCCGGCAGGCCGGCTGGACGGGGAGTCCGTCCAGCCAGCCCTCATCTTACGCGCCGATCAGACGACACTCACATCACGTTCGGCCTGCCGTTGGCATCGATATGCTGGGGATATTTTCGGTAGGGTGCTATGTAGGGACTGTTTAGCAGTATGTCACCTTCTCTTAGGCCTTCCGCTCGGCTCTTTGCTACTGTTCAATTGAGCGTCGGAACCCCGACTTCTGTCGGGGCGACTTTTGCCATCGGCTATTCACCGGTCAGCCGGCCGGGAGATGCCACCTGGCCTTTTGACTCCCGCGTGGCATTGACCCCTCAGAATGGGGGTCCCCTGTTCTAACCGCCGGATCACTTGCCTCCCCCTCAAGTCTAGTCGAAGAAGGCGAAGTCCGACTGACTGGACTGCCGATTTGACTGAGTAACGACCGATACAATAGTCCGCTCGGCCAGGCTCAGGGATGCTCATCCGTTCGGCGGTATCTTGCCTGTGCCTTGTATTGCCTGGGAATTTATGCCGAATCTTCTTCTCTACTGCCAACCACGTGCGTTGCGTGCGATACAAGGCGCTCATTAAATGTAACCCGTATCTTGCTGACACGTGGCAATCTTTTTTTTGTCAGGGTATGTCGGTGGCGTCACCTCCGATGGGACAGCCGCCGTTTGAAATGAACGGCTGGATGATGACCTCGTTCTTCACGACCTGAATCGGACGGCTAAGCCGTACGGGGCAAACGTTATAAATCTCGCGGCCCCCTCTCTCCGCCGCCTTCTTCTTCATCGACCTTCGACCCCCCGCTGTTGTTTCTGCTCCGGCGATCCTTACTCCCCGCCGGTTTGGTACGCTCACCATCTTCTTCCTTTCCTCGATATTTCTCGTACCCGTAAGCCTTCCTTTTCAGCTTCCCTCCTCCTGTATTGCTTTCTTTTTCATTCTGTCGGCATTTTCTTTTAGTTTTTCTGTCAATATCTCTTCTGTTTCGACCATGGCGAGTACTTCTACGCCTACAGTCGGCGCTCCTAGTCTCTGGTATACGACTATGGAGAGCCGATTCGATGAAGAAGACGCACTGCGTCTCATTCGAACGTATGAAATTCCGGCTGACCATGAGATAGTTGTGGCTAGTCCTTCCGATCGGCCTAATGACCCGCCGCCCGGCACCATTTGCTTCTTCCGTGATCAATTTTTGGCCGGGCTGCGCTTTCCTCCACATCCGTTCATCATCAAAATATGCAACCACTTTCGCCTCCCGCTCGTCCAATTAGTCCCGAACTCGATTAGGTTGCTGAGCGGGGTGATAGTCCTTTTCAAATTGAATGATATCCCCTTGGACCCCCAAGTCTTCCACTATTTCTTCTACCCCAACCAATCCGAGTGGGGGACCTTCATATTTCAATCTAGGTCGGGTTTCGTCCTATTTACCAACATGCCGAGCTCCAATAAGCATTGGAAGGAGCAATTCTTTTTTATGCGTCTCCCCGAACGGCCGGCCTTCCGAACGAAGTGGCAGACGGCGGTGTCGAATCAACCGGGTCTTGGCAAATTCAAGAGCCATCCGGCATATCTTCATGCGACCAACCAGCTGGTCGGCCAACGTTACGATATCGACAAGTTGCTCCTTCTTGGAGTAATGTACATATTTGGCTTGTCTCCCATCCAAGCAGATCTGCCTTGTAGCATGAGTAAGCGATTCTTATCCCCCTTTTTCTTTTGTTCTAACTGATTTATTCTTTGTTTCTGCAGCTGAAGTTATGTGGCGTGCTAAGGCAACCGAAAAGCTCAAGCTGAAAGCCGCCAATATTGAGGCGGTGAAGGGCAAAGAGGTAGCCGAACGGGGTTTGGTTCTAGCCGGCTCGACAACTGAAGGGGATGGGGGGACTCAGATGGTTCCCACTGATCCGGCCGCCCCTATCTCCGCTGATGACGCCGCACTCGATCCTACTACTACTGATCGTGCCGAGGATGAGGGCCGATCAACTGATGAAATCCCTCTGGTGACTCGTAAACGTCGTAGGCTAGAACAAGCCGCTCAACAGCCTCCACCAGGAGAGCAGCTTTCCGAGCGGAGCGGTGATGCTCATGTGGTTTTTGAGGCGGTCTCCTCGGAGCACACTCCGACTCAGCTTGAGTTGCCGCCGACCATATCTGAGGCGCAACCTTCCCCCTCTAGGACTCTACTTCGTCTTAGACGACTGGGCGACCATCCGGTCCCGATCGGCGAGTCCTCTGGCCATGCTGCTACATCTCAAGATGACTCGAGCGGCCTGAGGGTGATTAAAACTGTCCTAAGATTTCCCTCGGAGGAATACCTACTGTCCGTCGATCGGCCATCGGTTCCCGAACAACAGATCACCCTCACCGGTCCGCTCGCCAAAGTTTGGGAAGACGCGCGTGTACGCGTCGCGCTCATGTCCCCCAGTCAGCTAGGGGACAGTAACCTGCAGCAGGCGACCGGGGTATGCCTTTCTGCTTTACTGATACTTTTTATTTTAGCTTTTAACTTAACTGCCTTTGTTCGCAGAGTTGGGTAGAGCAGATTGCAGTCAGCAATCGGCTGGCTGAGTTGGAGGACGAAATGAAAAAACTCAAACTTTCGAAGGCGAACCAAGGGAAATCCACGGCTGCTCTAGAGAAGAGCAAAAAGCTTTTGGAAGCCGAACGGAAACGCGCTTCCGATCTGGCGAGCGAGGTCGCTCGGCTTGAAGCTGTGGTCAAACAACGGGATAAAGAGATCAAGACGGCGACCTCTCGAAAGCGCAAGGCCATTGACGACATGGACCTAATGAAGGTGGAGATCAGAGGGCTGGAGCAACGCATCAAGGATCTGGATGCCCTTCTGGCCACCGAGAAGGAGAGCCGCTCAGCCGATCTGCTTAAATTTGAAGGAGACTTGAAGGATCTCCATGCCGCCAACGATGCTTCCCGAGCCGCGCTCAAAGAGTATCAGGAGGGGGAGTCGGCTCGCTCTAACGAAGTGAGGAAGGCATTTGTCCGCTCGGACGACTTCGGAGAGAAATTCACCGACAAGATTTCCCTCACTTTCGAAGAGGCGATTAAGGCGGCGGTGGATTACTTAAAGACTAAAGGCCACCTTCCCGCCGAGCTGACCATCCCCCCAGAGGATCTGGCTACTGTGATGGGCGTCATTCCTGATGCTCTTTTTGATTTTGACGCGTGAGGGGTGTTTTTTATCAACTTTTTTGTATCCTCGCCGTTCGGCAAAACTTATTTTTGCTGTAACTTCTTTTGTTTGCCCAGCGTTTGGCGTACATAGATCATCTTTCCGTTCCTACAACTTTTGTTTTGGCAAGAAATTTTTCTTTCGTCATGTTTGAAGTGTTCTTTAAAATTCCTCCGCTCGGCTTCATACTCTAACATGGACTCAAGCCGATTGTCTTCAAAAAACGTCTTTCGCCATGCGACTGCGTAGCCGCTCAGCGCGCGAACGTCACTCGTTCACGTGCTCACATCTTTAATTCTTATTAACCATCTTTTGCTTTGCACTTTACCTCAAAGGGATTTTCCATATATTTTTGCTAAGCGAGCCGCTCAGCCGTATGTTGGCCTTAAAAAACAGGCTCTGTCGTCGATCGGTTCTTACCGTCGGAATGTATCACGGGGATGGCTATCCGCTCGGAGGTTTTATAGACGCCGGCTCGTCTCTCGATTTTTAACGTCGGAGCTCGACGGTCTTCTGCTCGGAAGTTTATAGACGCCGGCTCGTCTCTCGATATTTAACGTCGGAGCTCGACGGTCTTCCACTCGGACATTTATAGACGACGGCTCGTCTCTCGATTTTTAACGTCGGAGCTCGACGGTCTTCCGCTCGGACATTTATAGACGCCGGCTCGTCTCTCGATATTTAACGTCGGAGCTCGACGGTCTTCCGCTCGGACGTTTATAGACATCGGCTCGTCTCTCGATATTTAACGTTGGAGCTCGACGGTCTTCCGCTCGGAGGGTTTATAGACGCCGGCTCGTCTCTCGATATTTAACGTCGGAGCTCGACGGTCTTCCGCTCGGACGTTTATAGACGCCGGCTCGTCTCTCGATATTTAACGTCGGAGCTCGACGGTCTTCCGCTCGGAGGGTTTATAGACGCCGGCTCGTCTCTTGACATTTAACGTCGGAGCTCGACGGTCTTCCGCTCGGACGTTTATAGACGCCGGCTCGTCTCTCGATATTTAACGTCGGAGCTCGACGGTCTTCCGCTCGGACGTTTATAGACGCCGGCTCGTCTCTCGATATTTAATGTCGGAGCTCGACGGTCTTCCGCTCCGACGTTTATAGACGCCGGCTCGTCTCTCGATATTTAACGTCGGAGCTCGACGGTCTTCCGCTCGGACGTTTATAGACGCCGGCTCGTCTCTCGATATTTAACGTCGGAGCTCAACGGCCTTAAAGGCTAACTTTAATGAAGCCGCTCGGCGAACACATTAGCCATCCTTTAAATCATTTTTGCTTCCTGCATTACAAGGACATGTGCGACTAGCATATACACAAAAATGAGTTGCATCAATGCACCTTTCACCCAGCTCGATAAGGCTGGAGATGATTTGCGCTCCAGGGTCGGTCCAGCTGCCGCCCGTCTTCATCCTCCAAGTAGTAAGCGCCCGAGCGGAGCTTTTCGATAACCTTGAAGGGGCCCGCCCAGGGAGCTTCCAGCTTGCCGACATCGCCGACCGGCTTGACTTTCTTCCAGACAAGGTCGCCGACCTGGAATGATCTGGGGATTACGCGCCTGTTGTAGTTTTGCTTCATCCGTTGACGATACGCCATCAGCCGGACGGACGCCTTGGCTCGCTCCTCATCAACCAAATCCAGCTCCATGTTCCTCCGCTCGGCGTTGCCCTCATCGTAACACTGGATCCGGACGGATTCGACACCGACTTCGACGGGAATCACCGCTTCGCCGCCGTATACCAGATGAAAAGGCGTGAAGCCCGTTCCTTCTTTTGGAGTCGTTCGGATGGCCCATAGGACGCCCGACACTTCATCCACACAACTTCCTCCCAAATGGTTGAGCCGAGCGCGCAGAATGCGAAGAATTTCCCGATTGGCTACTTCGGCTTGACCGTTGCTTTGGGGATAGGCCACGGATGTGAAGTGTTGCTCGATGCCATAGCTTTTGCACCAATCCTCGAGCAACTTCCCTGTGAATTGCCGCCCATTATCGGAAATAAGTCGACGGGGGATGCCGAACCGACATATGAGGTTCTGCCAGATGAACTTTTTGACCATCTGTTCGGTGATCTTGGCTAGCGACTCGGCCTCCACCCACTTGGAAAAATAATCGACCGCCACTAGCAGAAATTTCCGCTGCCCGGTCGCCATAGGAAATGGACCAACAATATCCATTCCCCACTGATCGAACGGACATGAGACTGTTGATGCCTTCATTTCCTCTGCCGGTCGGTGGTAGAAGTTATGGTACTTCTGGCACGAAAGGCACGTCGACACGGTCCGAACGGCGTCTGCTTGTAAGGTTGGCCAGAAGTACCCGACCAATAGGATCTTCTTAGCCAGCGATCGTCCGCCCGGATGCCCTCCTCATGATCCTTGATGTACTTCTTGGAGGATGTAAGCCGAGTCCTCCGAGCTCACGCATTTCAACAGCTGGCGTGAGAAAGCCTTTTTGTAAAGCTGATCGTCGATGAGTGTGAACCGACCGGCTCTCCTCCTTAGCAGCTGGGCTTCATTCTGATTGGACGGTGTGACGCCCGAGCGTAAAAACTCCATAATGGGTGTCCTCCAGTCGCTCGGGAACGTAAGGCCTTCCATACGGTCGACGTGTGCCACTAACAATACTTGTTCAATTGGCTGCTGAATGGCGACCGGCGTTATTGAGCTCGCGAGTTTGGCTAACTCATCGGCCGCTTGATTTTCTGCTCTGGGTATCTTCTGGACAATAACTTCTCTAAAATTGGCTTTAAGTTTCTCAAAGGCTTCAGCGTAGAGCTTGAGCCGAGCACTGTTGATTTCGAAGGTACCAGAGAGCTGCTGAGCAGCCAACTGGGAATCCGAATGAAGCGTTACCCGACCGGCTCCCACATGCCGTGCTGCTTGCAAGCCGGCTATGAGGGCCTCATACTCTGCTTCATTGTTTGTAGCTTTATAATCCAACCGGACGGATAAGTGCATCTTTTCTTCTTGAGGGGAGAGCAACAGTATTCCAATCCCGCTTCCGAGCCGAGTGGATGATCCGTCCACAAATATTTTCCACATAGCTTCCGGCTCTGAATTCTGGGCCAAGGACTGCGCTTTGATTGCCGAGCGGAGCTGGTATTGGATGTCAAATTCTAACTCTGTCATCCATTTGATGAGCCGCCTGGACGCTTCTGGATTCAGTAATACACGCTCGAGCGGGCTATTGGTTTTGACAATTATGTTATGCGCCAGGAAGTATGGACGAAGGCGCCGGGCGGCGAGGACCAGAGCGAAAGCCAACTTCTCGAGCCCAGTGTAGCGAGATTCAGCATTTTTTAAAATATGACTAAGAAAATACACAGACTCGTCTCCGCTAGCCCTCACTAGTGCCGAGCCGATTGCTTGCTCGGTTGAAGATAAGTAGATACAAAGTGGCTCACCCACAGCCGGCTTGGCTAATACCGGGAGAGAGTTCAGATATGCCTTCAAGTCTTCGAACGCCCGATCGCATTCTTCATCCCAGTGAAACTTAGTGGCCTTGCGCAAGATTTTGAAAAAAGGAAGGCTCCGGTCGGCGGTTTTGGATATGAATCTGGACAAAGCAGTTATCCGACCGGTCAAACGCTGCACTTCCCTCAGATTTCTTAGGGGCGGCATGTCTTGTAGGGCTTTTACTTTGCTGGGATTTGCTTCAATACCCCGCTCGGTCACTATGTACCCCAAGAAACGCCCTCCTTTTGCTCCGAACAGGCACTTCTGGGGATTTAGCTTGACTCCATATTTGCGTAGCGTTCGGAAGGTTTCCTCCATGTCTTTGAAGAGATCGGCCGCTCGGACGGACTTGATGAGAATGTCGTCCACGTACACTTCCAGGTTTGGCCCGATCTGCTCTCTGAATACTTTATTCATCAAGCGCTGATATGTGGCTCCCGCATTCTTCAATCCGAACGGCATCACATTATAGCAATAAGTGTCGTCGGCCATCACGAAACTGACTTTTTCTTGATCTTCACGGGCGAGCGGCACTTGATGATAGCCTTGGTAAGCGTCGAGCATACATATTAATTCGCAGCCGGCCGTAGAGTCCACCAGCTGATCTATCCGGGGCAGAGGATAAAAGTCTTTCGGGCAAGCTTTGTTGAGATCCCGAAAATCTATGCATACTCTCCACTTGTTGCCCGGCTTGGGGATGGAATGCTGACTGTACACACTCCCAGAAGTGTGATGTAAATCTGCTGTCTCTGTCTGAAATAATGGTACGTGGGACTCCATGAAGTCTGACGATCTCCTGGAGATACAACTGAGCTAGCTTCTCCATGGAGTAGGATATCTTGATAGCTACAAAGTGGGCTGATTTAGTCAACCTGTCGACTATTACCCAGATGGCATCAAAACCATTCGTGGTTCTGGGTAGTCCCACTATGAAGTCCATAGAGATATCCTCCCACTTCCATTCTGGAATCTGTATAGGCTGCAGAACTCCTCCTGGTCGCTGATGTTCTGCCTTGACCCTCTGACAGGTGAGGCAGATGCTAACATATCTGGCGATGTCTCGCTTCATCCCGGGCCACCAAAAATATTTCTTGGTCTTGATACATTTTGGTGGAACTGGATGCATCGCATAGGAAGTCTTGTGAGCCTCATCTAAAATCTGTCTCGTAGCTCCTCCTGAACACAGAGTCCATCACCAAAATACAACACCCGCTATCGGACACTCGAATTCTCTACTTTCTGATTCTGCTAGCCCTTGCTTGATTTTCTGAATTTGTGGTCCTGATGAGCTGACTGAATATCACCAAGCAAGGTAGACTCTAAGGTCATAGTAGAGAGCTGTCCAACGATGAGTTCGAGACCGAAATCTACGATCTCCTTCTGTAGGGGTGGTGACATGGCTGTAAGAGATAATAAGGTAGCACTGGACTTTCTGCTGAGTGCGTCTGCTACCTTATTGGCTTTCCCTGGATGGTAGAGGATGTCTACATCATAGTCCTTGACCAGCTCAAGCCACCTGCGCTGTCGCATGTTCAGATCCTTCTGAGTGAAGAAATACTTCAGACTCTGATGATCTGTATACACTCTGCACTGAGCTCCATATAAGTAATGTCTCCAAATTTTGAGAGCGAACACTACTGCTGCCAGCTCAAGGTCATGAGTAGGGTAATTCTTCTCATAATCCTTGAGTTGTCTGGAGGCATAGGCGATCACCTTGCCATTTTGCATCAGTACTGCTCCTAGTCCCAACTTAGAGGCATCACTATAGATGTCAAAGCTGCTGGTGTCGTCTGGTAGAGCCAAAATGGGAGCACTGGTCAACCTCCTTTTTAGCTCGCTGAAGCTGTTCTCACAGTCCTCTGTCCACTGAAATTTTCTGTTCTTTCTGGTAAGAGCTGTCAGTGGGGAGGCTACCCTGGAGAAGTCCTCTACAAACTTCCTGTAATATCCTGCTAATCCCAGAAAGCTCCTGATCTCACTGGCGTTCTTAGATCTCTTCCAGTTACTTACTGCTTCTATCTTACTGGGATCTACCATAATACCATCCTTTGAGATGATGTGACCCAGGAAGGACACCTGATCTAGCCAAAATTCACATTTCGTGAACTTGGCGTATAGCTGGTTCTGCTGAAGGGTCTGCAATACTAGTTTCAGGTGCTCTGAGTGTTCTTCCTGAGTTCCTGAGTAGATAAGAATGTCATCGATAAACACAATAACAAACTTATCTAAATACTCCCTGAATACTCTGTTCATGAGATCCATGAATGTAGCTGGAGCATTTGTCACGCCAAAAGGCATGACTACGAACTCGTAATGTCCGTATCTGGTCCTGAATGCTGTCTTCGGTATATCACCCTCCTTGACCCTGACTTGGTGATATCCTGATCTGAGGTCAATCTTAGAGAACACTGCTGCTCCCTTTAACTGGTCGAACAGGTCATCTATCCTGGGAAGAGGATACCTGTTCTTGATCGTGACATGATTCAGTGCTCTGTAGTCTATGCATAGCCGCATGCTTCCATCCTTCTTCTTCACGAACAGTACGGGCGCTCCCCATGGTGAGTGGCTAGGGCGTATGAAACCCTTGTCAAGCAGCTCCTGAAGTTGCTCATGAAGTTCCTTCAGTTCTGCTGGAGCCATACGGTAGGGCGCCTTGGAAATAGGATTGGTGCCGGGGAAAAGCTCTATCTCAAATTCAATCTCCCTGACTGGTGCTAGGCCTGGTAACTCTTCAGGGAAGACTGCTGGGTAGTCACATACAACTCGGACCTCTGCTAGCTGTTGGTCCTTGTCCTGGCTGGTATTGACTACATGTGCTAGGTACCCCGTACATCCCGAATCCATCAACTTCTGTGCCTTCATTGCTGAGAGAAATTTTCTGGCTTTTCTCTTTGGTTCTCCGAGGTATTCAAACTGTATTTCTGCTTCGGGTTGGAATACGACTTTCTGTTTACGGCACTCTATGGAAGCACCGTATCTGATCAGAAAGTCCATTCCAAGGATGACGTCATAGTCAGTCATTTCTAGCAGGATCAGATCGCAAAAGAGTTCCCTGTCTGCTATAATGACTGGCACTGCTCTGAGCCAGTGCGTGGATGCCATGACCTCTCCTGAAGGTAGTGCCGTCAGAAACTGACCACTGAGTACCTCTGAGGGTATTTTTAATTTTTCGGAGAACACCCTGGCTATATATGAATGAGTTGCCCCAGTATCAAATAGAACCGTAGCACTATACTGAAAAATGCTAATCTGACCTGTGACAACTGTCGAGGCATTGGCTACGTCCTCTCTGGTGAGTGAGTAGATCCTCGCATTCGCCATAGCTGGAGGGGCTTCTAATCTGCCCTGGCTGATATGTGGACCCTCTAGAGCGGCCTGCATCTGATATAACTGCATCCTGAATCTGCTGTGGCTGAGGAAGACCGGTCTTGTTCGGGCACTGCTTGGCCATGTACCCTTCTTGTCCACATTCAAAGTATCCTCGTGTGCCCTTGCGACAAACCCCTGGGTGGAATTTCCCACAAGTGGCACACTTTGGATAACTGGGTCGCTTGCTAGATGGTCCTCCTTTTGAGTCACTCCCTGATTTGCGCTTGTTGTGGAGTTCCCTTTCCAGTTGGAGCTGTGGCCTTGCTGTTTCTGAGTGTGAGAGTTTCCTTGGCCTTTGGACTCTGAGGAGACTTGCTTCTGCTGCTTTATGCTGTTCTGGTAATGCTCTGTGGTCAAGGCACTGCTCACTAACTCCTCTGTGGTTTGTGGCCTATGTATGCCACCAGCCACGTTCACTGCTATCTCTGGCCTCAGCATCTTGAGCATCAACCGGATTCGTTCCTTCTCTGTGCTAACTAGCTCTGGGCATAGACGAGCCAACCTGTTGAATTTCTTCACGGCTTCCTCAACTGATAGGTTGCCCTGACGAAACTCAGTGAACTCGTCATAGTGGCGGTTTGTAACCCGTATGTAAAAGAACTCCTCGAAGAATTCTTTCTCAAAGTCAGCCCATGACATCTGGTTCACTGGACGCTTCGTTCTGATTCTTTCCCACCACATGCGTGCGTCTCCTGTCAGGCAGAAGGAGGCACACTTCACCTTCTCGTGTTCTGGCCAGTCCAGAAGCTCCATCGTGCTCTCCAGTGTTTTGAACCAGGCTTGTGCATCCCATGGTTCACTAGTGCAGAAGTTCTCTGCTTGACTCGCTGCTGGATCGGATAGGCTTCCTTTCTTGGCTCAGCTGCTGGGGCTGAGCTGGTGGAACCTCCAAGACTACCGGAGTAGTCAAATTCGGTTCGGGGTGACTGTGGGGGTACTCTGATTAGCCTTTAAGGTGGCTATTTCTGTTGCAGCTGAGCCACTAGTGCTGTAAGGTCAGGAGGAGGCACTGAACTGCCTGCCTCTTGCTGGGGCTCAGTAGCTAGTGCCCTTCTAGCTGGGCGTCCTCGTGCCATTTCTAAAGACATAGAGAACATAACATAACTAAGGTAATTGCAGTTATATAACTACTGATATCATGTTAAAAGACTAGCACAGACTAACAGGCAATAGACATATAAACATGAACTGTAACTAGAAAGCAAGAAACAATAAAGAGAGTAGAGGTATCCTTACTCGGAAGCTGCAGGTACAATGCTGATGTGTGTGTAGGAAGTATGGAAAACTGCTCTGATACCACTCTGTAACGACCCGCCTTCTACTACTAGGCTGTAAGGTCGAATCGCTACAGTTATGCTGTGCTATACTGTGCGGAAAGCTGGGCTAATTAAAATTTTGCTAACTATTATCCTTTAAAAAAACTAATCTGAATGTTCCAGGTGTACCTAGGAGTTGTACACATGCTAGGGGAGGGAAACTGAACATCCCAACTGAGCTAGGGACTAGAAACTAACCTTCCCAACTACCTACAAACCTGCCGATCGATCCACAGATCGATCGAAGCTGGGGAGCGTTCTGTTCCCAACTGGATCGGTCGGCAGACCGATCCAGGTGTGGCTGGATCGGTCGGCAGACCGATCCAGGTATGTCTGGGTCGATCGGCTGACCGATCCAGGAACCTGGAATTCTCCCGGGATACTACTGTATCGCGCTGGATCGGTCGGCTGACCGATCCAGGAGGATACAGTAGCGTACTGCATCCGTCTGGATCGGTCGGCTGACCGATCCAGTGGCACTACTCAGGCCTTGATCGATCTGGAGACCGATCAGAGTTCTGATTTCGCCCGAGAACTCTGATTTCAGCACTTTGGCGTGCCAAAACATCACACAACAATTCTAAAATCCATAATATATATTCTAGTAGCATAAAACTAGCATTCTACCGAATATAAACCATGGTCTACTAGTTCATAGTATTTAACAATTAAAGGTGCGTAAAAATAGAAATGTTAAAAGTTCCATTGTTTGAGCTTGCTAATCCCCTAAGGATCTTTTATTCCAGTTCCTGCCACACACACCATCCTTGCATTGAACTCCAGCTTCCACTACTAATCCATCTTTCCCTTGCCTTTATCTGCAGTATAAGGAAAAACAGTATCTATAAGCTTTCGCTTAGTAAGAAACCATCTACCTCACAAAAATCATGCAACGATGCAAACATGCTTTTAAATCATGCTGTTTGAAAACATACTGAATATGCAAGCATGGCATGGCATGGATCATACAAAACATGGTATAACATAAGCTGCACATAAAATGACACTGATCATAACATGTCAAGAACTATATATGAAGCTATCATATTTAACAACTGGAATAAGCTGAGTTGACACAAAAGTGAGCTAAGGTGAAGCTGAGCTAATACTGAATTCCATTTTGATTTTAAAACTGATTTGGAAAACTATTATACATAATAGATAAAAATACTAAACATGCTGCTGTAGGGCCCTGGCAACTGTACTTACTGTGCGCACATCCCTAACTAGACCCGGGATTGCAAGTTCCGAATCTAGTAGGGTTTACTAGGTTAGCTGAACCTAGGGACGACTATGGGAGTCCAACCCAGTGGATATCTAATCCAGTACAGTGCCGCTGCTGAAAGTAAAATACTGAAATGCTAATTAATTGAATCTAGGTTATCTGAACCTAGAACTAGGTTGTCTGAACCTAGAGGCGACTGTGGGAGCCCACCCATTAGACATCTAGTCCCATAAAGCTGAAATAAAACTGATATGCTGGTTTAAATGCTTCTAAGCATTTAACTATACTGTTAAAACTGTCTAATGTTGCACTAAACGTTTTATCGAACACCTAATGTGCTCTAACTCTCCTCTCTAATAGGGGGACTACCTCTAGGCACCCGACGACATCTAGAACCTCTATCTGAAGAGGAAAAACGCGTCCGACCCATCCAGAGATACTCAACTAACCCCTAAATCTGCGAAGAGAATTAAATACACTCTAGATATCGATAAAAATCTACATATAACTAAATTATAAGCATGCAATCAAACGAGAGCTACTTATACTGCAGGTGAGGGGTTTCTTACCTCCTGTTCGTAATTTCTTACGATTCTATTCGCTAGAATTCCAGTGTAGATGACCTTCTCGACGATCCGCTCACGTCTTCGCGTTCCTCTCGCGGAGAAGAACCTTTTTCGTGTTGGAGTCGTCGCCGGAAGATGATCCGATGGTCCTTGGGCTTGGGCGCCGAGAGAGGAGGAGGAGGAGGTGTGGGCGGCGGTGAAGTTTTGGAAGAGGAATAGGTCACGGTGAAAATAAAACCAAATAACTCTTCACCCTATTAATCTTCCTATTTAAATTAAGTGATTAATTCGGCCAACCCAACTATAAATATACTTGATTCCCTTTTCTTTCAGCACGGCCCTGCTGGGTTCAACTGGTTACTAACCTTATCCCTAAACCATAGGTCTCGGGTTCGATTCCCGCCTAAACTATTTTACGGTTCCAATTATTTTTGCTACTTCCGCTACTCGGAAAATTCCGGAAAAATATCTAAAAATTCCAGAAAAATCATAGAATAATTCTAAAATAGTTTTGAGAATTTTCGGGCGTTACATCGGGGGTGCAAAATAGGGCTCGATGAAATGCAACGGTGGTCGGTGGTGCTTCCGCTCGACCACCAGACGCTGACATTGCTTGCTGCTCCGGCCGCTCGGCTGTTGCTTTCTGTTTTTGCTCCACAAGCTTGGCAGCCCTCAACTCGATCAGAGCGTCGAGTTCCTCCGTGGAAAGCGTCACCGTGTGTTGTCGTCCAGCCTTGTCCATTGTTTCCGTTCGGATGCAGGAGCGTTTCCCACAGACGGCGCCAAATTGATCCTGTCCGAATGCTGAATCAACGGACGCTAGGCACGTGGCGCTCTCCGAGTCGCTGATGTAGATCTTCGGCTAGTCGTACGAAGCTCCGACGAACCTACACAGAAGTCGGGCCGGGAAGGGGTTCCCGGCGGCGACCCTCCGACGCTCAAGTCAGGCAAGCAAACAATGAAAAAAGTGGCTCCCAAGGTATTTTTCGCGTACCTCCGGCGAAGTATGAGGCTCTTTATATAGAGCGGTGAAAGAGCTCCTGCACGTCCACCGAGGCGCATACGTGTCCGTAGCCCATACCTCAGTATGTGTCTGTCAGAAAGCTTACCTGATGTCATACTGCTACAGTCCAAGCACATCTTCGATGGGACAATAGAACACCTCGTTGTCAGACTTGGAGTATGGCCTAGCCATAGGACTTGACAGCTGTCATAATATGTTCTTGTCCTTCTCTACCGACCACAGGCCGGGGCGTCCGGTAGGCCGGCTGGACGGGGAGTCCGTCCGGCCAGCCCTCATCTTACGCGCCGGCCGGACGGCACTCACATCACGTCTGGCCTGCCGTTGGCATCGATATGCTGGGGATATTTTCGGTAGGGTGCTATGTAGGGACTGTTTAACAGTATGTCACCTTCTCTTAGGCCTTCCGCTCGGCTCTTTGCTACTGTTCAATTGAGCGTCGGAACCCCGACTTCTGTCGGGGCGACTTTTGCCATCGGCTATTCACCGGTCAGCCGGCCGGGAGATGCCACCTGGCCTTTTGACTCCCGCGTGGCATTGACCCCTCAGAATGGGGGTCCCCTGTTCTAACCGCCAGATCAATTACAATATGGGGGTGTCTTGCAAAGGTTTTGATGCTTAATTCAAAAATGATTAAGATAGGATCAAAGACTATATATTGTATATTAATTGAATATGTATATAGCAGCAATGCTTATTAGTTCCTTTTGTATGAGACTTAAATACCATAGATATACAAGAACTTGATTATTGAATTGAAAAATATTTCATTCTTCAAATATGTTTTTTCCTTATAAGACTCAAGAGGAGAAGGAACTTCCTTAGAATAAACATATGAAACACAGGAAGAAGAAGAAGAAGAAGAAGAGAAGAAGAAGAAGAAGAACTAGTTGAGATTAAGCTCAGACGAAGTAAAAGAGCTCGGATGAAAAAAAATTTCAGAATAATTTATATTACTTTCATGTTGGAAAGTAAACTCTAAAGTTACTCAGAAACAATAAACTCTTTTAAGGAGTCTCAATGGAAAGAGACAATTACATCTGAAATTGACTCTATCTTGTAAAATCATACTTAAAAACTTATGAATTTTTCTCTAGGGAGTAAACTATTAGGTTGCAAGTGGATTTTTAAGAGGAAAATAAAATCAGATGACACAATTGATAAGTATAAGACTAGATTAGTAATTAAATATTATTGACAATGTGAAGACTTTGATTACTTTAATACTTATTCTCCAATATCGAAATAACCATTAGAGTGTTATTAGCTTTTACTGCTCTATGGAATCTAGAAATATATCAAATGGATGTAAAGACAACTTTCTAAATGAGAATTTAGAAGAGAAAATTTATATAGAGGAAATTGAAGGGTTTTTTATGCCAAGATAAGAAAACAAAGTTTGTAAATTGGTGAGTTGTTATATAACTTGAAACAAGCTCCAAACCAATGGCATGAAAAGTTTGATATTGCCATGAAGGAAAGTGAATTTTAAATCAACGAATGTAATAAATGTGTCTATGTTAAAGATATAGAGAAAGATTATGTCATCTTATGTCTTTATACAGATGGCATACTTATTATTGGAAGCAATAAGATAATCAAATTCACTACAGATATGTTGAACTCAAGATTCGATATGAAAAACATGCATGCATGGGTCTAGATAATGTGCTTCTAGATTTAAAATTATTATAACATTAGAAGTATTTATTCTAAGTCAATCATATTATGTGGAAAAGATTCTTCATCAAGGGTGATATTGCATTGGCATGAACTCTGATAGAGATAAGTTACTATCTATCAAAAAAATCAAGGAGAGAGTATCTCTCAAATAAAGTATTCCAGAGTGATTGAAAGTCTGATATACTTGATGAGTTGTATGTTGGGATCTTGAGCGCAAAATAACACAAGTGCATCAAAATATTATCAAGATCCTTTCTAGAAGATCCAAGCAAAGGAAAATATATACTAGTTGAATTGAGAGTTCTACATTTATTGCATAAACATGAACTCTCGACAGTAACTTTTCTTTGGATGCAGATCTCAGCGTGATCAAGTGTTCGCACCTCTATGGTATCCACATGAACGCATTCTCCCATTCATCTCATGAACACACAACTTAGAGAAGAAACAACTTCGGTTGTGCTAGCAACCCTCAAGGAAGTTTCAACCAAGAAGAAGAAGAGGAGGAGGAGGAGGAAGAAGATGATAAGTCTCATGTTTAAAATATAATGCCAAAAATCCTTTTATATTCATCTAATGAATACCAAAGGATTTTGTCATTTAGTCTTCCTCTTATTAATGTATGACTAATATAAAATAATTATCATTGTCTTTTGATCTTCCTTCTTCAATGAGTAGATTCAATTGAGTCTAACTCAATGAGTTTAATTTGGATTAGACTCAATCCAACCTAATGAATCTAACTCAATGAGTAACCCAATAATCCTAAGGCCCATAATAATTTAGTCAAACTAAATTAAACTTATCTCCAAATCAATATAATCTTTGTGTGTGACCCAATAGGCTCTCGTAACGTTGACAATGTATCTAAAATCATTTTAGATACATACACAATGAGTGATATCTAGCAATGTATCATTGCTACCCAAGTGACGAGAAAGTGGATATCCGACCTAACCTTTTTGTGCCTATTATCTTTTATGAGTTGGTTCTTCTATCCTTGATATTTAGATGATCAATGAGGTATAGACTATGTTATCCTTTTATCAATCTTTATATTTCTTGATCACTAAGTAGACACACTTAATCAAATAAACTAAATATCTCATATTAACTAATTTGATCATGGTCATACATTCTTGTGTTCTACTTAATCAAAGGGCCCACAAATATCACTCTCATCATATGGAAGGGATATATCTCATCTACATTACTCATATTCCTCTGCATAATTTATTGCATACCTAGTGATCGATTTTATAGTCCAGCTTATTACAGGTGATGTTTACTGATACTAAAGTATATAACTACTTATGTAGGGAACCGTAGTAACTTCAGGTCTAAGGACTATTTATACCAATAGTCATTATGATGTTGGACCTGTGGGTGTTTTGATGTGATCAACCAAGTTAGGTTAGGTCCTGCTTGTTATTTGATCCCTGTGTCTAAGTGTGCAGGAACTTAGGAGCGCAGGAAGTCGAGCAGAAGACACAGCTAGCGAGAAGGACAGCACGGGAAGGGAGCCGACGGGCTTGGTGCGTCCGAAGGACGAAAGAGCTGCGGAAGAGTACACCGGTGGATGAGAAGAACGTGCACGATGTTCGAGGGATGAGAAGTCGGGTCGGAAGCCTGCTCGAGGAGAAGGTCGAAAATTGGGTTCGAGTGAGCCCTATTTCGGTTGGCCGAAATCACCCAAGCGATCGGAACTTCGGAATAAGAGGAAAAAGAGAAGCTGGAAGCTATTTATACCATGCAGGTTGAAGGCAGTATTTATACCATGTAGGTTAAAGGCGCCCTCAACATCATTGAGGGCACCCTCAACATTGAAGGCGCCTCCATCACCTTGAAGGCACCTCAGACCAGTCCGAGGTGCCTTCAAGTGTATTGGAGGCACCTCAAACCCAGTCTTCGTGACCGTTTACAATCGGATAGAGCTTTATCCGGTCAAACTGCTTGGAGGCGCCCTCAGCCCTCTTGGAGGCGTCTTCAACACTCGGGATAAGATTTCCAAGAGCTATATAAAGGCCCTTGGAGCTAGGAAATTAATCAATCAACTCGGTATTCAATTCCTAGCAATACTTTAGAGCTTTTAGTGTGTAAAAGGTTTTTCCGCCTTTAGAAAATGAGATCTTTCTGAGCTTTTTCATCGCCTTGGATTAACAACCCCCTGGGTTATAACCAAGTTAAATTTTCTGTCTCCTCTTTATTTCTGTTAGTTTATTTCTTTATTATTATTACATTTTTTGAGTTGAAAGAAATGAGGAGAGTATTTTTATTGTGCAGACAATTCACCCCCTCTTGTCGGCCCCGCTGCACCAACATATGATAATATTTATGACACTCATATAAAAATCTATGAAACATCTTATGATGGATTAATTCAGTACATATTCTCTAATATATACTGATGTGTCAAATTGATATCTCATATCCATGACTTGTGAAATTAAGTCATCAATTAACCTACATGTTAGTATCAACACATTAATATTATCCTTGCATATTAATGCTTAACTAGAAATAGTTAAGAGTAGTGTATATATATCTACAAGCTCTCACTATCAATTCAACTAATTGATATGTTGCAGACTAGAACCTACTATCCTAGGATATTATTATACGTATTCATCTAACACAAATTTAAAGTAAATATAATAATCATTGTCTTTTATTAATTAAATATGATGCAATATATCCTAAGTCAATTAAGTCTTGAATGACTCTTAGGGTTTACACTAACACTATAAACAACCAGACTTAACCTACATAGTGAGTAAACAAGTCGATACATAAGTAATCCCAGTGTTGAACGGTGGAAAGGGATAACGAGAGTACTTAAGTAATAACTATGAATTGCATTATACGAGATATCCTACTATGATAGAAGCATACAACGATGCTAATTAAATATTTGATATGAAAGACTCAAAGTGTACTAGTGAGTATTTGTTCACATTGGCAAGTGCAGCCATTTTGTGAAAACCTTTTAAGAAAACCACAATAATCATATTCACAATGGAATCTAAATTTGTAGCGTTGGATAAATATGGTGAAGAAATTGAATTACTATAAAAATTCTTAGAATATATTCGTAGATGGCCAAAATTTATGCTGACAATTTACATATATTATGATAGTTAATTAATAATTAATTAGGAATATAGTCGTCTGTATAATAGTAAGTCTAGACATTACATCATAGATATTTGGACCTGTACAAGCTAGAGGGGGTAAATAACTCTAATCGCTTTGTCTCAATTGCATGCTCGTCATCTGAATGCACAGCAGAATACTTGAATTAAACTTGACTTCACATGCACAACACCTTAGTTTTTACTTGGTATCTACATTTTAAGGTGACTAATCCAAGGCCTAGTCATAGCGATCTACCACTACTAAATCTTCTCCTTCTTGGATACCTTCTGGAAATAGAGAAGCCTCTTACAACTCTTTCACAATGAATACAACAAGAAAATAAATATACAAAAGAAAATACAATGAAAGTAACAACTTTACAAGAATCTCACTTTTGATAATTGTTGATTGCTTTAGAATACTTCTTGTTGGTATGGAAATACACCAACACTTCATCCTCAAATCTCCAATAATCGGCTCTAAAAATATCCTCCAAACCCCTCTTTTAAAGCCTTTAGGTTGAGGATATTTTTACCTATTAGTCAACCGATCTTATCTATTAGTCAATTGATATGGTCTCTGACACTCTTCTTGCCATTGAACGACCTTTGAACATTCTAAAATCTATCTAATTTTATTAATTATTTGAACATCAGTCAATTGACTCATCCGATTAATCGACTAATAACAATCAGTCAAATCTTACAATCAATTTGACATATTTCTTTTCAACTCTTGATTGATATTAGTTGACTGATATCAATAATTAGTTGATTGATATCATCAGTCGTGTCGAATGGTCGAATCAACTTGCTTGTGTTTGATTTTTTAAGCCATCAGTTGATTGATGTCATCAATCAAGTCAAACAGTCAAATTTTGAAGCTTCTAGTCAATTTTTTAAGCCATCAATCAACTAATCAAACATATTAATCGATTGATCGACTACTACTGTAGCAATTCATGGTAGCAAAATATCATTCACGATACTATAGCAATCATGTTTTGAGGTTTTAGGGGTTTTACATCCATTAGTCGATGAATATACCCTATCAATCTACTAATACTCCTATTTTAGTCTTATCAAAGCTAAATTCTTATCTTATCCAATATCTAGTTGACCTTAATCTATTAGAATTTTCTTTGCCCAACATCTAGTCAACTTTGACCTACCGAAACTTCTCATACCCTAATATTTGTTCAATATTGATCTATCAGGACTTCCTCATTGTCTAACATCTAGGCACAATACCATTAGACAATGGCACCGGGTAGGATAGTAATTATCCCGTGGGCTGATGAGAAGGTATAGTTAAGGAGAAAACAAAAAGAGAAATCACCAAAAATAAATAGAACCCCGTCATTCTCTAGGTTTTACCAAAAAGGAAATTTTATTATCAATAGAGGATGATTTCTCAAACAACTAAGCATGTGTTTATATAAACTTTAGACCATCAGAATCAAAGAAAGGAAAAAATCCTAATATATAGACTTAAATTTTAGAGATGGCAACGGGCAGGTTCGGGTCGGGTTTGGCCAATCCCAGAACCCACCCTGTCAGGAAAAAATAGACCTGAACCCGGACTCACCCCGCCTAATTTTTCTACCCGCCCCGCCTCGAACCCGATATAGATCTTGTTGTTGGCTAACAACAAATGCATATCTGCACCAAACAACTACTCTTAATAGGAGTTATCACAGTTGACTATGTAAAATCAAATGATAGCCTAACAACTTCACTAACTAAATGGTTAAACAGAGAATTAATTGCAAGATCATTATTAGAATTGGATTTGATGTCTGTGGAATATGTTGGTACCAAGGAAACTCAACATATATTGATTAGAGATTTCAAGAACTATGTTCAATGAAATAACCTAACTACATCGACTAAGTACATCACTATAGGGGAACTACCCGAGGGACCAGTGATATCTGGAAAGGATGGAAGTTAAGTATACGACTTTTAATGATTCAATAAAATGTGAACTACTCTTGATAGATCATATATGTGAGAAAAAATAAGATCATTTTGAAGAGAATTAAAAGACATAATTTTTAAAACTTCTCACAGAACTAGGCATGCTCATGGTCAAAAATAAACATACTCATGAGAATTGAATTGTGTTAGGAAAAGTCCTAAATGAGATATGTAAATACTTACATAAATGAGAGAACAATTATCACGTCTACTAGTCAACAATAACTAAACATGTCTTCATAAAGGAAAATTCAAAGGATAAAACTTATTTATTCCATACAAGACTCAACTTTGAATGATATCATATACTTTATTTTCATTCATATAAGAGATTGTTAGAAAAAATACGAATATTCATATAAGAGATTGTTAGAAAAAATATGAATGAAAAAAAAATGAACGGAAGAAACTTCATCCTATCGCATACTTTCTATATCTCTTTACTGTGACGTTAATTAATTGATATCAACTTCCTTCTCAGAATGTTCTTATACGGATTTCAAGCCTCATAAGCTTGTAATAAATTAAGTGACCAAATTTTAACTAACCTACGAACTTGAACTGAATGGTCTTTTTCTATAAATAAAAAGTAAAATCAAATTTAGGGATAACTTCGAGTTTGATATCTCCAATTAATCATTAAATTAAATCTGCAATGCCACCTTGGAAGAAGTGGTTGTTGGTGTAATTAAACTGGTGCTCCATGTTCACATGGTTTTGTGAGCTTCGATCTCAAGGACAGTACAATTTGGCCGCAGAAGGAAACAATAAATCCTACGTATTAAATGATGATATGGTTGAAACAATAAATTAAATCCTACGTACGTATTAAATGATGATGTGGTTGAACAATAAATCCTACGTATTAAATGATGATGTGGATGGCAAACTGGAGAATTAATACAATGTACGCGGTCACCAAACCTATAATCAACAAATTCACGTAATATGAGAAGAAGCTACGAGAGATGTCGGATGAATGAAATCATCATTTACTATAACAAATTTACATATTATATACATCAGAGACCGATTTAGGTAGAGCTTTCTAGATTGGATAATACTAAATGATCAGAATTTAATCAGTCGAATATATATATGCATATTTATACATGAATATTTTAATAATATTATATTTATATATTAATATTATATATATATATATATGCATATATTATAATTCATTTTTAACTGATCAAATTCTGACCGACAAGATTTACTGTTCTAGGTTATGGCCCACCTTATTTTTCTATTTTTAATTTATATAATAGATTCAGTCAATTGGAAATTTTTAGAAAAGATTTATTTTTTAATTTTCTTCTATGTACGCAATCTTACTCTTATTGTCTCACACACAAGCCTCCATGCGTCATCTTCTTGTGTTTCTCCAATGACGGAGCCAAAAATTTTATAGCTCTCGAGTTAATCTTGGATGGGCTGATAATAAAAAAAAAATTCCCTTAGGCTACCTTCCTCTCTCACACGTTCTGCCTTTTAAATCCGAGCTGCTCCTACTCCAGTGTTGTTGACCTATGGAGTACTAAAGCCCGAGTAGGGCAAAATGTAGCTCCACCTTTGTTCTTCTCCATAATTTTTTTTCTTCTCAACCATAACTTAGGTTTTTTCTTCTCCTCCTTCAATAATAGCTCCCGTTTTTTTCTTTATTTCAATAAGAGTGGTTGTTACTTTGTCTTAGTTTATCGTCGGAGCTAATTGAGATCGTCAAAAAAGGATAGACTTTCATTCTTTTTTTCTTTCATTGATTCTATCCAGAATCTGAGTCAGACGAAGGTCGGTTGAGATGTCATCGATATTGACGGAGAAACGACTTAGACACACTTAGCATAGGTGCCTAGGAAAACAAACTCCCACGTGGAACTGAAGGACGGTGGTGATGAAACCGGTGGTACTTAGACTCTAAGTATACTCAGACAAGCACACGGAATGTTAGAGGCCAGAAACCAGGGAAAAAGTCTCAGACGCAGGTCCTCTGATGCTCAAGTCAGGTACTTTTTCTCAGAAGAACAGTGTACGAAAAAAAAAAGAACCGTAAAAGACAAGTGTGAATGTGCGCGTACCTGTTCAAGGGAGAGGACTTCCCTTTTTATATGACAATGCGTACCTCTAGAGCCTGATCGCTGTCAGAGAATGTCGGGTGTCAGGACCCGTAGGATGATGGAGGACGCATGACACCCTCCTATGGACTGGAAGAATGTTCCATTCACAAATGACCGTAGACCATTGGAATAATCCCTGACATACAGTAGTTATTCTCTGACAGACGGTTGCGATTCTCTGACCTCATTGTCACCTAGTGCTTTCTGTCCCACCTGGGTCTGACTAGGGACAGCTCGGAATGATCTTTCGAGTATAACACCTGGCTCGAGTCTTGACGAGCTGTGGCAAGAACCCCATCTTCTCGTTTGGATTTCTAAAGAGTCGATCATGAGTTGGCCTACTGAGGGCACCAGGCCTAGATATGTAGATCGAACTGAGAAAACCTGATCTCGGAGCAGGTCAAGCATTACCTCGATTGCACATCATGTCTCAGATCTAGAATCCTGATATGTGATCACCCGACTGAGAATCCTGCGGCTGATGACGTCAAGCGGCCCTACTTCTTTTTTCCCTAACTACTGACTGTTACGTCCCCTTGACTTCTGACTACCACATCCCCTTGACTTCTGACTGCCACGTCCCTTTGACTTCTGACAATCACATCCCCTTAACTTCTAACGGTCACGTCCCCTTAACTTTTGATTACCATATCTCCTTCTGATTATTTGATGTTATCGAATTCTATCATTATACACCGTATCACACATGAAACCTTTAATATTCACTATTCTTCTTTGTACATAAAAAAGCTCCAGTTTCCCCCTGCTCGAAACAGCATGCACATGACACCTTTAATATTCACTGTTCTTCTTTCTATATACCAATGCTCGAGTTTCCACCCCTTCTCAAAATAAGCATGCACATGAAACCTTTAATTTCCACTTTTCTCTACATGAAAATGCTCCACTTCGTTAAGTGTCAGGCAATCAAATTTGCATGAGCAGGCCGCCAAATTAAGTTAAAATAAGTGCGAGAGCCGAGGGATTGCAGTAATAATATCGTAGGTCTTTGTAGCAGCCTATGGTGTGTATATATGTCCCTCTAGCTGTAGGTCAGCAGAAGAATATAAGCAATGAATTTACATGCATGTGTACAAATTAATGAAGTTGATAAAGTTCGGATTGATTAGAATTTGAGTGTCGATGTTTAAATTAATTTCATTAAATATTAATTTCTAAAATTGGCTTCCAGGACTGCATGGCGAGGCACATGGCCTTCTTGGATATGGGAGCAACCACCACCGCCTAGACAAAGCCTTTTAAGGAAAGCTAATATTTAATTTCCTTAAATAACTCTCTATCGTATTCCTCTTCTTATCTCGGACGTTGTGTGGGCAACGATCTTCCGAGACGAGAACCACCAAGCTCCTTCTTCTCCAAGCTAGATTCGGCCACCATTAATTCTCCATGAGAAGTAAAGGTCCGGCCACCACTGTTAGGATCCTACGTACTCGGCTAGAGAGGGGGGGTGTGAATAGCCGCCCCAAATCGCTCGTTTCTTTCTACAAATCAGGTTAGCGCAGCGGAAAAATAACAACAGAAACGTAAATGGAGAAATCAAACCTTAGACGCAGCGATGTAACGAGGTTCGGAGATGAAACTCCTACTCCTCGGCGTGTCCGTAAGGTGGACGAAGCCTATCAATCCGTCGGTGGATGAGTCCCCGGAGAACCGGCTAATATATACTCCTTGTGGGTGGAGAAACCTCGCCACAATAACTCTTGCGATAGAAGTACACAAAATACAAAGAAGCACAAGACAATATGAATGTAAAAACAAACACGCTTGCCTTCTCGTCGACTGGTTGAAGCAGCAACTTCACGAGACGCCTACAACAGCAGGAACCCAGTCGAAGAAGCTCACACGAAGCTTCGGAACTCAACAAAGCTCAAGAGCACAGCAGCAGCTCAGTACCATACTTGGACTTTTCTAGTGCCAAGCTCCCTGCTTGGACTTTTCCGTTGCCAAGTCTCCATACTTGGACTTTTTCCCGAATCAGGTCAACCAGGTCAACATTGACCTACGGTTGCACCAATAATCTCCCAAACATCTATTCTTGTCCCATATCAAGAATACAACTCTTCCACGAGTGTCAAACATCAAAATACAACTCAACTAGGTCAACCTTGACCTAAGGTTGCACCAACAATCTTCCTAAGTCAAACATCAAAATACAACTCGAGTCAGGTCAACTCGAGTCAGGTCAACCAGGTCAACCTTGACCTAAGGTTGCACCAACAACCACCACCAAGCTCCAAGGGATGCTAGAAACGAAGCTTTCTTTCTCTCCTTCTTCTCCTAGCTAGAACCGGCCACCATGGATTTCCCTTAAGTTGATGTTGCCGACCACAAAGGAGGAAGAGAAAAGAAGGAGAAGAGGAGACCCTAGGGCCACACCAAGGAAGAAAAGAGAGGAAGAAAAGAATAGAGTCGTTAGCCATTAAGGCACATCTACCCCCTCTTTTATAATCCTTGGTCTTGCAAATAAGAAAATTTTAATAAAAACTTCCTTAATTCTTTTGCCATGAAAAAAAAAAAAAATAATTAATTAAAATCAATTTTCTTTTTCCAAATTTCTTGGCCGGCCACTTTCTCCCCAAAACAAGGAAAATTTTAATTAAAACAAGAATTAAAACTTCCTGATTTGTTTCCAGAAATTTATAAAAAAATTCAATAATTTTAATCCCTTGGTTAGTAAAAAGGAAATTTTATAAATTAAAATCTTTCTTTTAATCATGTGGATAATTTCTAAAAAGGAAAGTTATCTCTAAAAATTAAAATCTCTTTTCAATCTACAAATAAGGAAAGATATCAAATCTTTTCTTAATCTTTTGTAGAAACTAATAAAAGAGAATATTTAATTTTTAAACTTTCTTTTAAATCATGAACATGGTTAAAAAGGAAAGTTTTCTCAAGATTAAAATCTCCTTTCAATCTACAAATAAGAAAGATTTCAAATCTTTTCTTAATCTTTTGTAGAAAGCTATAAAAGGAAAGATTTAAATTTTAAACTCTCTTTTAAAACCATGATATCCACATAAGAAATAATTTTAATAAAAATTCCTTTTACTTTTCTAGTGGTCGGCCACCTAAGCTTGGGACCCAAGCTTTGGCCGGCCACCAACTTGGCTCATCCACTTGGTCTTGGCCGACCCTAGCTTGGGTTCCAAGCTAGCTTGGCCGGCCCCATTAGGATGGGTAAGAAGGTGGGTATGTGGTGAGTATAAATCTCTATATAAAAGAGGTTACGATAGGGACCGAGAGGAGGAATTAGTTTTGGTCCCCCCATAAAATTAAACTTCCCGTGTTCGCCCCAAACATACAACTTAACTTCATCGATAATAATTCATACCACTAAAGAATTATTATTGAACTACCACACCAATCCCAAATTATATTTTTGGGCTCCTTATTATGAGTGTGTTAGTCTCCCTGTGTTTAAGATGTCGAATATCCACTAATTAAGTGAGTTACTGACAACTCATTTAATTAATATCTTAGTCCAAGAGTAGTACCACTCAACCGTATCGTCATGTCGGACTAAGTCCACCTGCAGGGTTTAACACGACAATCTTTATGAGCTCCTCTTAGGGACATTATCAACCTATATTACTAGGACACAGTTTCCTTCTATAATCAACAAGTCACACTATAAGTAACATCATTTCCCAACTTATCGGGCATTTTGATTTATCGAACTAAATCTCACCCTTTGATAAGTTAAAGAAATAAATATTAAATATATGTGCTTGTTATTATATTAGAATTAAGAGCACACACTTCCATAATAACTAAGATCTAGTTCTTTTATTAAATCAGTATAAAAAGAACTTACCTTAAATGGTTCTGCTCAATACACTTTGATCCTGTCCGAATGCTGAACCAACGGACGCTGGGCAAGGGGCACTCTCCGACTATTGACGTGGATCTTCGACTGGTAGCACGAAGCTCCGGCGAACATGCACAGAAGTCGGACCGGGAAGGGGTTCCCGGCGGCGACCCTCCGACGCTCAAGTCAGGTAAGCAAGTGGTGGAAAAAGTAGCTCAAAAGGAGTTCCACGCGTACCTCCGGCGAAGTATGCGGCTCTTTATATAGAGCGGTGAAAGAGTTCCCACACGTCCACCGAGGCGCGTACGTGTCCGCAGCCCATACCTCGGTATGTGTCTGTCAGAAAGCTTACCTGACGCCATACTGCTACAGTCCAATCACGTCTTCGATGGGACAACAGAACATCTCGTTGTCAGACTCGAAGTATGGCCTAGCCATAGGACGTGACAGTTGTCAGGAAATGTTCGTCCTTCTCTATACACCACAGGCCGGGACGTCCGTCCGGCCGGCTGGACGAAGAGCGTCGTCCGGACGGCCCTCATCCCCTGCGCCGGCCGGGCGGCACGCCCATCACGTCCCGCCTGTCGTTTGCATTGATATGCTGAGGAGACTTCCGGGCGGGTGCTAAGTAAGGACTATTAGCAGTATGTCACCTTCTCTTAGGCCTTCCGCTCGGCTCTTAGCTATTGTTTCAATTGAGCGTCGGAACCCCGACCCCTGTCAGGGCACCTTTTACTGTTGGATGCTCATCGGTCGTCCAATCGGTCTATCCTTTTCTCCCAAGTCCGGTGAGCCGGTCGGCTCACCCTTCTCCGATGGGCCCCCCGGCCCTTTGATCTCCACGTGGCGTTGACCCCTCGCAATGGGGTCCTCTGCCTTGACCACCGGATCACTTGATCATAATCCCGGGGCGGCTTTCGGATGAGCGATCGGAAGAAATCCCCATCCACCAGGCCTTGTGTGAAGGCATTCATCATGGTCTCCGAGGTGGCCGTTGGAATATCCATGGCCACTTTGTTGAACCGCTGGATGTAAGCTCGGAGCGATTCACGGGCTTCTTGTTTGATGGCGAACAGACTAATGCTGGTTTTTTGATAGCACCGACTGCTTGCAAAATGATGGAGGACCAGGCCTTGTGTGAAGGCATTCATCATGGTCTCCGAGGTGGCCATTGGAATATCCATGGCCACTTTGTTGAACCGCTGGATGTAAGCTCGGAGCGATTCACGGGCTTCTTGTTTGATGGCGAACAGACTAACGCTGGTTTTTTTATAGCGCCGACTGCTCGCAAAATGATGTAGGAAGGCCGTTCGGAAGTCCTTGAAGCTTGTGATGGATCCGTCCGGCAGCCTCCGAAACCACCGTTGAGCTGATCCCGAGAGAGTGGTAAGAAAAACTCGGCACTTTACTCCATCTGTGTACTGATGCAGGGTGGCCGTGTTATCAAACTTGCCCAAATGATCATCCGGATCGGTGGTCCCATCGTATTCGCCGGTCGTCGGAGGTACGTAATGCTTGGGCAAAGGGTCTCGTAGAATAGCCTCTGAAAATTGGCGATTGATCCGCTCGGGCGATACGTCCGCTCGGGGGGCTTTCTCTTTTCTGTCGTCTCGTCTAGGCATTTCGTCTGAAGAAGATCCCCGATCTCTATGAGCTGCTACGGCTTCAGGGGTACGGAATAGGGCTCGATGAAATGCAACGGTGGCCGGCGGTGCTTCCGCTTGACCACCAGACGCTGACGATGCTTGCTGCTCCGGCCGCTCGGCTGTTGCTTTCTGTTTTTGCTCCACGAGCTTGGCGGCCCTTATCTCGATCAGAGCGTCGAGTTCCTCATTAGAAAGCGTCACCGTGTGTTGCCGTCCAGCCTCGTCCATTGTTTCCGTTCGGATGCAGGAGTGTTCCCACAGACGGCGCCAAATTGATCATGTCTGAATGCTGAACCAACGGACGCTGGGCACGGGGCACTCTCCGACTATTGACGTGGATCTTCGACTGGTAGCACGAAGCTCCGGCGAACCTGCACAGAAGTCGAGCCGGGAAGGGGTTCCCGGCGGCGACCTTCCGACGCTCAAGTCAAAAAAAAAAAAAAAGGTAAGCAAGTGGTGGAAAAAGTAGCTCAAAAGGAGTTCCACGCGTACCTCCGGTGAAGTATGCGGCTCTTTATATAGAGCAGTGAAAGAGTTCCCACACGTCCACCGAGGCGCGTACGTGTCCGCAGCCCATACCTCGGTATGTGTCTGTCAGAAAGCTTACCTGACGCCATACTGCTACAGTCCAATCACGTCTTCGATGGGACAACAGAACATCTCGTTGTCAGACTCGGAGTATGGCCTAGCCATAGGACGTGACAGCTGTCAGGAAATGTTCGTCCTTCTCTATACACCACAGGCCGGGACGTCCGTCCGGCTGGCTGGACGAAGAGCGTCGTCCGGACGGCCCTCATCCCCTGCGCCGGTCGGGCAGCACGCCCATCACGTCCCGCCTGTCGTTTGCATTGATATGCTGGGGAGACTTCCGAGCGGGTGCTACATAAGGACTATTAGCAGTATGTCACCTTCTCTTAGGCCTTCCGCTCGGCTCTTAGCTATTGTTTCAACTGAGCGTCGGAACCCCAACCCCTGTCAGGGCACCTTTTACTGTTGGATGCTCATCGGTCGGCCAATCGGTCTATCCTTTTCTCCCAAGTCCGGTGAGCCGGTCGGCTCACCCCTCTCCGGTGGGCCCCCCGGCCCTTTGATCTCCACGTGGCGTTGACCCCTCGCAATGGGGTCCTCTTCCTTGACCACCGGGGATCACTTGCCCTCCCCTCAAGTCTAGTCGAAGGAGGCGAAGTCCGACTGACTGGACTGCCGATCTGATCGAGTGACGACCGATACCTTAGTCCGCTCGGACGAGTTTGGCGAGAAGTTTACCGACAAACTCTCCTTGACTTTTGAGGAGGCAATCAAAGTGGCGGTGGAATACATGAAGAACAAAGGCCATGCTCCTGCCGATCTGTCCGTCCCTGCCGAAGACCTGGCGACCATGATGGGCTCCATCCCTGACCATCTTTTTAATTTTGATGACTAAGAATCTGTCTGTGAGGCTATTTTGTAATTTTCTGTATGCGCACCGTTCGGGGCAAACTTTATAAATTTTGTCAATCCGCCGATCGGCGTGGATGAACTGTCTCTTGTTATTTGTCCATTCTTCCCGCGTACAATTTTTGTTTTTCGCCTTGGTCTTGAGCTTTTTGTGCCCAAGTACATGTGGTAAAGTAGCCGCTCGACCCAACCCTGTTACGTCGGGTTCTACCGAGGACTGCGCAGAAAACCATCCATCCGGCGGCCTCATAGGCTCCGGTCGCCCGTCGAATTTTAACGTCGGAGCTCGACGGTCTTCCGCTCGGACGTTTATAGACGCCGGCTCGTCTCTCGATATTTAACGTCGGAGCTCGACGGTCTTCCGCTCGGACATTTATAGACGCCGGCTCGTCTCTCGATATTTAACGTCGGAGCTCGACGGTCTTCCGCTCGGACGTTTATAGACGCCGGCTCGTCTCTCGATATTTAACGTCGGAGCTCGACGGTCTTCCGCTCGGACGTTTATAGACGCCGGCTCATCTCTCGATATTTAACGTCGGAGCTCGACGGTCTTCCGCTCGGACGTTTATAGACGCCGGCTCGTCTCTCGATATTTAACGTCGGAGCTCGACGGTCTTCCGCTCGGACGTTTCACTTAAAGTGTGCTAGTATAATTTATTAGTCAAGATAAACTAATGTCTAATTACACTACGACTATTCCAATGGTTTGTTCCTTTCCATCTTAGTCGTGAGCTACTGTTTATAATTTATAAAGAACCGATAACACAATCTTCTGTGTGTGACACCACACACTATGTTATCTACAATATAAATTAATTGAAAATCTACATTTGGTATATATAAATGTAGACACTTGACCAATGTGATTCTTATAAATGTTTATACAAAAGCCAATATATTATTAATAATAAGAAGTTAAGTAAGTTGAGATTGACTGAATACTTCTCTAAAAATAAAAAATCTAACGAAAAATTGATAAGAGAAAAGTTCAAGTGGAATAAAGGTTGACGGAGCAGTTGGTGATCGAAAGTTCAATGAAAAGTTGACAAAAAAAAGTCTAAGTAGATCAAGGTTGACCATAAACTTGGTGATCAAAATTTTAGTAGAAGGTTGGCGAGAGAAAAGTCCAATTTATGGTTGATCAAACGACACTTGGTGATTGAAAGTCCAACAGGAAGTTGGCAAAAGAAAAGTCCAAGTGAGTTATGAAGGACTAGATACTTGGTAATCAGAAGTCCAACATGGAGTCGACATAATACAGAAAGTTCAAGTGGATCATGGAGGACCGGACACTTGGTGATAACGGAAGTCTCGACAGGTTAAGATTGCTCGGATGCTAAGCAACAAAATGTTTGGGCATATCAAGATTGACTGAATGCTGAGCAAAGAAAGTTCTGGGGGGTTGAGGCCAACCAGATACCAAGTAAGATGAGAATTCAATTTGATAAGGCTAAAACAGGAGTATTACTCGATTGATAGGGTGTATCAATGGATCGATGGATTCTAAACCTTGAAATTGAGGTTTTGAGGTGTTTTTATGTCTCGCTACACTAACTAGAGTTACTACAGTACCAAGCATTGCTTCAAATCCTAACCCTTGAAAATTAGGACTTGCTACAGTAATTAGGGTTGCTAAAGTAATCATATTTTGACTGGAACCTATTATGTTTTTGCTATAGTGTCAATCGATTGGTGGGTTTCATCAATCGATTAGTGGTACTGTAGCAGCGAACAAAATGCTTCCAAATCTATTGGTTTGATCGACTAGAAGCAACCTGTCACCAATCAATTGGTGAGTCACACCAATCATTGGTAAGGAAAAAAATAATCATTCTGTAAGCTTAAATAGTCAAATTCGATGGCAATCGATTGGTTGGCAAAAATCAATCCAAATTCAACACTATAAAAGTGGATTTCATGAATATTTGAATATGCTAATTCTGGAGAGATTATAGGTGAAGTGTTGCTTCATTTTCAACTATCAAAAGGCATTTCAAAAGCAACAAGCAAACATCCAAAGAAAAGTTCTCAATTGTAAATTATTTTTCTTTCATTTCCATTTGTGTTTTGTATTGCTTGTATTTGTTCTTGTAAGAACTTGTTGTAAGAGACTTCTCTACCTCCGGAAGGTATCCGAAAAGAAGAAGTTCATAGTGGAGGGAGTTCACTAGAATTAAGCCTTAGATTAGTCACCTAAGAGACGAATACCAAATAAAATCTCAGAGTTGTGCATGTTGAGTCAAGTATGAATCGAGGTTTTCATTGCACATTCAAACGATGAGCACAAGATCAAGACGGGAAGTGATCGGAGTTATTCACCCCACTCCTCCCCTTCTAATTCAAATGGGTCCTAACAGGTAATATTAGAGTGAGGTCGCTCTTCACTAAACTAATGGTCAGAATAAGCAAAGAGCTAGACGAAGAAGAAATAGCTGATATTGTGAGCCCTATAATATCAACAAGTCAAAGGACCAATCATCAAAAGAGCTCGACTTCAAATAGATCCTCGAGATGGATTTGGATACGACTCCGAGTACCTCTGCCTTTGCTCTATGGAAGACAAGGTGGAAATTTTCCTTATGATTGACATAGAATAATGGTTTTTAGGAGGAATTTGAAGACCCAATGAATAATAAAGGAAAACTCCTTAAGAAAAAGAAATAGACTGAGGAGCAAGTCAAGATATTTGAGGCTCACGATAAGGTAATCAAAATGTTGGTCAATTGATTGCCTAATAATATTAGGTACAAGATAGGTACATACCAAGATGTCAAGGAGCTATGGAGTAAGTTAGCCAAGCTTCATGAAAATCCATCATCGGCATCAAGTGAAGATGAGCATAAGGAGAGAGATTCATTGACACTAGACCACAATGACTCAAAGGTTGAGAGGTGCTCAACATCGAAAATGGAAAACAAAGAAACATCTATCTTAAGGATTGAGGGGGAGAGCTCGTTGGCACTGAAACAAGAAGAATCCTCAACTTCTGGAGCTAATGAGAAAGAAGAATGTGCCACCACTATGAGCGAAGGTAATAACAAGCTCAATTCATAAGGAAAAAGATAATATAATTTGCTTCAAGTGTAGAGGAAAAGGATATTACAAGAGCAAGTATCCTAAATTAACGAATGAAAAGATTAAATTAACACCCAAGGCGAGGGAAAAACTAAAGTAGATAGAACCCTTGATACGTAAAGGCAAGGAACGTATTAGATGCTTCACATGCAACCTAAGAGGATGTTACTGGAATCAATGTCCAAAGGAGAAGCATCAAAATAAAAGCCAGGAAGGAAACGTAAACTGAAGGAGAGTATCGAAGGTATCATTTAATAATATTATTCCTTCACATCATGATAAATAGATTCTTTTTCAACTTAGAGCTTGTTATCATGAAAATAGGAAGCATGATCTTTCTATGGACAATTATAGATTATATTATGCAAGAACGACTCTACCTAATGATAGAAAGGTAGAAAATAATCTAGGCAAAAATCATAAGAAAATTAGACACATACCCAGAAAAAGAAATATCCAAGGTAATAATGAAACATCAAAGTTTGAGAATTTAAGGATTGGAAAATAAGTTTTGAGGTCAAGACTTGATAAATTAGAAAAGACCCTTAAAAAATGATAAATGAAGCTGAAGGGTCTAAGAAGAAAAATATAGGTTTAGATAGACAAGAATCATTCAAGGGCGAAGAAGGTTTGGGATATAAACATAAAGTCAAAGAGAATATATCATCGTACCAAAGAGTTTCATATAACTATGAAATTAACTCTAGGTCTGGGAGTCAAGTTAAGGTTACAAGAGAGGTTATCCCTAGTATTGACCTTAAGAAGACTAGCATGACTAAGGCTTCTAAGAAGTCTAAGAGAGTCATTAAAAAGGTATTTAGGGAGGTTATCTCTAGTGAGTACCTAGTACACCCAAGGAGCTCCAATAGGTATTAGGTTCCTGAGAGTATGATCTCTTCACACTAGATGGTTATAGGGTATGTCAGCCCTAATTAGAAAGGTAGTTGACCTAACCATGGTAAGTTAGCATTTTAGAGCATTTTTAAGGTATTGTGACATCTTGAAAATGAGAAGTTGATTTTTATCCTTGATGAGTTCAAAGTGTGTCAATAAAACATTTGAGGTATTGAGATTAATCAAATTGGCACAAATATGATAGAATTTAAAAGTGTACCAAGTTAAGATTTTTGGCACGCTCAAGGGAGACAAGTCACTTATGTCAAATCAAATATTTGGCACCATGATTCAATGATGACACTTAGATGAAAAATCTAGGTATTTACTTTGTGCTACAATTACTATGCTTATTTGCCCTATCATATGTCATGACATCATGATATACACAAATATTTCATCTTGTCATGATGTCATATATGCATCATTAGGTTATGATAGTCTTTCTCTTGAATGTATGCATTTGTTGTATGCCATAATAATTTACATGCATTGTTTTAATTCTTTGTAATTAAAGACAATGACATTACTTGACATCCTAAGTAGAATGATCAAATTCAAAATGTCTTGTTAGAGATGCATAATTCCGTAGTTTAGGAAAAATGAATTTTACATCTCACAAGAACAATAGGATTAACTTATGTGTGTATTGAGATACAATAGACACAAGTGAAATGTTAAGATGATGAATTAAGTTCAAGATGCAAATTTAGTGCATTAAAATTTAGCTAAGTTTCATCAAAATACATGAATTTTACAAGACTAATCATGGGGAAAGTTAAAGTGCAAGTCATGTACATTAAGTGATCCATAGATCATGGTTGGAATTAGACTTGAAAATCATTTCAAATTTATTTTGAAAAACCTTAGTGAAGTTTATTTGTTGATAGCAATCACCATTAATTAGTTTCATATAAAATTAGAGTGAAATATTAAAGTTTTCAACTGTGTACCATTCTTTGAAAATAAGATTTATTTTTATAAAAAACTATTTTTCCTTATAGTATTTGACATAAGTAATGTCTAACGTTGTGCTACAATTACTATGCTTATTTGCTCTATCATATGTCATGACATCATGATATACACAAATATTTCATCTTCTCATGATGTCATGATGTTATATATGCATCATTAGGTTATGATAGTCATTCTTTTGAATGTATGCATTTGTTGTATGCCATAATAATTTACATGCATTGTTTTAATTCTTTGTAATTAAGGACAATGAAATTACTTGACATCCTAAGTAGAATGATCAAATTCAAAATGTCTTGTTAGAGATGCATAATTCCGTAGTTTAGGAAAAATGAATTTTACATCTCACAAGAACAATGGGATTAACTTATGTGTGTATTGAGATACAATAGACACAAGTGAAATGTTAAGATGATGAATTAAGTTCAAGATGCAAATTTAGTGCATTAAAATTGAGCTAAGTTTCATCAAAATAAATGAATTCTACAAGACTAATCATGGGGAAAGTTAAAGTGCAAGTCATGTACATTAAGCGATCCATAGATCATGGTTGGAAATTAGACTTGAAAATCATTTCAAATTTATTTTGAAAAACCTTAGTGAAGTTTATTTGTTGATAGCAATCACCATTAATTAGTTTCATATAAAATTAGAGTGAAATATTAAAGTTTTCAACTGTGTACCATTTTTGAAAATAAGATTTATTTTTATAGAAAACTATTTTCCCTTATAGTATTTGGCATAAGTAATGTCTATATGAAATTTCATGATTTTTCAAAAATCATAGAATTATTTATGTATTCCTGAAATTTAGTCTGGAAAATTAGAAATTTTAGATTTTAAGCTACCAATCGATTGGTATCAATTATCAATCAGCTATATTTTTAGCTAAAATAGGTTATTTAAGTCATCTAAGCTCACTCTTAGATATCTTAACTATCCTTAAACTTCTTTTATACTTGGATAAGCATTCAAAGGTGATTTTCTTGATGAAAATGAGAATGAGATGGTTAAGGAGAAGAATGAGAATTTGAAAAGGAGGTTTAGATTCAAGGTTGAATTTTTAACCTTGAGACTTAATTTTTTAGAAATTCTAAAGGTTTAGGAACTCTAATCATTGTTGGTGTAATGATTAAAGTTGAAGCATTCTTTGAGGGGGGGGGGGGGGAGAGAGAGAGGGGGTTCACCTTAAAGGCCTGAATGGATATGAAAGGGGGAGATTTGAAGAATTGAGAAGAAGGAAGATGGTGTATGCTCAAGGTTAAGCATTGGAGACAATGAAAGGCAAGGACCACTCCATTGTGATGTTCTAAATTTTAGAAAAAATAATCTTGAGAAAGGATTTTTGATATACGCCAAAGGGGGAAAATATAGAGTTTAAGTTAGAAAATCCTTATTCATGGTGGCAAAAGGCGAATAGCTCGCCCCCAGCGCCCCCGCCAACTCATCCCAGGGCCAACACGGAGGAGGTAAATCACAGGCGGCTACTAGTCTTTGGAATAATGACTAGCACATAAGAGATGTATTTACCTCGACTTTGTCGAGATTCGAACCCCAGACCTAGAAAACCCTTATTCATGCTTTGGCATAAGAAGGATGGAGAAGGAAGTTGGGCTAACGAGTTAGCCTAACTTAAAAATATTGTCAAATATCAAAAATGGAGAGATTATTGATACAATTAACCTCAAGTCAAAATTGACCAAGCTCAAATTAACTCAAGTTTGGGTTTCGATGGTTAATCAATATGTTAGTAAGAAGTCAAATAGGTTAAAGTTAACTAAATACTTGACAAGAAGTAGGAAGTTCGACGGGAAGTTGATAAGAGGAAAGTCCAAGTGGGTCAAAGTTGACCAGGCACTTGGTAATCAAAAGTCCAACAAAAAGTTGGCAAGAGAAAAATATAAGTGGATCAAGGTTGACCTAACACTTAGTGATCGAAAGTCCAACAGAAAGTTAGCAAGAAAAAAGTCTAAATGAGTCAAGATTGACTAGACACTTAGTGATCGAAAGTCCAATGGGAAATTAGCAAAAGAAAAGTCCAAGTGGATCATGGAGAACCGAACACTTGGTAATCAAAAGTCTAACATAGAGTTGACATGAGACGAAAAGTCCAAGCAAGTCATGGAGAACCAAACACTCACTAGTAGAATTTCCTTGATTTACTTTGTATATTCATCAATGTCATAGATAAATAATTACTAAAATAGATGCAAGTGAAGTAAAATGGTACTATTTTACTTTGTTTTATCACCAAAGTCGTATTCAGGAAAAAAAGCAAAGTCTTTGACTAGTTTAAGGAGGCAAAACTAATTCAGAGTTGGACCAATGCTAAGGTAAAAAAAATGTCTTTTACTTCGTTGATTTTGTAAAGTGTCGAAGTAATCAATGATATGTAACTTTACAGTTTACATTGATTGCTGAAGTAAAAAAAAAAACATCTTCTACTTTATTGGTTTTGTAATGTGTCGAAGTAATAGATGATATGTAACTTCACAATTTACATTGATTGCCAAAGTAAATATATTATATAATTTCACCATAATTTGTATTTTCCAAAGTAAATATATTATATAATTTCACATAATTTGTATTTGCCGAAGTATTTGGTATTATGTTATTTCACATTTTACATTTATTAACAAAGTAACTGATTTAAAAGACTTCATTGTTTTATATTATACTGAAATAATTGATAAGAAACAACTTCACAATTATTAAACTGTGATGAAGTAAATGTTTTTTTTAACTTCAACATAATTTTAATGTGACAAAATATTTTATTTTTTATTACTTCACCATCTAGTTTTAGTATTGAAGTAAATAACTATATTTTATTATAACACAATTTTATATATATATATATATATATATATATATATAACTTAAAATGTATAAATTAGATTAATAAATTATCCATTAAAAAATGATGAATGCCAATTAATCCATAAGTTTATCCATCAATCCACAAGTATATATCCACAAATATACAAGTATAACGAAAAAATATATCCACAAAATCAAAAGTGTATCCACAAGTGTGTATATATATATATATCCAAAAATTCATAATAAAAAATAAAATATTTATCCCAACGTACACAACCATTTTAGGCACCTATATACGAGCAGAGGAATTCACTCCATTCACTTCTGATTTCACCATATTAAGATTGGTTGTAATATTGATTATTGATTGTTCCTGTAAACTTTTATGTAAAAATACAAAATACATTAGATTTATAAACAGTACATAAGCTTCCTTCTTCAGACAATAGTACATAAAAATATCAATTATATATTTTTACACCCTTGTTTTCATTTTTCATTTCTCTTATTTTTCCTATACTACTGTAAAGAATAAATACAAATCATATGCATATAAACAACAAAATTGAGCATATCATAAACAACAAAATAAAAGGTAAAGCAACATATCAATTAATAAAAGTTTGGTGTTGTAAAACTTTACTAATGAAATTTCCACAACATTTAATGAAATTTACTATAATCATGAGGCACACAACATTCAACCAAAATATATCAAATCCCCTATATTACACAGGACATTATTAGGCAATAAATTAACCAAAATTTTGGTTACCTTATCATTGACCTCGGATTTTCTTAGTTGCTTCTCAATCCACTTTCTTTTCTTGAGGAGCTTTCCTTTGTTATCCGTTGGAGCTTGAAACTTTCCATTAGAACAAATCATTACTCTATCTCCATCATGAAGAAATTTTCAACCTTTGATTTTTAAAGATCAAAGCTTCCAATTATATAGGGTGGAGGTGCTCGGATATCGTATCCGAATCCATCTCTAAACTGTACTTTTAAACTTCAACTCTTTTGATGATAATTTCTTAACTTTGAAATTAGGGCTTCAATGTCTTCTTCTTCCTCTAGCTCGTTTCTCTCTCGGCGATTAGTCCAATGAAGAGGCAGTACACTATTAAATCCTCCTTCTAGTAGGCGGAGAAGCCTCATACAAGTAAATACACAAGCGAATACAAGATAAAACAAGAAATACACAAGAACAAGGAAATAGATATAAGAATAAAAAACCTTTTCTCTTGATCTCTTGTTGTTTTGGATCGCCTTTTGATGCTTGGAAATGCAGCAACACTTTGCTCTAAGAACCTTCAAGAACTGGTGGAAAGAACCACAGAAGAAGTGTTGCATTTGAATCTTTGTCATCGCCTTTATATCCCACGGATTGAGGCTCCCAATTGATTGATTTTACCCCCAATCGATTGTCACGTCATATTCGAGTGTATCCAGCCATCCAAATTTCACAACAACTCGTTTCTTCATCACTTAATGGATTAGTCAATCGATTACGGGTCTTCTTAATCAATTACTCAATCCATTACAAAGTCATATATTCGCTCGCGAACTTCTCCCAATCGATTACCCAATTGATCACGCTCTCACAAGAAAGCTATTGTGCTTCACAAAAAAAACTCCTCTTGATCGATCAGTTGATTGATCAAGAGCTCCTATTTGTTGCAAAGAAATGCGCCCAATCGATCACTTGATCGATTGGCACAAGTCTTGATCGATTACCCAATCGATCCAATACATTTTTATTTTGCAAAGACAAGCTCCCAATCGATCTACTGATCGATTGTATTTGGCACAATCAATTGCTCATCCCTAATTCACTTAACCCGAGTCTAGAGTTCCCTTGCCCAACCTTCGGTCAACCATAACATGTTGGCACTTCTCTACTAAGTGTCTGGCCAACCTTTTGACTCATTGGACTTTCCAATTTCTCGTTGGACTTCCAATCACCAAGTGCGGTCCTCCTTGGCCCACTTAGATTTTTCTCTTACTTAATCACAGTTAGGACTTTATCTAGCCAACGTGTAGTCCTTCTTGACTAACTTGGACTTCCCTTTTCCTAATCGCAAGAGCTTTCCTTTGCCAACGTGCGATCCTCCTTAATCTACTTAGACTTTGCTTGTCTAACCTCAGTCAGGACTTTCCTTACCAATGTGCGGTCCTCCTTGACACTAGACTTTCCTTTACCTAACTACAGTTAGGACTTTCATTGCTAACGTGTGGTTCTCTTTGACCCACTTGAACTTTTCTTTACCTAACTGTAGTTAGGACTTTCCTTTCCAACGTGCAATCCTCTTTGACCCACTTGGATTTTCCTTGCTAACGTGCGATCCTTCTTAACCCACTTGGACTTTCTATACCAACATGTTGTCCTCCCTGACCCACTTGGAATTTTCTTACCAACGTGCATTCCTCCTTGACACTTGGACTTTCCTTTGTCTAACCGTAGTTAGGGTTTTACTTGTCAATGTACAATCTGTTGGTCCCTTGGCGGCCAACTAGAGGGAGGGTGAATACTCTGAAATAAAAATAAAACATTTCTCATCTTTTCAAACTAAATTAAGAAACACTTGCATAAAAGAAACTTAATTAAAGAAAGAAAGAGGCAGATCGTTTATTTGGTTACAACTTAGGTGGTTGTTAATTAAAGACAAGTAAAGCTCACTAAAAATCTCCTTTAGGCGGAAAATCCTCTTACAGCAGTTAAAGCACTCAATTATAAAGCTAAACAGAAAGAGAATTGATTACAAGTGTTGTTCTATATTTCCTTAAGTCTAGGAGTCTTTTTATAGCCTCTGGAAAATCTTATCCGAAGCTGAAAGGCGTCTCTAACAAAGTGGAGGGTGCCTCCAGCGAGCCAAGTGAAGATAAGGTTTTATCTTCGCTAACGGTTAATTTTGCTCAGTCTAAGGTGCCTTCAAAGGGTAGCGTCTTCCCATAGAAAGGCGCGGAGGCGCCTCCAGTAGCTCTGTAGTTCCCTGTTGGCTCTTCCGTTGTACCGAATGCTTGGGTGATTTCGTCCATCCAGAATTGGGCTCACTCTGACCCATCTTCCGGCCTTCTCCTCAAGCAAGCTTTTGCTCCAGCTTCTCGTCCCTCGGAAATGTCGCGTGCTCCCTTCTCGTCTGCTAGTGTACTCTTCTGTAGCACCTTGTCCCTCGGACGCGCCGAGTCTATCGACTATCTCCCGTGTCGTCCTTCTCGTTAGTTACATCTTTCACTTGACTTCCTATGCTCTTAAATTTTTACACACCTAGACACAAGCATCAAATAGACACAGGACCTAACCTGACTTGGTTGATCATATCAAAACTATCATGGGGTACTTACAATCTCTCCCTTTTTATGTGAGCAACTCAAGTTAAGTTAGGGTAAATTAAACATAAATAACAGTAAGATAATAATTTTTGCAAGTACAAAACGTGCAATAAAAAATTAATTTACGCTCCCCTAGACTTGGTCTTACTTCTCCCCCTTTGATCACATTAAAATAAATAGGGTACTTTAAAATACTATAATAACGATTATCCAGAAAATCATAAAAGTTTAAATTTTGACAAAATCTGGACTTTAATAAGGTATAAACAAATTTTGAAAAAAAAAATAATTTGAAAAATATTTTTAAGTATTGAAAGATTTTGAAATTTTTAATAGGGGTTGAATAGATATATATAAAGCAGATATAAAATTTTGCACAAACGAGTTAACTTAAGCAAAAAATAAATAAATTCCAAAAAAACATAAATTTTAAAAACTATTATTTTGAGTAAATAATAAATATTTTTAGATTGGGCAAATTAAAAAAAAATATAACAGCTAACTATTTAACAATTAATCAATTCAACATTCATTTCAATAATTGGCTTCCAGGCTATGGCAAGACACTAGACATTCTTGGATATTGGAACAACAACCACTTCAAGATAAAGCCTTTTAAATAAATTAAACATTTAATTTTATTTCTACAAATTGTAACTTTCAAAAAAATTAATTTATTCTAAGCAGGATTTGGGAATTCAATATAGGTTTCTTCCTACTGGATTGATCAAGTATATTTTAAGAACATATTTTGGTGATAATTTTCTAATTCGACCCTTATGGTATCTAAAATATCATTTTAGTCCTTGATAATATCTAGAATATAGGCATGCAGAATTTTAAAAATTTTCTATTTGTTCCTTTAAATTAGCATTTTCAATTTTCAATTTATCAAGCTCCTCTATTAAGCACGATTTTGCTAAGATTCTTTTTATTTCTAAGTTTTCTTTTTTCAAATTTTTCTTTTTGGTTTATAATTTACACATTAATTTAGTCATAAATTTAATACCAAAGTAAAGTTGATCAGGAGGTAAGAGGCATACCTCACTTACCATGTCAGATCTGAAGCTTGATTCTACTCCTGCTTCGCTGCATTCGTCTGATGTCACTCCCCCTTCATTGATATTGGCTTCTGGGGAGCTTTGTTCTTTGTGACTAGCCATCAGCGCTAGTCCGGCGTATGCTTCTATTTCTGACTCAGATGATGAGCTTTCATCCCAAGTGGCCTTGAGATTCTTGTGCTTATTTTGCTTGGGGCTTTTGCCTTTTTCCTTTTTGAGCTCCGGGCAGTCCTCCTTTATGTGTCCTTCTTTTTGACACTGGTAGCATCTAACCTTCCTTCTATTTCTTTGATGTTTTCTGTTCTGTAATTCTTTAAATTATTAGACTTAAGAAAAATGTAAACTTTCTTACCATGTACGCTTCTAGGTCTCCTTCCAGATCTGAATCTGACTTGGGTTCGTCCTTCTTGGTGGCTCTTAGTGCTAGATTCTGGCTTGACTCTACTGTTATACCTACACATCGAGTCTCATGTAATTCTAAAGTTGAAAATAATACCTCTAGGGTACTTACCTCCAGGTTCTTCGAAATGTAGTAGGCGTCTACGATCAAAGTCCATTCAGGGGTTTTGGAAAAGGTGTTTAGTGCGTAGCATACTGAGTTCCAATTGGTTACCATTTCACCGAGGTTGCCCAATCTGATGATCAGCTCCTTGATCTTTGCGTGCAATTCGGCTACCTTCTCACCTTTTTCTATATGAATGTTCGTCAGTTTGTTCCGAAGAATGTCCCGTCGTGCGAGTTTCACTTCAAATATTCTTTCGTGGAGTTCCAGGAACTTCTCTCAAAGGTCTTTTTCCGATGTGTAACTTCTGATGTGATTTACTTCTTGAGGTGGTAATACACTTAAAAGGTGATATTCCGCTCTGTTGTTGGCTACGAAATTGCTTTGCTCTTTTTTCATCTAGAGGTACTCTTCTTTCTCTACGCCTTGTTGATATTTTGAAACTATAAAATCATACTTAATTATTAAATGAATTTCAAAATCGATTTTTAGGAATACTTCCATTCGGTGTTTCCAGTGTGCGAACTCCCACTCAAACTTTGGTGGGATGAGGCTTGGTCCAACCATTGATTTTGCTTTAGTCCGTGGTTAGTCCTTCTGAAGCATCCTTGCTCTGATACCACTTGTTGGTCCCTTAATAGCCGGCTAGAGATGGGGGTGAATAACCTGAAATAAAAATAAAACCTTTCTCATCTTTTCAAGCTAAATTAAGAAGCACTTGCATAAAAAGAAACTTAATTAAAGGAAAAAAAAAAGAGGCAAATTGTTTACTTGGTTACAATCTAGATGATTGTTAATCTAATGCAAGTAAAGTTCACTAAAAGTCTCATTTAGGCAGAGAAGCCAGTTACAGCAGTTAAAGCACTCAATTACAAAGCTAAACAGAAAGAGAATTAATTACAAGTGTTGTTCTATATTTCCTAGGTCCAGGGGTCTTTTTATAACCCCTGAAAAATCTTATCCGAGGCTGGAAGGCGCCTCCAACAAGGTCGAAGGCGCCTCCAGCGAGGCAAACGATGATAAGATTTTATCTTCGCTAACGGTTAATTTTGCCCAGTCTAAGGCGTCTTTAAAGGGTTGAAGGCGCCCTCCATGGGTGGTTGAAGGCGCCTTTCCATAGAAAGGCGCGGAGGCACCTCCAATAGCTCCGCAGCTCCCCAATGGCTCTTCTGCTATGTCGATCTCCTGGATGATCTCATCCATCCGGAATTGGGCTCACCTGGATCCATCTTCCGGCCTTCTCCTCGAGTAAGATTCCACTCCGGCTTCTCGTTCCTCAAAAACACCGCGTGATCCTTTCTCGTCTGCCAGCGTACTCTTCTGTAACACCTCGTCCCTCAGACGTACCGAGCCCGTCGACTCTCTCCCATTTCATCCTTCTCGCTAGCTGAATCTTTTGCTCATCTTCCTGTGCTCTTAAGTTCCTGCACACTTAGACATAAGGCATCAAATACACACATGGCCTAACCTGACTTGGTTGTTCACATCAAAATTACCACAACGTACTTATACAATCCTCCTTAATCCACTTGGACTTTACTTGTCTAACTCCAATCAGGACTTTCCTTGCCAGCGTGAGGTCCTCCTTGACCCACTTGGGCTTTCCTTGCCAACGAGCAGTTTTCTTGACCCACTTGGACTTTCTTTTACCTAACCCTCGAGTTGGCATTTTACCAGTCAAGTATCAGTCCTCATTTGACCTACTTGACCTTCTTTGCCAACGTACGATCCTCCTTAACCCATTTAGACTTTCCCTTTGCCTAACCCTGGAGTTAGGGCTTACCTTGTCTAATCTCCAATTAGGACTTTACCAATCAAGTACCAGTCTTTCCTGACCTACTTGACCTTTCTCACATATTGTCCAACAATATATTGTCCAAACATATTGTCCACAATATATTGTCTAAATATCAAAATTCAAAGTCGAATACATTCGAGTTTGATCAAATTAGTCAACCTTAACCTAAAAAATGATTATACCAATAATCTTCCAACATATTCCACTGCTTGCCTAAGCCTTTGGTGAATTTGTTCCACCTGTAACTCTTTCTTCTTCGACTTGTCATCTTTATTAGTTCAGCAATGGTCACTGATGATCTTCCTCCGCCATTCATATGAAGGACAATAGGGGCACCTTACAACTGTCCTATAAAATCCCTCGCCACCATCGAGTCTGCATTCCTCTTCTAGATCAACGATCTCACTTTCACGATCAATTGCTTCTGTGAGATTTTTTAATATTTTCATCTGTCTCTTCAACCGTTCAATGGCGGATCCAGGAATTCAAGTATGGAGAGACGATTTTTATACGGAACAAGGAACGGTATCCTCTATCTCCATCAATGAAATCCTATAATACTAGATATTCCACCGCCGTAAGGGAGGACGACCGTCAATGCCCCCCCCCCATCTGCCCCTGAGTTCAATCCTAATACCTTTTGCTTGAGTACAGTAATATTCCATTCTTTTTTCTATCCAAAAATGGCGGAGGTTAAAAAGTATTATTTCACTGCTCGACCGACTTTCCAATTATTAGAGAATTATCCAACTTCCCATAAGTTTTGAAAGACCCGATTTATGTCTGATCAGCCAAACCATTTAAATGGCCTACCGGAGTTGCTTCCTCAACCCAACTTAGGTAGATTTTGTTGAATAAGTGAATGGAGAATAAATGGAAGAGGAAAGATGCTCTATTGTGAATGGGACTTTAGTCTCATATTGAAAGTTTTAAGGCATTTTTGTTGGTTTATATTGATTCACATACATTGAGGATGTGAACAAATGCATGAGGAGAGCCTCTCTCTTATGCGTAGGTGCGCAGGAGGTGCAAATCCAAGGTCCGGATTGCATTGAACCAAGTTGACTCAAGCGCGACCTGCGCACACGAATGCTGGAGTCCACGGCCAATCGTTATATCCTGGGAAACAGACAACCCTTGTAAGCCTCGAAGCACAGCCGGAAGTGGGCGAATCTATTTCAAGGAAACTGCGACTCGCAGACCTCGGTCAGCTCGTCCGGTCGGTCTCTTCATCCGACCGCCAGACTTCTCTGCCTGCTCGGGATCTTCGCCCGGCCTGTAAGCTAGCCCGATCGGCCAATCTCTCTGACAGCCCGACCTGTCTGCTTCACTCGGCCTACATGCACGACCAGGCCGACCTCTCTGACAGTCCGACCTGTCTGCTCGACCCGGCCGACCTCTCTGACAGCCCGACCTGTCTGCTCAACCCGGTCGGCATGTCTGCACTGCTCGAACGCTCTGCTCACTCAGTCACTCTAAGGTTGGAACTTGGATAAAAATCAGTCTCTGCTGGCAGTCTGAGATCATCTGCTCAGGTCAACTCAACTGTAAGTTGAATTTAAATTCTGTGTAATTTTAAATTCAGCTAAGTCCCTAAAATCTCCAGCAATAGATTGTTTGTGTCCGACAGATTTAAGGAAACGGCTTGATCAAATGGAACGATTATGTTTCTTTATTTACATTAAAAGTACTTTAATTTTAAAATTATCAAAAATATAAATACCAAAATAGTATTATTCTTTTTTACCCCTCCTGTTAACTTTCTAAATCTCCTTTTTTTCATCATTTTCTAATGTATCCTCTCTCTCCCAGATTAAAAAAAGATCAATTATGATCCCATATCATTTTCCCGATGGACCTAATATGGGAATATATCATGCTCATCATGGATTTGTTATTTTTCCATATCAAACCTACTCTGAGTCTGATATGATATAATATTAAGTCCGGTGTTTATGTATTGAAAAATAATGTGAGATTTAGAAGGTTAACGGGAGTAATATGAAGTGAATAATATTATTTTTTATATTTTTTTATAGTTTTAAAATTAAGATTTTTTTTTCATAAATAAAAAATTATGACCGCTCTGTTTATCAAAAGCCGTTAAGGAAAACCTCTCTATCAGAATGTGATAGACAACATCACAACAGTGTGTGACTTTAGTCTCCCTTCTAATTTTTTGTAATGTATCTCATTCTTCAAATCGACTATTCAAAGATGACCCGTCGATCCCTTGGCATTAGTGCAATCGTGGCATGTTGCATCTGATGCGAGCCCAGATTTTCTATAACACCTAAAGCATAATTTTGAAAAAGAAAAAGGAATTTATTTTTCTAAACGCAAACGTAATAGCTAAAAATCAAAATATGAATATTGTCATAATGCTGACATTTATTTATTTATTTATTTATTGCCACGGCGTTTATAATTCTATGCAAGTTTTTTTTATCGATAGTCTTTTATTGCCTTAACTTTAACGCCAACGTTCCTCTTCCTCCGCCGCCAGAGTCTTCACCTGCCGTGGACCAGCTCCGAGCATTTCGTTTTGATCCACCGGAACCCCTTCCGCAGCGACGCCTTCAGTTTCCCCTCGACCGCGTACGCCTTGTAGCTCGCCACCCGCTTCCTTCGACTCATCTCCGGGTCGCTGAAGCACCACACCGAGGGGGCCGCCCCCTTCGACCGGCCTCGTCGCCGGGGCGGCGGGAAAGGAGGGTCCGGAGACGGTCCACGCGGCGATGGATGGGAAGTCTCGGAGTGCGGGTGTCTGGTCTGGCTGGCGCTCAAGACGTTGCCCTTCACGATCTCCGGCTGCCGACCGTCGCCGGCGTCGGCGCCGTAGGTGCGGAATCCAGTGCGGTATCCACTATCGTAGTCGGAGGAGGAGCGGAGATCTTCCCGGTAATGGTTCCGGCCGAAGACGCTCATCTCCGGTGAGCGGGGAAGAGGAGGAGAGAAGAGATGGAGGCGGGAGAGGATGAAGAGGTGGAGAGAAGGATTTGGTGGGGCCTGTTTTTAAATTTGCTAAATTTAGAAGGACGGTGCAGTCTAATTTAGAGAGAGAGAGGGGGTTGACAATTGCAATTTTTAGAGAGCAACGTTGAACGGTAATATGGCTAAATTCGCCAAAGTGTTATAACATGAAAATGGATTAAATTAATTACTAAATATGTCACATATTTTTATCGATTAAATTAAAAATAATGTTGATATTTTTATTGATTAAAAAAAGATTTGGCAGATTTTATTTATAAAAGGGAAATTAAATCGTTACCTTTAACTTGTTCACATATGACTATACAAATGAATACAAATGATATATTATCCGACGTCTTCTTTAATTTAATGATGAACGAAATATGAATGACTTGATATGATTAAAATTTAATTTTTTTAATTCTTTATCTATATGTAACAACTTTTCTTTTTTCTTTTTTCTCTTAAATTAAAATAAATAATTTTCTTTCTTCTTAAATTTAAAAAAAAAATCTCACTTTTCTCTCCTATAATTACACTTAACAATCATTATGATATTAATTTTTAAAGGTAGTATAGCTGCTACAACGTATAACAGTTATAACATAGCAGTTGCTTCATTATTGTAGTAGCTACTATATTATTATTATAGTTACTGCACCGTTATAACGGCTATTGTACCGTTGTAAAGGCTATTGTACAGTTGTAACAGCTACTGCATCTTTGTAATAGCTATAGCTACTACAACATTATAATGTCAATATCACAATGATTGTTGCATATAATAATAGGAGAGAAAATAAAGAATTTTATTTTAATTTAAGAGAAAAGAAAGAAAAATTGCTGCATACAGATAATAAAAATTTAAAAAAAAAAATAGATTTTAACCACTCCAAATCATTCACTTCGGATCTTCTCAGTACAGTCACACAAGAACCATCAACATATCATTTCTCTATGAGAATATATATATATATATATATATATTCTAAAACAATTACATATATATTTTATAATTTACAATTTGATATCAAGAAGAATTAATGTATTCTTTTTTTTTCAATTTGATATCAAGGAGAAGGAGAATTAATGTATTCTTTATTTTTTTTTTCCTTTGTTCATTCTATTTTGATGGTTAATTCCTTCCTTCCATAAGCAAATTAATAAATTTGAATACATCTAAACTCTCGGCTCAATTTGACTCGTTTACAGCCCCATTTGGCTCGGCTCGTTTACCCGCTGATGCTTTTTTGTTTTTGAAAGTAAACGAGGGAAAAAACCAGACAATTCAAACTTTTGCTCATCACATTGTAAATATTTAAGATCAATAATAAGAAGTGAAGCTACGGCGGGTAGAAATTTCAAAATTTCACAAAATCTTTCAGAATGCAATCTTGAATCGAAGTCCAGGAACAACTAGACGTGATGCCACCATCATGTACACCCAAGGAAATCATATTTGTCATCCACAAAAGCAATGAATGTCAACGATCCTCCCGAGTTAATTGAAAGAGGGGGGGAAAATTGAACATTGGATCTTTGTCGACGCTGGATATCAAATGCGCAGCATCATTCCAAATAAACAAAATATTTTATCAATTGGACTGGGCAGGATAAAAGCAGTCACAAACCTTTTTCAACCTTGCAGGCAATCTTCTATGTAATCCACTGATTCATTCTATCAGAATCAAACTGTGAAACCAGGCTGATTTTGTCGATGGTACAAGCAGAAATCGTATGATCGAACAGTGGCAGGAGATGATCCAGGCAGTGACAAACAGCAATTGCAGCAAAAATTTACTATGTAACAACCTTCAGATGGAAACCTTTGTTCTTGATCCAAATTATCTTAACGGGTGGGAGAATGAACAGGAGAAGAAACTCTTCTCTGTGATGCTTCCACCACACATTACATTCAAATCCTCTCCAGTCTCTTGATCTTCACAAACCACGCAGAAAATCAGAACGAATTCCCTAAAAGGTGATCTGCCAGATTGGTTTGAGCTAGTTATTACTGGAAAACCTTGAGCCAAAGAATATGAAAAGAAGCTGTCAGGCAAATCATAGTAGATAGGAAACTGCAGAACTATCCACACCAGAGATTTTTATTTGACCCAACAAAGTGAAAATGACCTAAAACAGTAGCTGCATGCAATGACACTTAAGCTTCGAGAAATAATACAGATTGAGATATATCATGTTTTTCAAGAAATAAAACAATAACAACAAAAAAGGACAAACAATCTGTTTGATTGAATGAAATAACTATTTTTAGGGAGCAAAATTGGTAAGGGATAGAATAGCAATACCTATAGTTCAGTTCGGTACATGGAACATAGTAGATGCTTTATGTAAATTTTCAGTCTTCATAATAAAATATAGCAATAAGAAGCAGCCCTGCCTAGCCATACCAACCCGCCTGCCTGACCGGTCCTAGTACCAGCCTGTCCAACCACCCGTCTGGCGCACTCAGCCAGGCATCTTCCCAGGCCTCTCGCCTGGTCCTAACAGCTTGATCAGCCTATTCAGCATGACTAGTCCAAATACACCATGGACAATCTAATATAATTGGTTTGAAGAGAATGACAATAGAAATGAATCCCAAGTTATCCCAGGATAAGGATAAATTTTAAACAGAAACAGTTAGAACAACACCCTAGTAAAGTAATTCAATTGGTCCTTTGTATTGAAAGTAAAGAAGCTTGAAGTGACTCATTAAGGGAGAATTATATATCAACTCTTAGATAGCTAATCCAAATATAACAATTAGAGTTGTGAAAATAAGTAGCATGACATTTCCTCAATCCAATCAATGAAACAGAATTTACTTGACAGATACTTAGTCTAGAATATAAGTGAACTCGAACATTTTTTGTGCTTCATTAATTAAAAAAAAATTGAATACTAAGATACTTAAGTTCAGTCACCAATGTTGATGTTCTGCAGTGATGATATATATATATAACCTAATTAGGTGGATAGAATGACTATTACTAGTTTATTATTGTAGCAAAAGATGATTACGCTCACCCCAAATGTCTCATCCCAAGGGAGGTAAATTATGAGGTCAGCTTATAGCCGACCGCTAAGTGGCTATGAGTTTTTTCTCTAAGGGCATGCGTCCGTCGAGAATTGATCTCTGCCTTATTATAGCAAATCAGTTATCATCTAGCCAATTGGGCACTCTCGTAGAGACTATTACTAACTTATTATCGGAACTAGAAAAAAAGGTGCATTTTTTTCCAACTGAAACAATAATCAACTACGCCCCATTACAAATCAGTCATGACTAATCTCAAGCCTAGATAAAGGAGGAGGATTACGTTAAGTTGCCAGCCAGCGTTAAAACTATGAAAAATGTTCAATGAATGAATTTATTAAATTATAGTACTACTGCTAGGTTATTCTCCGAAAGGAATGCGTTGTGGGGTCCGACTGTAAAGTCTCAGCAAAGACCGTCACATATCCAGAACTCGGGTGTAGTGCTAAATATGCAAGAGTTAATGTTGCAGAGTCCAACTATAACGTATCGGCAAGGACCGCTATATCTCCATGAGAACTTGGGTGTAGTATTGAATAAGCAAGAGTTCTCATACCATATGTTGGATAAGAACAAATATAATAAAAAAAAACTAATAGTCTAAGATTTGGAACATTGAACATATGAACCCTCACTGGTAAATCAATGGAGGTAATAGATACAATGATTATGAGAAAAGTTGGAGTAGTTAGAAAAAAGAGATTGAATTATAGCCTTTAAGATAATAGTAGCAAAAGAAACTATAAACATAAATGAATTAGTGCAGTAGGATTAGATGAAGCTACCAAATCAAGGTTTTGGGATAACTTAGATAAAGTATTACAAAACATTTGGTGGTTTTGGGACGACTTAGATAAAGTATTACAAAACATTCTATCAAATGAAATGATTTTAATAAGAGGTGATATAAATGGACATGTTGGAATGAAAAATGAAGAATATGAGAGGGTACATAGAGGTTATGGGTTTGGAACGAGAAATAAAGAAGAGAAAACTATATTAGATTTTGTAATAGCATATGACTTTATATTAGCTAATATATTTTTTTTTAAGAAAAGAGAAGAACACTTAGTCACATTCAAAAGTGGGAATAATAAATCGCAAATTGACTTTCTTATGATTAGGAAGAATGATAGAAAGATTTGTAAAGATTGTAAGGTCGTCCCTGGAGAAAGTTTAACTACCCAATATAGATTAATAGTGTTGAATAGACGCCTCAAGCATAATATCAATAAAAAAATATATACGACTCCTAAAATTAAGTGGTGGAAGTTATGGTATGGGAAGTAAAATATATGTAAGGAGAAGGTATGAGTACAAGTATTAGATGAAATATATAATGACTCTAATATAACATTGAATAAGATGGTATTAAAGTTGAAAATAGTAACGAAGAGTGTAGTCAAAAGGACATGCACCACTAAATAAGAAATCTTGCTGGTGAAATGAGAAAATATAAGAGAAAGTGAAGGAAAAACAAACCGCTTATAAAAAATTATATATTTGTAAGAACGAGAAAAATTTTAAAAAAAATATACAATAGCAAAAAAAAGAGGCTAAGAAAGTAGTGAATGAAGTAAATAATGAAACTTTTGAACGATTATATCAAAAATTGAATACAAAAGATGGGGAAAGAGACATTTATAGAATAGCTAAAGTGAGAGAAAGGAAAACTAGAAATCTTATCCAAATAAAATGTATTAAAGATAAATGTAATATGGTACTAGTAAATGATGAAGAAATAAAAGAGCGATGGAATTGATATTTTCATCAATATTTTAATGAAGATTTAGGTGACCAATTTAGGTAATTTATGTAGGTCAAATGAGTATAAAAATTTAAATTTTTATCGTAGAATTCAAACTTCAGAAGTAGAACAAGCTTTAAATGGAATGTACAATGGAAAAATCGTTGAAGCATATGATATTCCGATAGAGATATGGAAGTATCTAGGAAAATAAGATATTGAATGACTTACAAAATTATTTAATATGATATTGAAAACGAAAAACATGTTTGATCAATGGAGGGTATGTACTCTAGTTCCCTTATATAAGAATGAAGAAGATGTATAAAATTGTGCAAACTATAGAGGTATTAAACTAATGAGTCATGTCATGAAACTTTGAAAAAAAAGTAATAGAAAAAAGATTAAGGAAGAGATCACAGTAACCGAAAATCAATTAGGATTCATACTTGGCAAGTCGACAATAGAAACTTTACATCGTCCAATAATTAATTAAAAAATATCGGGAGAAAAAACAAGATCTACACATAGTAATCATTGACTTAGAAAAAACTTATAATAGAGTCCTAAGAGAAATTATACGGAAAATTCTAAAAAAAAAGATATATTAGGATAACATATATTGAACTAATTAAGAATATGTACGAGGATGCAACGACTAGAGTAAAGACTTTAATGGAGTAACTGAAGTATTTCCAATAAAAATAGAGTTACATCAAAGCTCAACACTAAGTCTATCTTTTTACACTAATTATGAGCAAACTCACTAAACACATTCAAGGCACAATGTGGTGCATGTTGTTTAAAGATGATATTATTTTAGTAGATGAAACACGTGAAGGAGTAAATGCTAAAGTAGAATATTGGCGGAAACACTAAAAGGAAAAAGTTTGACTTAGTAGAGTAGAGACAAAATATATAAAATTTAAATTTATCAATATTAGACGTAATGAGATAATTGTTAATATAGGAGATGATGAGTTGTCCGGAACCGAGAGCTTTAAATATTTAGGATCATTTTTGCAAAACGATAGAGAAATTGAGAGAGATGTCTTGCATATAATACAAGTATAATGGTTGAAATGGAGGAAAACGTCGAGTGTTTTATCTAATCGTAAGATACCTCTAAAATTTAAAAGAAAGTTTTACAAAACCGCAGTTAAACCTAATATGTTATATGGAGTTGAATGTTGGACTATGAGTCGAGAACATGAGCAGAAGATGAGAGTTGTAGATATGAGGATGTTAAGGTAGATGTGTGGACATACGAGAATGGATATAGGACTGTAAATGAACCAAGTGTTCGTGAACAAGCTTGGTGTTCAGCTTGGTAAGAACTTGTTTATGTTCGTTCAATATACACAAGATTAATTAAACAAATAAGCTTGAACACATATGTGTTCAGCTCTTAACGTTCGTGAACAATGTTTGTGAACAATGTTCACGAATCATATTCATTAATAAAACTCTTTTTAATATGCTAAATAAATAATAAAATAAAATAAATAAATTTAATTATCAAGCTCAATAACTAATCAAACAACTAAAAGTTTCAAACAATCAAACAAACTTGAATTGAGAGCTCGATAACATCTAAACGAACTAAGCTTGAATTGAGAGCTCGATGTCCCCAGGGAGTAGCACAGACAGTGGGCGCATGACATCTTTGGCGTAATGGTCAGAAGTTGATTCTCAGGAACTGACAACATGGGGTTTACCCCACCATGCGTCTGACGCCTGTGTACCTACATGTACCTCCCTCCATATCCGTGGGGCCGGCACTAGTGGGGCGTTAATATAATGGATCTACATTTGAATTGAGAGTTCGCAAGCACCTAAACGAACCAAGCTCAAGTCAAACTTTAAACAAGCTCAAGCTCATAAAAAATAAACCAAGTCAAGCTTGAGCAAGCATTTCAAAAGCTTGGTTCATTTTAAGCTCAACTTGTTTACAACACTAGATGGACATAATAAGAAATGAGAGCATTGGAGAGAAAGTCAGAGTTACATCTATTGAGGAAAAACTCCAAGAGACACGTTTAAGATGATACGAACATATACTTAGATGATAAATAAATGCTTCAGTTAGACAATGTGAAACTATAACAAACACACATATCAAACGAGGAAGAGGAAGATAAAAAAAACTTAATTAGCAACAATAAAACAAGATAAATTTATTTAACTATAGATGATTGATCCTGTTCGAACCAAGGGTCAACGAACGCTGGGGATGCGGCGCTCCCTGCTGGATCCTCGAGTGCTCCGGCGAACCTGCAGCAAAACCGAGCCGGGAGGGGTGTCCCGGCGACGGCCCTCCGACGCTCAAGTCAGGTGAGGAATAACAAAAAGGTGGCCTCAAGATGAAGACTTTCGTAAGACTTGCGTACCTCCGGTGAAGAAATGGAGACCTTATATAGACCTCTCGAAGAAGCCTGGGCGCGCCAATCAAAGCAACCACCTGCTTTTGACCATGTCCAGGTATGGGTCTGTCAGAAGGGCCATGCCCAGATATGGATCTGTCAGGAAGACGTCCATGAGGCCATACTGCTACTGTATCAACCTTTCCATGATGTGACGGCAAGATCCTCCATCGTGCGATCTTGTGTACGGTGATATCCCATATCCCGAGCCGAGCACATAGGCCGCTCGGCCACCTTTGTACCCTCGCCCTTATCTTGGCCGAACGGACAACCCGCTCGGCCCTTTGGTCCCAGCCGAGCGGACTCCCGCTCGGCCCTTCGATCCTCCTGTCTTGGCGTCGGAAACCCAAGCCTATGGATGGGTTATCTCTAGCTCCGCTCGGACCATTACCCGCTTGGCCAGCCCTCCATCCGTCCTTAGGCTGGGACCCTTCAGAAGGTGGGCCCCCCATTCTTACCGCCGGATCAATGATAATATATTAGGAGATAGAACTCAATGGCGTAAAAGGATTTATATAGCTGACCCCACTTAGTGAAATAAGACTTGGTTGTTATTGTTGTTGAAATAATAATCAATCTCTAAATGTGTTTCGTCCTCTCATCAAAGTCAAATTAGAAAGCAATGTACATGCCAACTTAATTATCACAATCCATCTTCATTGGTACTAGAAACGTTAACTTTGTCAACATACAACTTTGTTAGCACTAAAAACAGCATTTAACTTTGTCAATAACTGCTTGAGTTAGATAAGCTCCCATATAAGAAATAATTGCTCAGTGTTCTACCTCTACACAGAACCTCAATACAATAGTTAGCTTCTTGACCTTCAAAGATATCAAGTTGCATTCAAAAACACAATATCTTGATTTGAATTTTTAAAAAAGTAACCAATCTGCATCTATATATCCCACAATTTGTATGTAGTCGTGGCTATAATATTTGAGACTCATTCTCGAAGGATCCTTGAGATGTAGTAGAATTCTCAAGGCTACTTTCCAATTGTCCTGGAATGAAGACTCAAGAAATTAACTAATATCAAGCTCATCCACCCCCAAACACACCCACACCCTTTCCTCTATTTTAGCATCAATATGACATTAGGAACAAACTCAACTCAGGCCTTTTGGACAAAGTCCTAATTGTTGCTAGTGGTGTTGGTGCTGAAACTGAAATTTCTAGAGAAGACTATAGAGATGTAGTGGGAATAGAAAGAATTGCCGTAGGAACAAAAATAAAATTCCCAAATAAACTTGGGACTTCATTAGACTTGGATGTACACAATGTGGTTGAAATTAATGGTGTACTAAAAGAAGATTGTATCTGCAAAATAAAGGCATATTGCAACGAGGAGAATAGCATTCATACTCTGTGTGTGATAAGGACTAACAAAGATGAACATGATAAATCTAAGAAATAATTTCTCTACCAGAAGGCAAGAATTGAACAAAACAGCAAACCAGATACACAGGACAGAAGTAAAGGGAATAACAAGGAAAGAGAATGGCGAAGGGAACTTCACCATGAAGGTTTGAAGAAGGCATATAATACTTATAAGGCGATATGCAATAAGAATAATGTCACCCGGATTTGCAGGGGAACCTTCATATGAAGCAGCAAGGTTTTGGAATCTCAACAAATGCATCTTCTTCTCTTTAAACCTCTGTAATTGATCTATTGTCAAATCGGTTTCCACCAAAATTTTGTTTCCCTCTAGCTGAACCTTAATCCAAACTAAGTTCTGCACCAAATCCAGTCAACAAATATTTTATTCTTCTTTGCAACTATAGTTCTATCGTTATTCATGGCTGGAGTGCTTCTACCTCCCGTCTTTCATTATCTATGGCTGGAGTGCTTCTACTTCCATTGATCTGCAGATTTCTAGATTGGTTTGCATATTTGCATTCCTTCCATATGATTTCTTATTGATTCTTCAGAAATCCATTGATTAGTTTCTGGTCATATCTCCTGCAAGTGTTTTGGATTTGAACTGAAGGATGAGTTGTAATTATAGACATATGGCCTTCTTGGGAATAAGCTTTCTACCTTTAGTGTACCGATCAAGGAGGATATATGGTTCCTTCAGTTCCAAGCTTATCAAAATTGATGTCCCAAGACCATGATTCTAGTTGATAGAGGTAACTCTGATGCATGCATCTTCTATAGGTAATATAAATAAAAGGTCATAAATACACAAATTGTATAATTAAGTTTAAGCAACTATTTAAAATATATCTTTTAAACAAATTTGATATGAATGTATAGTGTTCATACATAAAGGGAAGCCTAGTGCACGAAGTTTCCCACCAATGCAGGATTACGGAAAAGCGTCGGATCACATTGGGTCTATTAGATGCGGTCTTACCCCGCATTGCAAGAGGCTGTTTTCACAACTCAAATATATCACACGGCAACAACTTTATTATTCCGTTCATACCTCTATCAAATCATGCAATCATATAAATGGATTCCTAAATCCACATTTTTATTTGTTTAGTATACATGTTCAATAAAATCCGTAAAGAAGCTAAGGCCCATTCAAGGACTACTTTTGAGATTAAATATTATAAGTGGGTTCAAATCCCATGCCTGACTCAAACTTAACAAGCCTTTCAATCAACAAGCTTGAGTGTGAAGTTTTAAGCCAACTTGAACTTCAACTCAATTTGAGGTAAATAAGTTTTCATTTAAAAAATATTTGAATAATTGTTCCTAGCTCCATTTGGCTAGATGGCATACCTCGGTAGAAAAGGTGATTATTTATCCTCTAATTCAAACAAATCACATTTTTCCTAGCCAAACATGACATGCTTATGTGAGTTAAAGAAACAAGGATGATGAGAACTAAATGAGAGAACACAATCTGTCATCAGGGCTTTCATTCGTTATGGATTATCCTAAAGTTCACACAAGTAGAAGCAAAGAATACAGCAAAATGAAGTTTCTTTGCAATCCACTTGTTTCATGGAGAAAGAATACAGAAGTAAGTTTATTATTCTAAAATTAAGGTTAGGCGATGATGATGACAATGAAGAAAAGGAGGAAAAAGGATATATGATGTCAACAAAATAAATACAGCTCCTTAAAGCAAACTATTGAATGATAATACCATTTCTTCTCCTAACCAAAGAGTCCAACAGGCTCAGCAACTACATAGCTCATCTTAGTATCCTGTGGCACATGCTCGACTTAACCAACAAGTGAATTAGAGCATGACAAGCTTTGCATTTGGGTTGGTTGGGACTTGAGGATGCAAGTAGCAAGCCAATCATATTATGATCCTATGGGCCAACCAAGGCATATAGTTGGGCCCGTACAACTCAACACATAGGTCCTTCTAAATATTGATATAAATTCATGTAATTTCAAACAGTTACTAGTATATCTTCTGTTTTGAATTTTTACTACTACTACTGAATGTAAAGTCTCTTAGATTACAATAATGACCCTCTCTTTTTGAAGAGCCAGTCATTTTCTCATAGATTAATTCATCATCAGTTTGACCAAATATAGTAGTAGGTGATCATAGCTTTTTTCACCTACAAATACCACAAAAAAAGTAGGAAATTTTCAATGAAAAAGAGTCCTAATGTCCTCATTCCTTGTAAACAATTTATAGATAAAAAATAGAAAGTTAGGCATACCAAGTGCAGAATCCCTGAATAATTCTTTTAAATGACACTTTGTAAGGGAGTATACTCCCGCATGGCATCATTCAAATATTAAACTTAAGCCTTCTGTAGTGCACTGAGCTAAACTAGCTTCAGATTATAAAGAAGGCTTATCGTTCTGATAGCACTGTTCAGAAACTGACACTCTGTTCCAAGAACTCAACCTTTGCGAGCTGTGTGAGTTTTCCATCCTTCGTCCAATTTCTGATATCATAAAATCAGTTCCTACATTGCCCTGTGATGCTCGAGTCTCCTGAAAACTTTGCCTCAATCTATCATTGGACAACATGATGCATATACGTTGCTGTAGTGCACGTCGACCCAAAACAGTTGATGGTCCAACACCATGGGGCTGAGATATATAACTGCTATTTTCCACTGATCTTGGCGAAACATTCAGATCAATTTCATGGAAATAAGGTTGACTTGATCTATGAAAATTTGTATTACCACAAGGGGTTGAAACCTCTGTTTCAATGAGACTGCCTAACATGTCAATATTGCCAGCTGCTTGATCATCCCCAAAATCTTGATTTTGCAAGTATGATGAATCATCAACTGCAGATTTACAACACTCACAGTACCAATTGCCTTCTGGCACTTCCCTCCCAAGACCAACACAATATGTGTGAGCAGGCGAATCACAGATATCACACAGCAACATGAGAGTATCATCTCCACCTTGATGGCATTCTATGCATACCACATTTTCGTATGGATCCAGCATTCGCCTTATTTCTTCCTCAGAAGGTTGATAAACCTTCGCCAACAAACAATAACAACATATGAAATATTTAATTAGAAATTGGTAAAAGTTTAATGTAAATAAGAGAGAGAGATAGCAATAACATACATGCAGAATAATGAGATTCAGTCTAGCAACAAAGAAAAATAGAAATATACAAAATAATGTGCATTTGTTATATTGTAGTCATACATGACTGTAGTGCACCAGAGAAATAAAATAATCAGTTAGCGTTGGTAGATATTAAGAACACCTAAAATTTTCTCACAATCAACTGTACTCAATCAAATCAATTTGTAACTTCCTTTTGTGGATCCTTATTATATACAGATAAAAAAATATATAATTCAAATAGTTCCTAAGAATTTAATCACTATAAACAATCCTTAAAAACATTGAGTTATACCAAGATATTTGAGACTGATTCTTTTCAAAACTATTTTTGACTCAATCAATTCAACCTAACATATGATTGCATCAAGAAGATGACCAATATGTGGTTACAATGCAGTTAACCAAAACAATTGTTGTCAGATAAACTTTTCCTTAAAGCTATTGCAATGAATTGAATACCTACCTGATCACGCTTTTCAACTTTGATAATTGCTTTCCTTAACCCGAACCCTGGATCTGATCTAGAGGACTTGGTAATGGTTCCAAACCTCCTCTTGCAAACAGGGCATCGTGACTCTACCTTTGACCACTCCATTATACATGGAAAACAAAAAAAATGAGTGCAAGAATTCAACATTCCTCTAACTGTTGTTCTATGTTCCTCTGTCAAGCAAATACCACACAATGGCTTCCCTGATTCCTCATTTTCTTTCTCCTTACCTTTCTCAACGCTTTTTATTCGAGCAACTATCCTATCTGTCTGTAGCAGATTCACAATCCCACTACTCCCCAGATCCCTCAACACATGCTCAGAAATGTTATAATCACCATCTGAACAAGATTCTGATTCCTCAAGTGACACTTTTTGCCTTCTTATCACAGAACTTTTAGTCTTCTGGATACTCCTGCTCTTGTTCCTTGGTTCATCCAACATAATGGCTTCCTCTACAAAATCATCATCAGAACTTACAAAATCAAAATCAGGCGTATCTGACTCCTCCAACAATTTCTTCTTGGTGTCCTTTGATGTTGAGCTCATCTTCCTCGCTTTCTTGGTTGTCTTGGTCTTTCTACTGGCAGCAACACGATCTTTCACAATAAAACCATCATCATGCTCAGATCTCTTCTGGCATCTGTTTCCCCTTTTCTTTTGCCTTGAAATCCATTGCTCCTGCATCATACCACCCTTCTTCATTTGTCCTTGCTTTTTCAATCCAGAAGGCATTGAGACTTCCTCATCAACAAGATCCTGCTCATCAGGTGAGAAATCCTCATCCTTTTCATCTTCCTCCTCCATCTCCTCTTCCTCATAATCTGAACCTTTGGCCTGTTGGTTGTGAGGTTGAGCTGCTGGTGAATTTCTGTACCTCCCTCTCTTTCTAAGCGATAAAACTTCTTTTTCATCAGTTTCTTCTTCTTCCTCTATCTCCTCTTCCTTATACTCTGAACCTTTACTCCTTCGGTGGTAAGATCTAACTCGAGATGCATTTCCGTTCCTTCCCCTGTTCCTGAGAGATAAAATTTCCTTTTTTCCATACTCTTCTTCTCCCTCCATCTCCACTTCATCATAATCTGATCTTTTGGTCTTCTGGTAGCGAGATCTAACTGCACGTGAATTTATGTTCTTTCTCCTCCTCCTAAGAGATGGAATTTCCTCTTCTTCTTCTTCTTCTTCTTCTTCTTCTTCTTCTTCTTCTAATTCTTCTTCTTCCTCCTCTTCTTCCTCCTCCTCGGCCTTATAGTCATCGTCGTCATAATATGAAACCCTAGGTTTCTTCACCGCCCTCTTTTTGGCTCTAGAAAAGCACTTCAGACGTTTGGGCCTCCGCCACAACGAGATCTCATCCTCCTCATCGAGCTTAACCGCCGGCCGATTAACATCATCGGAACCGCAGGTGGACCCCCCAAACTCGAACTCTTCCTTAGAAGCATCGGACGCGTCGAGGGCTTCATCAGAGCTCTCCTCCTCATCATCTTCCTCCTCCAAGACATACTCCTCATCGTCCTCATCATCGGAGATCTTGGATCGGTGGAGGTGCCTCCCGCCCGGCGCGGCGCGCTTGTAGATGACCCTCCCGCCGCTTGCCATACCACCTACTACAACAACGCGCCTTCTCCAAAAAAAAAAAGTGCGAAATTGCTGAGAATTTCCAGCCCAGCAAAGATCTCTCTACGGCAAACAGATGAGATTGGAAGCAACCGAAGCTGTTCCCATATGCTTTGGCCTTCGCTTCGTTCTTGCGGCAATAATGAATGAAGAATCAATATCTTAGGAATCAATAAATCGCCAGAAGTGGGCTTACTTTTGTGGCCGCCGTACCTTGTTCTAGAAAGAGGAGACGGGGTTGGCCGGCGGTGGCGTGGCGTGGCGACGTCGATGTGATCGACAAGAAGGTGAGCACACGGCCCGTGTTGCACGGGAGATTGAAAAACGAAATGCGTTGTCGTCCAGGTAAATATAATAGTGGAACAGGTTGGCACGACAATTTTGAATTCTTGCGTTACGAGATAAGGTAGTAGTAGATGGGCATTTTATCAAGGGCAGGTTTGAAAATACCCAAAACTTTACAAATCTTTTCGAATATCATTTAATGATTTATTAATATCCAAATGTTTTTAGTATTTTAATAATTAAAAATAATAATTGGGAACAAATATTCGGATGTTTGATTTTTCAATTTTTTATCAGAAAAAAATTTTAAATATCTTAATCAGGTACGTTATTTTTAAAATTATTAAATGAGGTACTTAATTTTATTTTTACCCTTATTGGTTATTATTCTCAATCGGGCGTTACAATTATAATAATTAAATCGATTTTTTTTAAAATAAAAATAATCTACTCCTATTTAAAAAATTATTACTTTAAATATAATAAATCAAATTAATATTTAAAGCTATGGATATAATTAAAAAAATTAGATGAAAATATAGGATCTGATTATATATCATTCCGAACTCTATAAGTTCATTAGTCGATTTTGATCAAAATCAAATGGACTTAAAAGACTTCGAATAATATAAAATTAGGTGTTACGTGTTCGTTTAGTTTTTTTGGTTATATCAAGGTTATCAAATATTAATTTGATCCATTATATTGAGAATAGTACTTTTCTAAATATAAAATATGTTTGAAAATTTTAATTTTTTTTTAAAAAATCATTACTTCTAACTATATTGTGCCAACTTTACATTTAAGAAAATGAATATAATCATAAAAATTATATAAAATCAAACGATATAGTTTCACATCATTCTAAACTCTTTAGTTCATCAACCGATTTTGACTAATAACTAAAAGAATTAAGTCAAAATCATGAACCTTGAAAAATTAGAATAATGTGAAACCAGATCTTCATTATACATATCTTTAAATATTAATTTAATTCGATATATTTTAAGAGTAATAATTTTTTAAAAATTAATTATTAAAAAAAATAATCGATCGTCAATTATAACAATCCGATTGGAACCAGAGATTTAAAAAAATAGGTATATAATTTAATAGTTTTAAAACTAAGATATATAATTTAAATATTTCTAATACTTCCCTACAGTGTGCCCAAACAAACGGTTGATTTTTAAAACCGTATAGACTGTGCTTTCAATTTATTGAATAGGTGAATTGAGGGAAAAAACCTTCTATTTAATATAAAAAGAAATTAAGGATTTTTAAATAATAGAATATAATTTATTTGATCATTTATTCATCGTTTAGACTGTGTTTACCAATTTAAAAAGAAAAAGAAAAGAAATTTCAAATGAAAAAAATCCATCTAAGAAAGAAGAGAAAAAAAAAATATTATGATAATAATATATATATATATATATAAACAAATATTGAATCATGCATGGCTCGCGTCGTGCGGTGAGAGCAAGAACATGACTATGTGACTGAAAAAGGAAAATTAGGGTGTGTTTGGTACGCACGTTTTTTATTTTCATTTTCTGGAAAACGCTAGTTATTTTTATAGAAAACAAGCACGAAAAATGCAAATCAAACACTATTTTTCAAAAAACGCACGTTTTCCAGAAAATGAAAATAAAAAACGCGCGTACCAAATGCACCCTTATTTTTCTGTAAAAATAATTCAAAAATAAGTTTGATAGATTCATAAATTATCCGTCGATTATTTTTATAATAAATAAATAGTAATTTTTTAATAAAATAAATATTAAATTTCTATAAATAGAAACTTTAGTAAGTTGATATCAATTTTTCTATCACTATATTTAAATAATTCATTTTATTAAATTTAGTGTTGGTGCAATATCCCTCATGTCAAGGTTGACCTGGGTAACCAAGCTGAGTCTTGGTTTGGGTTTAGATGTTTGACAATAAGATATTGATTGAAGAAGAGTCAAGTAGGTCAAGGTTGACTGGATACTTGACTGGGAAGTTCTAACTGGGATGTTAGGCAAAATGAAAGTCCTGGTGAGTGAAGCCAGGCAGAAGAAAAGTCCTGGTGAGTGAAGCCAGGCAGAAGGAAGTCCTGGTGAGTGAAGCCAGGCAGAAGGAAGTCCTAGTGAGTGAAGCTAGGCAGATGGAAATCCTGTTGAGTGAAGCCAGGTGAAAGTCCTAGTGAGTGAAGCTAGGCAGATGGAAAACCCTGGTGAGTGAAGCCAGGTGAAAGTCCTAGTGAGTGAAGCTAGGCAGATGAAAACCCTAGTGAGTGAAGCTAGGTGAAAGTCCTGGTGAGTGAAGCCGAGCAGAATCCGGATGGATCAAGGATGATCGGACATCCGGTGTCGGGAAGTCCAAGTAGGTCGAAGGATTGATGGATACTTGGCATGAAAGAAAAGTCCAAGTAGGTCAAAGGATTGACCGGATACTTGCACAGAGAAAAGTCCAAGTGGGTCAAGGTTGACCGGACACTTGGTAAGGAGTCCTAGCAGGTCAAGGGAGTGACTAGATGCTAGGCATGACATACCAACAGTCGAGGTTGACCGGATGTTGGTTTGGGAGGTTTAGGACTTGGTTTGGACAAAACCGCGTCGGATCGATCGATGGATCGATCCGGACTGGATCGATCGGTGGATCGATCCGGACGCATTGCAGAGTCGGATCGATCCGTGGATCGATCCGAGGTCTCAATCGATCGATGGATCGATTGGGACGCTGCGCGCGATAAGCGCTGGATCGATCCGTGGATCGATCCAGGCGCGTTTCCAGAGCACAGAGGCGCTCTGGATCGATCCGTGGATCGATCCAAAGCCTCCCCGATCGATTGGGAACATTCGAATCGATCGGGATCCGACCGTTGACATCGTTTATAGCTGCAGGCGTTCGATGGCTGCGGTAAGAACTTCACCGATTCATTCCAGATTCATCACAGCTCCTCCCCAGCACTCTCTAAGCTCCTCACCGCCAGTTCTTGAAGGTTCTTGGAGGTTCATCCAAGTCAAGAGGCGAGTTGCAACGAGAAGAAGAAGAAGCTAGGGTTTTTACTGCATCTCTTGTAAGCTTTTGCTTATTCTTTACTACCCTTTCTTCTACTTGTATTGAGAGTCTTGTAGGGCTTCTCCGCCTTCGGTAGTTACCGAAAAGGAGTGTTTATTAGTGGAGGTGTGTGTGTGCGTGGATCCTTGGACTAGTCACCTCTTGTGAGGTGGATACCAAGTAAAATCCTATTGTTAGCATTGTTGTAGTTTGTTTCTTTGTATTCCGCTGCGCATCACTTCGAAGAAACAAGCAACGAAGCACGACGAGCACACGCGAAGCTATTCACCCCCCCCCCTCTAGCTACTTTTGGTCCTAACAAGTGGTATCAGAGCGAGGCCGCTCTTCACCGGAATCATCGCCGGAAGGGTCAAGCATAACAAGAAAAGCTAGAGGGTGAAGAAGTTGGAGCAAATTCTTCAAGTTCAAGATTTTATCAAGCTCAACTTCAAGATGCAATTCCAAGATGGACTTGGATTTGACACAAGGGTGGCTCCACCATATTCATCTACAAGCTTCGATTCTTGGAAATCAAGAATCGAAAATTTTCTTATGATGGAGATAGAGCAATGGTTTGCTCTCGTGAAAGGTTTTGAAGCTCCCACAAATTCCAAGGGCAAAGTACTCAAAAGGAGCAAGTGGAGCAAAGACCAAATTCAAAGATGTGAGGCCAATGACAAAGTGACCAAGCTTTTGGTCAATTTATTGCCAAGCAACATCTTGGAACAAATTGGAGAGTTTGAAGATGCCAAGGAGCTTTGGAGCAAATTGGCAAGAATTCATGAGATCCCCTCCACTGTATCAAATCAAGGAGAATCCAAAGAGGGCGACTCATTGGATCAAGACCAAGAGGAGGACTCCGAGGTTGAGAGATGCTCAACCTCCGAAGAAGAGGAGATCCAAGAAGCTTCATCCTCAAGGGAATGCAACGAAGGGAACAAGGAGGGAGCATACTCCTTGTTTCATATTCAAGATGATGAAGCCTCCACCTCTAGGATTGAGGGGGAGCAATCCTTGGTGACACCGGATCAAGAAGAAGAAGAAGCTTCTACATCCGAGTCAAGAGAAGAAGAGGAGGAAGAAGCTTCTACCTCCACAAGTCAAGAAAAATCAAATGGAGGAGAATCAAGATCCGATCAAGAGGAAGCTTCTACCTCCGGATCCAAAGAAAAAGATGTCACCCCTGCAAGCAAAGGTATAAATATTTCAATTAATAATAAAAATCATATAATATATTTTGAGTGTAGGGAACATGGGCACTATAAGAGCAAGTGTCCCAACTTGGCCAAGAAGAAGGGCCAAATGGCACAAAAGGGCAAGGAGAAGCTCAAGGAGACCACCCCCGGGACAAAGAAGAGCAAGGAGCACATTGTGTGCTTCTTGTGTCAACAAAAAGGGCATTACCGAAGTCAATGCCCCAAGGGGAAGAAGATGGTCAAGGCTCAAGGAGGCACTAGTCAAGGGGGAGCCTCCAAGGTAAAGAAGAAGGTAACATTCATTGAGCCTATTCCCTTGCAAAATGGTAAAAAGCATGCTAGGTCAAATTTTTATCATCTTAATGCGATTTACCATAAGAATAGGAAGCATGAGGGCTTTAAGGAAAAGCATGTGGCCCTACATGCCAAAACTACTATCCCAAAGGCTAGGAATGTAGGTAAAAACCTAGGCGATAACTCTAAGGATGTAAGATACAAGCCTAGAAACAAAAATGCTCATGAACTTAATGGAAAACCAAAAACTAAGGACTTAGTGATGGAAAATCAAGTCTTGAGGTCAAGACTTGATAAAATTGAAAAGACCCTAAAAAGGATGGAAAATATCCTATTAGGGCAAAATGAGCATAACCTAGGTTTAGGGGTACAAACGCCATCCAATGGCCATAGAGGTTTGGGATACAAACCAAAGGCTAAGAAGGATGTGCCCTCTTACCATAGAGTTCCATATAGTTATGGAACAAACCCTAGGTCTAGTGGTCAAGCCAAAAATACTAGGGAAGTCATCCCTAAGAGTATTTTTGCAATAAATGTGACTAAGACTTCTAAGAAGTCTAAGAAAGTCACAAACAAGGTCACAAGGGAGGTTATCCCTAGAGTTGACCTAGAAAATGTGACCAAGGCTTCTAAGAGGCCCAACAAGGTCACTAGGAAGGTATCTAGGGAAGTTATCCCTAGTGAGTACCTAGAGCATCCAAGGAGCACCAATAGGTGTTGGGTTCCTATGAGCATCTTCTCTACCCCATAGATGGGTTAGAGAGTGTCAACTCCGATTAGAAGGGTAGTTAACCCAACTTTGAGGAAATTGACACTCAAGGAGCATTTTCAAGGTTTTTGTTAACCTTTGAAAATGAAATGGAATTATTGATTACTCCTTGAAAGAGTAAAATGTGCCTAATGGTGGAAGAATTGATTTTAATTTTAAATGGCACATATTGGAAAATTAATAAGAACTATCAAGTTGGGTTTTTGGTATGTTCTTAGGCAATTTAAGGCAATCCGGGCCTTAAATTTAAAAGTGCTACTCTTGAGGAAAAATGGAATATGCCAACATTTGAGGACATGTTTATTTTAATTGGCATAAATTAATCAAGGGAATAAGAAATGCAAACTTAGGCTTTGGCATTTTCTTGAAGCACTTTAGGGCAATCTAGGTTTAAGGTGTAAGTTTGGCTAAGACTTTAAGGATACTTAGATAGTTAATCTAGGTATATTTTATTTATGCTAAATCTTGCCATGATTATTTGCCCATCATATGCCATGACATCATGTCTATTCTTACATTCATGTTTTATTATGAAAAATCCAAAAAATACCATGTCATGACATTCATACATCATGTAGCAATAGAATATTTTCTTTTGAAAATTATTTTCTTTTGATGTATGTCATAACATAATCATGCATTAAGTTTAATTCCTTGTAATTAAGGACAAGTGGCATCTAACGACACTTATTGACAAGTGACATCCTGGGTGGATGTCTAATATCTCTAAAATGCCTAGATAGATATGCATGATCCCTAGAATAGGGCAAAACCAAATTTTACATCTCACAAAGACCTCTAAGGTGACTTGTATGTGTTTTAGTGCATATTATATACAAGTGAGATATTAGGATGATGAACAAAGCTCAAGATGTTGATTTAGTGCATTCCTTTGAGTTTTAAATTCATCAAAACACATAGTTATGTGTTTTCCCATCATTGGGAAAGCTAATGTACAAGTCATGTGCATTATGCCCAAGGAACATAATGGGATATTGGTTTTGAAAATGTTTTTAAAATATTTTTGGAAAACCTTGGTGAAGGCTATCTTTTGATAGTAATCACCATTGAATAGTTAGACACAAACTTGAAGAAAAACACTAAAGTTTTTGCAAGTTTTCAAGTTTGTGTAAATCTTTGAAAATATGATGTATTTTCATAGAAAGCTATTTTTCCATGATTAAGTATGCCCTAAATAATGTCTACACGAAATTTCATAATTTTTGGATTTTTGTAGAATTTTCTAGGGGTTTCTGAAGTTGACTGAAATGGAAATTCAGCAACTATCAGAGCTCCGATCGATCCATGGATCGATTGGAGTTCCATGAATCGATCCATGGATCGATTCAAACGGCAATTCCCGCGAGCAGAAGCTCGCTGGATCGATCAGCCGATCGATCCAGGGAGTCTGAATCGATCAGTGGATCGATTCAGAAAGGTTCAATCGATTGGAACCCAACTCCAATCGATCCAAGTTGCTGATTTTGGCTGGGAAGGCCTGATTTCAGCATCTTTGAACCTATTTTAGTCTAGGTAACCATTCCAAACCCCTTAAATACATTTGTATACATACAAAGGGTGTTTTCATGTTGAAAACAAGGATGGATTGGTTAACGAAGACTAAGTAGAAGTTTAGGTTGAGGTTGTTTCAAATTTTGAATATTTGAACCTCAAAACTTCTAAATTTGGGTTTCCTAATGGTTTAGGGATTCCAAGTCATTGTTGGTGCAATGACAGAAGTTACCACCATGTCTTTAGGGGGAGGGACTCTTTAAAGACATGAAAATTATTTTTCATGAACCTTGGAAGGTGGTTAACCTTCTGTTGTAAACTTGCTCAAGGTTGAGCATTTAAACTTGAAATGGGGAGAAATGGGGAGTGGATATCCTCATTATTTCAAGTGGACACTCAAGTAGTAGATAATGCTCAAGGTTGGGTAGTTGTCTACATTGAGGGAGAAGTTAAGGATAAATGAAGGGTATGGGACCTTTATTATCGTGTTGATCACAACGAGTGATGTTGTGAACAACGATGAGCAACTCTTCAGGGTAAGAGTCTTCAACAAATGGATTTGTTGAAGTGTGCCCAGAATTGGAGCATAGGTTGATGTGTGTCCAACGATGGGTTGATGTGTGCCAATAGGGGGAGAATGTATGGTTAAGCTTAGTCCTTCATTACCTATGGGAAGGTCATAGGGGGAGAATGAAAGGACTCATGAAAGGGAGTAAGTTAGACTTTCATTACCTAGAGGGAGTTTGCCCTCTTAGGGGGAGAATGAAGAGCTTAATTTATGCTTTCATTACCTAGTGGCATGAAGAAGGAGGCTATGGGATTAGCCTAACTTACATATGGGATTGTAAGTGTTATTGTGGTATTGTCAAACATCAAAAAGGGGGAGATTGTTGGTGCAATATCCCTCAGGTCAAGGTTGACCTAGGTAACCAAGCTGAGTCTTGGTTTGGGTTTAGATGTTTGACAATAAGATATTGATTGAAGAAGAGTCAAGTAGGTCAAGGTTGACTGGATACTTGACTGGGAAGTCCTAACTGGGATGTTAGGCAAAATGAAAGTCCTGGTGAGTGAAGCCAGGCAGAAGAAAAGTCCTGGTGAGTGAAGCCAGGCAGAAGAAAAGTCCTGGTGAGTGAAGCCAGGCAGAAGGAAGTCCTAGTGAGTGAAGCTAGGCAGATGGAAATCCTGGTGAGTGAAGCCAGGTGAAAGTCCTAGTGAGTGAAGCTAGGCAGATGGAAATCCTGGTGAGTGAAGCTAGGTGAAAGTCCTGGTGAGTGAAGCCAGGCAAGGGAAAATCCAGATGGATCAAGGATGATCGGACATCTGGTGCTGGGAAGTCCAAGTAGGTCAAAGGATTGACTGGATACTTGGCATGAAAGAAAAGTCCAAGTAGGTCAAAGGGATTGACCGGATACTTGGCACAGAGAAAAGTCCAAGTGGGTCAAAGGGATTGACCGGACACTTGGTAAGGGAGTCCTAGCAGGTCAAGGGAGTGACTAGATGCTAGGCATGACATACCAACAGGTCAAGGTTGACCGGATGTTGGTTTGGGAGGTTTAGGACTTGGTTTTGGACAAAAACCAAGTGCTGGATCGATCAGTGGATCGATCCAGACTCTGGATCGATCAGGGGATCGATCCGTGGATCGATCCAGAGGTCCCAATCGATCAGTGGATCGATTGGGACGCGGCTGCTTCGCGCGATAAGCGCTGGATCGATCCGTGGATCGATCCAGGCGCGTTTCCAGAGCACAGAGGCGCTCTGGATCGATCCAAAGCCTCCCCGATCGATTGGGAACATTCGAATCGATCGGGATCCGACCGTTGACATCGTTTATAGCTACAGGCGTTCGATGGCTGCGGTAAGAACTTCACCGATTCATTCCAGATTCATCACAGCTCCTCCCCAGCACTCTCTAAGCTCCTCACCGCCAGTTCTTGAAGGTTCTTGGAGGTTCATCCAAGTCAAGAGGCGAGTTGCAACGAGAAGAAGAAGAAGCTAGGGTTTTTACTGCATCTCTTGTAAGCTTTTGCTTATTCTTTACTACCCTTTCTTCTACTTGTATTGAGAGTCTTGTAGGGCTTCTCCGCCTTCGGTAGTTACCGAAAAGGAGTGTTTATTAGTGGAGGTGTGTGTGTGTGCGTGGATCCTTGGACTAGTCACCTCTTGTGAGGTGGATACCAAGTAAAATCCTATTGTTAGCATTGTTGTAGTTTGTTTCTTTGTATTCCGCTGCGCATCACTTCGAAGAAATAAGCAACGAAGCACGACGAGCACACGCGAAGCTATTCACCCCCCCCCCCCCCCCTCTAGCTACTTTTGGTCCTAACATTTAGACCATCATTTTTCATTACATATTATATTAACTACATTAAAAATTTTATTATCTTTAATTTTTTATTATTTTCTTATTTTTCTTCTATTTTTTATTATTATATTTATGGAATAGTAGAAGGAGAAAGATTGAAAAGAATGAGTGAAATGAGAGATATTTAAAATAAATATTATTTTTACTTTTAGTTTTATTTTTTAAATTTAAAAAGTTATTATTCATCAAATCTAAATTTAAGAAATAGATAGAAGAGTTGATTAAAAAAAATTTTAATTATTCTATCTAAAATTTAGGATAAAATATTTAGATAAAATAATTGACAATCCACCTCTTTAAGCATTTAAAGAATAATAATAATAATAATAATAATAATAATAATAATAATAATAATAATAATAACTAATGTAGCTAACTTAAGTAGCAACTAATTAATGTATCTAAATTGAGATTAATAGGAAACATAAGTGTGTGCCGATTAATAAGGGAACCATGTTAATGTAGCAATTGATTTGATTATTGTGACGAGCTTTAAATGCCTTGTTGGGTGAAGAATCCGATTGATATAAACGCTTCGATTAAAATGACAGTGAATTAAATTAATGTGGAGTATCGATCTGAACGAATTACTTCGTCTCTGTATTAGTTTATGAGTTTCCATTCTTTTGGAATGAAATAATGAACAAATTAGATTTATCTTTAATTACAGTTGAATTCTCAAGGAAAAGGTTTAAGAATGGCTTTTATTTTCATTACCATTAAAAATCTTGTATTTAAAATGTCATATTTACATTAATGTTAATTAAAATTACTTTAACTTAGTATAATAATAAGATTATCGTCTCAATGCGGATCCCACAATCCGACTTAAGACAGAGCTTAAGTGAAGTCATCTTGCTTGCGATGAACCCAAGTCCAGTCAAACCAACTCTTTCATGTTCCACTCAGTCACCAAGGACCATGATTTGGTTAATGCACTCAGGTCGAGTAAATCCACTCATGGCTGAACTCAAGTCAAGTCAGTTGACTCATGATCGAGCTCGACTTGAGCTAGCCTGAATCACATCCAGGTTAAGTCCAACCGTTCAAATATAAGACTGGGCTTGTATGCGACAGAGTGGTTTACAATACTGCCAATTATAGAAAGTTGCACCCTTTAATGAAGAAAAAAACTCAAGCCTATGGGAAGTTTTGGTCACCTCTTTACTTCCATATAAGGTAACGGTGGCAACATTGAAATGCCCATTATGATATTTAGCATTACTATTTTTCACTTAGTTATCTCCTTCTTTCAACTTTTCTTCATAATCTAACTTGAAGGTCTGAGAGGTTTCATCGAGGTTCATCTTAGCTTTTACCCTTTTTCAGTCCTTTCAATAATGTCGCCAGAGACCTTCACCAGAGTCTTTGCATGACTTGGCTCAACAACCATCAACTCGATAACCTCAAGATTCGACAATTGCTGACCTAACAAGACTCTATCCGATAGGAGCTAATTTGACGCACATCCGACCTACAAAAAGAGCTTGGTCGTGGATATTTCAAGGAGTCAACCCATTCCTCGATCTCAACTAGATTATATTAGCATCATCTATAGGAAACACAATAGGGCAAGGACTCAATCAACATGAATCCCGATCAATCCGACTTAAGACTAAGTCTATGTCACGACAACCTCTCTTATTACTATTGTCCTTTTGATATCTACGTGGATTTCTATTTTACAAGTACTTAAAAATGTGTATGATTATAATAGTGGATTTCTATTTTATAATAGTGATATCACCTAGTGGGAAAAGGCTTGGTTGTTGTTGTTGTTGTTGTATCACCACCAATTTGATTGATAAAATAGAAAGTTAAGAATTTGTGTTTGTGATGCATATGATGAAATTTTATTGGGAATCACAAATGAATTGTCGCTTACCTTACAACAAAAGGATTAAAACATTTTACTAGCTATCAATTTGATTAAGACGATGAAAGTTCGATTACAAAATTTGAGAGAGGAAGGATGGGAGAATTTTTTAATGTCATCAATAAATTTTCTAGTAACCATACGATCCTAGTATTGAATATAGAAGAAAATATGAGAACTTGTGGTCGTAGCAGACGTAATGAGCAAATGATTACTATTTTTCATCACTATCGTGTTGAAATTTTGTGTGAAGTAATATTTCTAAATATGTTATTAATTTTAATTTTCTAATAGTATTTTTTATTCACTTTTTTATTGATACAATATTAAGTTCTTGATAAGATGGTTCAAGAGATGAATAATCATTTTTCAGAATCAAGTATAGAGATACTTATTTGTATTGCTTGCTTATATCCAAAAGACTCTTTTTCTCAATTTGACATTGGTAAACTACTCCACCTTACTAAACTTTATTTATAAGATTTTTACTTGACTGATCATGTAACACTTAAGGGTCATCTTGAGATTTACATTCAAAATGTACCAGGTGAATTTTCTATGATTGAAGATTTAGGAAGTCTTACTAAAAAATAGTTGAAACTGGCAAGAATACAATTTTTTCATCGGCGTATCGTTTGATTGAGTTAGCATTGGTTTTACCAGTTGCAACTCTTCTGTTGAAAGGATTTTTTCTGCGATAAAAATTATCAAGACTGATTTGTGTAATAGGATGGGGATGAGTGGATGAATGACAGTCTGGTAGTATATATTGAGAAGGATATTTTTGCCACAATTGAATATGAACAAATTTTACAACATTTTCAACAGCTGAACACTCGTAGGATACGATTGTCTCCTCTTATTTGTATGTCCAGACCTAGTATTAGTACTTCAACTGTCAAGAATTTAAGAAATAATTATTTTATTAATATGCACATATTTTTATTTCTATCATTATGGTTATCGATTTAATACTTTTATTTTTTTATATATTTATTTGATATTAAGAAATATTTTTTAGTTCATTTTTTGAGCACCTCATTAAATTTTATCTGGATCTGCCATTGTAAGTGTTGGTCCCTTTGGAGGCGGGCAAGAGGGGAGGGGTGAATTGCCCTACAAAAATTAAACCAAAAACCTTTCTCGGATATTTAACTAATTAACAGACACTTGTAATAATGAAAAGAAGAGACTAAATGAAAAGATCATACATAAGAGATTTACTTGGTTTGCAATCAGGGGATTGCTAATCCAAGAAAAGTGAGCGTACTATCTGATGATCTCCTTCGGGTCGAGTAGCCTCTTTACAGCGTTGACAGCACAAATAAAAGGAACAGAAATGAAAGCACAGAAAAAACTGATTACTAGTGAGTTGCATTAACTGTGCAGATTAGTGCTATATTTATAGCACTGTTCGGAGCTCCCCGAAGGGGTTCTGAGCATCCTGGGGGGGATAAAATTTTATCCCCCAACGATCAGATTGCGTTTGACGCGATCCTGGTCAAAATCCGGGTCCAAGCGCCCCGGACCAGGAAAGTCAACAAAGTTGACTTTTCTCGGTCAGGGACCTCTGCTCCGGTTCAGCTCGTCTCGGTCCAGGTCTTTAGCTCCACCTCCGCTAGCTTGGGTGATCTCAGCCATCCGGAATAGGGTTCACCCGAATCCAAGTTCCGGCCTTCTCCTTGAGCAGCCTTCCTTCCAGGTTTCTCGTCCCTCGAACGTCGTGCACGTTCTTCTCATCCACCGATGTACTCTTCCGCGGTCATCTCATCCCTCGGACGCACCGAGCCCGTCGGCTCTCTCCCGTGCTGTCCTTCTCGCTAGCCGCGTCTTCCGCTCGACTTCTTGTGTTCCTAAGCTCCTGCACACTTAGACACAAGGGTTAGACAACGCAGAACCTAACTTATCTTGTTTGATCACATCAAAACACCTTGGGTTCCAACAGTAAGCATATCTTACAGTCTATCTCTAAATTATGTGAAAGAAGATAAATTATAAAGTCAACTTATAGCCAAACACCAAGTGATTGGGAGTGGGAGGAATTTTTTTCCCTCCATCCCCAAATAAAAGAACCTTAAAGATTTGGTTTCCATTTTGTGCGCCAAATAATCTCTTATAATTGCAACTTAGTAAATTTTATGGGTTGATTTACAACAACATAAAATATTTAGGGGTAAATGAAAAAGTTAACGCAGTTAGTATCTATATAGTTGTTTAGTCCTATAAGTTTTAGGAGCAATTCCTAGCAAATACAAAATACCTCATTGGATATTTGACATCCCCCATGCAAAAGGCCAATGTGTTAGGGCAAAAATATCCCCATGATTTACTTGCCTATATTTTGTTGGTGTGATCATCCTCAGGTCAAGGTTGACTAGTTTGACTAAGCTCGGGTTGGTCTGAGTTCGAGTTTTGATGTTTGACAATGTGTGTAAGAGAAGTCAAGTAGATCAAGAGAGGACCAGATACTTCACTGGGAAAGTCCTACCTGAAGGTTAGACAAAGAAAAGTCCAAACCGAGGTTAGCCAAGGGAAAATCTAAACTGGAGGTTAGGCAATATAAAAGTTCAAACTAGAGGTTAGATAATATAAAGTCCTAACTGGAGGTAAGATAATGAAAAATACTAATTGAGATTATATTAGGTAAGGGAAAGTCCTAACTAGAGGTTAGACAACGGGAAGTCCTAACTGAAGGTTAGGTAGGTGAGAAATCTATCGAGTGACTAGTCTTAATAGAGGTTAGGCAAGGGTGAGAAGTCTACCGAGTGATTAGTCCTAACTAGAGCTTAGACAAGGGATGCCCTAACTAGAAGTTAGATAAGGTGAAAAGTATACTGAATGACTAATCCTAACTGGAGGTTAGGTAGAAAGACTAACGGGAAGGTTAGTAAGGAAAAATCCAAGTAGATGAAGGAGGATCGGATACTTGGTAAAGGAAAAGTTCAAGTGAGTTAAGAAGACCAAATACTTAGTGAAAAATTCAAGTGAGTCAAAAGTTAACCGGACATTTGGTAAGAAAGTCCTAGTAGGCTGAGGTCAACCAGATATTAGCCAAGATGTGGATTCAGCTTTGGAAATACTAAAATTAGGGTTTGTAATCAATTGACGAGCTTCCCAAGTCGATTGATAAACCCTAGACCCCAACCTTCAGGTTTTGGTGCTCCAATCGACTGACATAATCAATTAAGCAACGTCAATCAATTAGTGATCATCACCAATCGATTGGGAGCTCAATTCGTGAAAATAGAAAGAGTCAAAATCGATTAGGTCAATCGATTTCAGCATCCCTAATTGATTAGGGTAATTAATTAGTTGGGTTTTTCGCGAAGCACAGTAGACTTCTTAATCGATTAGCCTAATTGATTTAGAGGTACCAATAGATTAAGACAATAGATTGGCTAGTTTTTCATGGGAGAATAGAAGACAGTGGAATCAATTAAGGAAATTGATTCAGGCCTCACCAATCAATTAGGGTAATCAATTGGAGGTGTTTTCGTGAGAACAAAAAGCTTTAGAATTGATTGGTATAAAATCACTAATGATTGGTTAAATAAAAAAGAATCGTTCTGTAAGTTTGAACGGTCGGATCTAACGTGGCAATCGATTGGATGTAATACCAATCGGTTAGGAGCCGTCGAAAGAACCATAGAAAAAGATTTTCGTGGACATTTGAAACAGCTAGTTCTTGAGAAGTTTAAAGTGAAATGTTGTTGCACCAATCAAAAGACATTTCCAAGTAACAAGCAAACTAAGCAAAATTTCATTATTGTAGTCATTCTCAATTTTTTTGTATTTAAGTTTGCTCTTCTTATTTTATTCTTGTGCTTAAGTTTATACGAGGTTTCTCTGTCTTTGAAAAGTTTTCAAGAATGAGGTGTTTATAGTGGATGTTGTGTGTGAGGAGTGAACTCATAAATTATTAGGAGATATATACTAGAACCATCAATTTGGGTTGGATCTATCAAGTTGGCCCGTCCTACCAAATAATTTAAGTGAGTTAGGTTGAAATATTATTAATCCATTTAAAGACAAGTATAGGTGGATTGACCCTTCTAGCCCGTGACTCATGATGAACTTGGATTGACATGTGGGTTGAGAAAATATAAATTATTCTCCTAAATTTAAAACTAAAGTAGAATTTTCAATGAGCTCATGGGTAAAATTTTAGCCGACCAATCCGTCCGCTATGAGTGAGCCCATTTGACAATTCTAATACATATAACAAGTAAAATCTAAATATTAATCAAGTAAAATCTAAGCGTTAATCAGTGAAAATTTTTACTTTGAATTTTCCGTTGCAAATAAAATTCGAACAAGTGAAATGAACTATTCAACCCCCTTGATCTCATAATTATCCTAATATATTTTACCGTGGAGCGATATCTCCAATAGACAGCAAAGTTTCAAATAATTTAAATTTGATAAGTTTGGGGAGGCAAAACTAATGCTCCAATCAATAACACAGGACTCGTTTTGAACCTGACCTAAGGGCCTAATTTGACATGATACAACCCTGAGCCACCTCGAATACCTAAACCCTCGTACTAGTGCGACACAGAGCAAAACCCCAGCAGATTTGCCGCCTCCGGTTATTTTCGTCTCCTTCGATCGATTCGAAACTCGCAAGTCGGAAGGATGATCGCGGCAAAGAGCTCCGTCCGACTGATGCTGCTTGGGTCGACCGCGGCGGTCAAAAGGAGGTTCTGCGCGGTGGTCGCGGCCACATCTTTACTGGCAGACGCCGCCGTGGCCACGGCGGACGGGACTAAAGAAAGGAAGGATTCCAGGACACTGCTCCGCCTGCTGTCGTCTCTGCGGGGATCTCCCCAGGGGAGTGTGACGAGGACTCTGAACAAGTGGCTGAGAGAAGGCAAGTCTGTAAGAGCGGTTGAGCTGATGAACTATGTTAAGGAACTCCGCAAGTTCCATCGCTACGCGCACGGCCTTGAGGTAGCAAAAGTTGCTTTTTTTTTTTTTTGCCCTTCCTTTGCATCTCCACGTATTTATTTTCTTACCTGTGTAAAGAATGGCGTGCTTTGGATTATTTTGTTACTTCTCCAGATTATCTACACTGTAAGTTTAGGGTGCCTATAATTCATCACTGGCCTATAAATCGTGTGAATTTACAACTGTGAAGAGGTTTCTATTAGGAACCTGCAAGTATGATCCTAACTAGTCTACTCTTGCCCTCGATAGCAAGCTCAAAAAAAACTATTAGCACAGCAGAAATAAAACAAACACACGAGCAAACTTACTTACATTTGTTTAACGTGGTTCAACAGCCTCTAGGCTTGTACTCTTCGTCAATTACTGGAGGTAGAGAAGTCTCTTACGAGCTTAAAGATTATAAAGAAATTACAAAGAGAAAGTTTAAGAGGAATTACAGCACTTCTCGTAGGTTTAACCAATACTATTTTGTCCACTTTCAAGCCACCTAAGCCCCCTCCTTTTATAGACTTTGAAACCTTGCTCGAGTCAGTCTTTCGCCTAGAATTGACTTAGAGTTGACCGATCTGAACCATTGGTCGACTGCTCCGTTCTGATTTGACAGTGGTTGTGTAGTGACAACTCTTTTATGCTTTCCACATCTATGACCGGTCGGATATTCATTTACCATCAGTTGTTATTGCTAGCAGTCGACTCTTCAATCACCTCAACCATGAATAGAAACATGCTATTTGTTAGCTCCTCGGACCTAGTCAACTAATCCACCAATCAACTACTCAAACCACAAACTCCAAAATACTTTGGGGTATTAAGTTTCCTAACCACCAATTGATTAATCTCTAATACTAGTCGACTAGTAACCTTGACTATGAACACCTCTAAGGTCAAATTCGCTTATGTTGAGTTTACCTTTTGTCCCCATGGATATAAGTTGCTCGATACTCACAGCTCACCAAAGACTTAACACTGCAGCTTTATTTTGCCTTTCGACCATCTCATCAGGTTCCCTTGGTTGCGTACACATCATCCTCCACCCAGGCACCTATGGAGTTTGCCTCCATTGGCTATTGTCTTTGTTGCCTTTATGCTTTGCCTCATGTAGCCTTCTTCGATCTCTAAGGAGTAAGGACCTTGGGCCATTGAGTTGCCCAACGTTGTTGCATTAGGTCATCACTCCATTGCTACTCCAACACCTCCTTAGCGCTTCTCGATTTGCGGTCCCTTGGATGAAGAGTTGTTTGAAAAATCAAAGAAACAGCAAAAACCTTTGACAGAGAGAAAACACATAAGTAAGGGAATGTTTGCAGGTAAAGTAACATTTTCGTTTGTCTAAAATAACAATGATAATTTATCTGCAATTCTTACAGTGAGCTGATAAAGTCTTGAATCAGCAATAGAAAATTTTAATGCTGAAACATTAATTGAAATGAGACATAGAGAGCTGAAGTGTTTTTTTTTTGACAAATAAGCCCATTCTATCTTGGTAGATAATCTGCCACTCTGTTTCTTGTTTATCCCTTGTTTAAATTTTCCCCTTTACCTGAATATTTACAAGTACTTTTGTATTCTTGAAAGTAAATTTTGGTAAGTTGGTGAAATTGCCATTTGTTGGTGACCAAAACAGTATGTTTAATTTTTCCGCTTTAGTTGAATGTTCAAAGGTAAATTTGTATTGTTATAAGTTGGTACGAAATTGCCAGTGGCTAGTGACCTAAAAGCACTATACTTGTAAAGAAAGGGATCAAATAGTGTGGTATATTCCAATTTCCGTTTCATTACTAAAGCACATTCTTTCTAACTTAGTCATAGGCTTTTAGTATCATCAATGTTTTGGTTTTTGATAGATCATGGACTGGATGGAAAAGACCAAAGGTATCAATATGTCTTACCCCAACCATGCGATACGCCTAGACCTCATCAATAAAGTTAGGGGTATTGAAGCAGCAGAGAAGTACTTTTCCAATTTGCCTGAACCAGCCAAAAATGAGCGAACATATGGATCCCTTTTGAATTGTTATTGCACAGAAAAAAATAGGAATGCAGATAAAGCGATTTCTCTTTACAATGAAATGAAGAACCGGAACATACCTTCAAGTATTCTGGTCCACATCAGCCTGATGTCCCTTTATATGAAGCTGTGCCAGTATGAGAAGGTTCTCACCCAGTACCTAGAGATGAAGTCAGATAACATAGATCCAGATTATGTCATATACTGCATCCTGATGAACTGCTATGCTTCATTGAATGACATTGAATCAGTAGAAAGAGTAATTAAAGAAGCGGAAGAGGATGAAAAAGTTACACTACGTTGGTCTGCATTCAGTACCTTGGCTGCCATTTATTGTTCAGCTGGTCTACCCACAAAAGCTGAGAATGCTCTCAAGAAGCTTGAAACACTTATAGATGCCCGAGATCTTAAGCCTTATGATTACTTAATCAGTTTATATGCAAAGATTAACAATGTAGAAGAGGTGAAAAGAATATGGAAGTCCCTCAAGACTATCTTTCCAAAACCTTCCAACTTGAGCTATCTCAACATGCTGCGGGCCCTTGATAAATTTGATGATATAAGTGGGCAACAAGATTTGTATGAAGAATGGCAGTCTGTTTGCACACTCTTTGATGTAAGGTTGGCAAACTTGTTGATTGGTTCATATTTGAGAAAAGATATGATTCAACAAGCTCAGTCTCTTTGGGAGAAATCTTCAAAAAGGGGTGCCATTCCAGATTTCAAAACCTGTTTTATGTTTTTAGACCACTTCTTGCAGAAGAATGATATGAATTCTGCTCTTGTGTGGTTAGAAACAGCAGCTTCATCTTCAAGTGGGAAACAGGATAGGTGGAAGTTAAGTCAAGATCAAGTGGGCACTTTTCTGAAAGCCTTTGAAGACGCAAAGGATGTTGAAGGGGCAGAGAGGTTCTGTGATTGTTTGAGGAGCCTCGGACATCTTGATTTAAATGCATATGAAAAGCTCCTTCAAACATATTTGGCAGCTAATTTGAAGAATCCTAAACTTCGCCAAAGGATTAAAGATGATAAGATTGAACTGAACTCCCAAACTAACAAATTGCTTGAAATTGTTTGTGGAGATAATGAATAATCTTTTTCATCATATGCTATTTCCATATGGATGAGATTTAGTCAAAAAGAGTCTGTTTGATTGGTTACTGGAATCAGCACATTTGTCACCAATTTCAACAGATGAATTTGAGATGAGGGCATGCTGATCATTTATGACTTTCCTGATTTTTCGTTGTGCAGATGACTTTCACTTCATAATATTAGTGTTATCTGATGCTTTAGCTTCTTTTTATGCTTATGGTTTGTCAATTAAGAAAAAATTGGACAAAGCATTGGAGTGAGACTTGAGAAAATCCTTGTTTCTAGGTTTGATATTCTATGGATATTATGTATCATTTTGAATTGTTGGAAGGTAACAGTTGTTTGTGGATTCTTCATTTCTGATATGGTTATAGTTTTATCAATTGTATATGTATATATTTTTAAAAAATTATTTATAAAAGTTAATGTTTTCTATCATATAGTTTATGCATGTAATAGGGATGAACTGATAAATAGTTTACATCTTAAAATGGTTTTTTAAACCGGCAATATTATTTTAAATTTCCTAGGACATGCTCAATTTTCTATATGTATATATAAATGTTTTACATAATATTTGTGATTAATTCTATAAGCATTCTACTAATGTTTTACTAAGGTGACGTTTGATTTAGGAGGTTGGGAATGAGGAAATGAATTCATTCTTAAATCTTGAATTTGATTGATGAGAATGAAATCAAGATTTTGGAATGAAACTCAAAAATTTAGGTATGGATGAAATTCACCATCTCCCTTGGGTTTTGATGGAATGAGAATGAAAATTAAATTTTGGACGAAAATATCTTTAGTATATTTCTTTAATTTTTTTTCATTTCACTCTCTTTCTCCTTGTTTTTTTTCATCATACTTTCTCTCTCCTCATCCTATCATCACACTTTCTCTCTCAACATATTTTATTTCTCCCCATTCTTTCTCATCATACATTCTATATCATTTTCTCTTTGTATTCTCACCCAGTACACTCTCTCATTTTTTCTCTCTTCATTCTCTCCTCATTTTTCTCATCATACTTTCTCTCTCCTCAATCTCTCTTATCATACTCTCTCTCTATATTTTCTCTCATCATACTTTCTCTTTCTTTATTCTCTTCCATCACACTCTTGTTGGTGCAACATCTCTTAGGTCAAGGTTGACCTGGTTGACCAAGCTTGAGTCTTGGTTTGGGTTTCGATGTTTGACAATACAAGGTTGATTGAAGAAGAGTCAAGTAGGTCAAGGATTGACCGGATACTTGACTGGGAAGTCCTAGTGAGGGAAGCTAGGCAGATTGAAAGTCCTTGTGAGTGAAGCCAGGCAGAAGAGAAGTCCTGGTGAGTGAAGCCAGACAGAAGAGAAGTCCTAGTGAGTGAAGCTAGGCAGATTGGAAGTCCTAGTGAGTGAAGCTAGGCAGATTGGAAGTCCTGGTGAGTGAAGCCAGGCAGAAGAGAAGTCCTAGTGAGTGAAGCTAGGTAAATTGTAAGTCCTGGTGAGTGAAGCCGGGCTTCACAAAGAAAAGTCCAAGCAGGTCAAAGGGATTGACCGGATACTTGGCACAAAGAAAAGTCCAAGTGGGTTAAAGGGATTGATCGGACACTTGGTGAGGGAGTCCTAGCAGGTCAAGGAAGTGACTAGATGCTAGGCATGACGTACCAATGGGTTAAGGTTGACCGAATGTTGGTTTGGGAGGCTTGGGACTTGGTTTTGGGTAAAAACCAAGAGCTGGATCGATCAGTGGATCGATCAGTGGATCGATCCAGGCAGTTTCCCAGCGCACAGAAAGCCTCTGGATCGATCAGTAGATCGATTAGGACGTTGCTGCTTCGCGCGATAAGCGCTGGATCGATCCGTGGATCGATCCAGACGTTTTTCCATAGCACAGAGGCACTCTAGATCGATCCGTGGATCGATCCAAAGCCTCCCCGATCGATTGGGAGCATTCCAATCGATCGGGATTCGACCGTTAGCGTCGATTTAAGCCGCAGGCGTTCATTTCCTTCGGCATCGCTTCCACGACAAAGTTCAGATCTTCACCAGCGACTCCACAGAGCTCTCCACGCCAGTTCTTGAAGTTCTTGGAGGTTCTTCCAAGTCAAGAGGCGGATCTATTGCAAGAGGAAGAAAGCTAGGGTTAGGGTTTTCTTGTACTCATTATAAGCTTTGTGCTTGTATTTTGTATCTTTTCCCCTTCTTCTTGTAGTGTGAACTTGTAGGGCTTCTCCGCCTTCGGTAGTTACCGAAAAGGAGGGTTTTATTAGTGGAGGGTGTGTGAGTAGGTGTGGATCCTTGGACTAGTCACCTCTTGTGAGGTGGATACCAAGTAAACCAACCTTGTTAGCGTTGTGTGGTTTGTTTCTTATATTTCCACTGCGCATCTTTGAAGAAACAAGCAACGACTAGCACCTAGCACGCGACGAGCTATTCACCCCCCCACTCTAGCTACTTTTCGGTCCCAACAAGTGGTATCAGAGCGAGGTCGCTCTTCACCGGAATCATCGCCGGAAGGGGCAAACAAAACAAGCAAAGCTAGAGGGTGAAGAAGTTGAAGCAAATTCATCAAAAGTCAAAGATTTCAAGAAGCTCAACTTCAAGATGCAATTCCAAGATGGACTTGGATTTGACACAAGGGTGGCTCCACCGTACACATCCACAAGCTTTGATTCTTGGAAATCAAGAATCGAAAATTTTCTTATGATGGAGATAGAGCAATGGTTTGCTCTAATGGAATGCTTCAAAGCTCCAACAAACTCCAAGGGCAAGCTTCTCAAGAAAAGCAAATGGAGCTTGGAGCAAATTCAAATGAGCGAGGCAAATGATAAAGTGACCAAGCTTTTGGTCAACTTATTGCCTAGCCACATTTTGACTCAAATCGGAGAATTCAACGATGTCAAGGAGCTTTGGAGTAAATTGGCAACAATCCATGAAGAACCCTCCACTGTACCGAATCAAGAGGAATCCAAAGAGGGCGACTCATTGGAGCAAGATCAAGAGGAGGACTCCGAAGTTGAGAGATGCTCAACTTCCGAAGAAGAGGAAGTCCAAGAAGCTTCATCCTCAAAGGAGGGCAATCAAAAGAGCAAGGAATGAGCATATTCCTTGTTTCATGTACAAGAGGATGAACAAGAAGGTGAAGCCTCCACCTCTAGAATTGAGGGGGAGCAATCTTCATTGACACCGGATCAAGAGCAAGAAGGATCCTCCACATCCGGGTCAAGAGAAGAAGAGGATGAAGAAGCTTCCACCTCCACGAGTCAAGTCAAATCTATTGGAGGAGTATCATCTTCGGATCAAGAGGAAGCTTCTACCTCCGGATCCAAAGGAGAAAGTGCCATCCCCACACAAAAAGGTATAAACATTTCAATTAATAATAAAAATCATATTATATGCTTTGAATATAGGGAACATGGGCATTACAAGAGCAAGTGCCCCAAATTGGCCAAGAAAAAGGCCAAATGGCAAAAAAGAGCAAGGAGAAGCCCAAGGAGACCATTCCCGGAACAAAGAAGAGCAAGGAGCACATTGTGTGCTTCTCTTGCAATCAAAAGGGGCATTACCGAAGTCAATGCCCTAATGGGAAAAAGGTGGCCAAGGCTCATGAAGGAAGCTCAACTCAATGGGGAGTCTCCAAGGTAAAAAAGAAGGTATCTTTTATTAAGCCTATTCCCTTGCAAAATGGTAAAAAACATGCTAGGTCAAATTTATATCATTTTAATGCTATGTACCATGAAAATAGGAAGCATGATAGCATTAAGGAAAATCATGTAGCTTATCATGCCAAAACCTCTCAATCTAGGGTTAGAAAGGTAGATAGAAACTTAGGTAAGAACCCTAAGGATTCTAGGTATGTACTTAAGAAGAAGAAAAATCATGATTTTAGTGGAAAATCTATGGTTGAGGGATTATGGAAGGAAAATCAAGTCTTGAGGTCAAGACTTGATAAATTAGAAAAGACCCTTAGAAAAATCACAAATATGGCACAAGGGTCTAAGGGTAAAAATCTAGGTCTAGGAGTATCAAAGTCATCCAATGGCCATAGAGGTTTGGGATACAAACCTAAGGCTAAGAAGGATGAAATTTCGTACCATAGGGTTCCATATAGTTATGGAACTAACCCTAGGTCTAGTGGTCAAGTCAAGAATACTAGGGAAGTCATCCCTAAGAGTATTTTTGCAATAAATGTGACTAAGGCTTCTAAGAAGTCTAAGAAAGTCACAAACAAAGTCACAAGGGAGGCTATCCCTAGAGTTGACCTATAAAAAGTGACCAAGGCTTCCAAGAAGCCAAACAAGGTCATTAGGAAGGTATCTAGGGAAGTTATCCCTAGTGAATACCTAGAGCATTCAAGGAGTACCAATAGGTGTTGGATTCCTAGGAGCATCTTCTCTACCCCATAGATGGGTTAGAGAGTGTCAACTCTAAGAAGAAGGGTAGTTAACCCAACTTTGAAGAAATTGACACTCAAGGAGCATTTTCAAGGTTATTATTAATCTTTGAGAATGAAAAGGATTATTGTTTACTCTTCGAAAAGAGTAAAATGTGCCCAATTTGAGAAGTCTTGATCTTATTTTAAAATGGCACTGTTTAGGAAAGACTTAAGAAATACCAAGTTGAGATTTTGGTATTTGCTTAGTAATTTAAGGCAAATCTAAGCCTTAATTTAAAGTGCTACTATTGTGGAAGAACGAAATATGCCAACATTTGAAGAATAAGCTTAATTTCAATTGGCATAAGTTAATCAAGAGAATTAGAAATGCCAAGTTAGGTTTTGGCATTTTCTTGGAGCATTTAGAGGGCAATCTAGGTTTAAGTTTTAACTTAGCTAAGGTTTAAGGACACCTAGATAGGTAATCTAGGTATTTTATTTATGCTAAACCTTGCCATGATTGTTTGCTCACTATATGTCATGACATCATATTTAGTTTTATATTGTGTATTCATGACTTACTATGAAAAATACAAAAATATATCATGTCATGTCATACATACATCATGTAGCTACAGAAATCCTTCTTTTAAAAGCTATTTCTTTTTTATGTATGTCATAACATTATCATGCATCGCTTTATTTCCCTAAAATTAAGGATAAAAGGTATTTATCAACATATTGGTTACCAACAAGTGGTACCAACAATTGATCATCAACAAGTAACATCCTTGGTGGATGTTCATCACTCAAAATGCCTAGATAGATATGCATGATCCCTAGATTAGGGCAAAATCAAAGTTTACATCTCATAAAGACCTATAAGGTGACTTGTATGTGTTTTAGTATACATTAGATACAAGTGAGATGCTAGGATGATGAACAAAACTCAAGATGTTGATTTAGTGCATTCTTTTGAGTTTTAAGTTCATCAAAACACATAGTTATGTGTTTTCCCATCATTGGGAAAGCTAATGTACAAGTCATGTGCATTAAGCCCAACGAACATGGTGGGATATTGGTTTTGAAAATATTTTTAAAATAATTTTGGAAAACCTTGGTGAAGGCTATCTTTTGATAGTAATCACCATTGAATAGTTAAACACAAACTTGAAGAAAACACTAAAGTTTTTGTAAGTTCTCAAGTTTGTGTCAATCTTTGAAAATATGATGTATTTTTATAGAAAACTATTTTTCCATGATAAATTATACCCTAAATAATGTCTACACAAATTTTTACGATTTTTGGAATTTTGTAGAATTTTCTAGGGGTTTCTGAAGTTGACTGAAATTGAATTTCAGCAACTTTCAGACCTCAATCGATCACCCGATCGATTGAAGGGTCTCAATCGATCGAGCGATCGATTGAGAGCAGGCTTTCTGCGAACAGAAGCCGTCTGGATCGATCCACCGATCGATCCAGCCCTCCTGAATCGATCAGTGGATCGATTCAGCAAGGTTCAATCGATTGGAACACAACTCCAATCGATCCAAGTTGCTGATTTTGGCTGGGAAGGCCTGATTTCAGCATTTTGAACCTATGTTAGTCTAGGTAACCATTCCAAATCCCCTCAAAATACATTTGTATACATAAAAAGGGAGTTTTCATGTTGAAAACAATGATGGATTGGTTAAGGAAGACTATATTGAAGTTTAGGTTGAGGCTTGTTTCAAAGTTTTGAATATTTGAACCTCACAACTTCGAAATTTGGGTTTCCTAAAGGTTTAGGGATTCCAAGTCATTGTTGGTGCAATGACAGAAGTTATCATCATGTCTTTAGGGGGAGGGACTCTTTAAAGACATGAAAATTATTTTTCATGAACCTTGGAAGGTGATTAACCTTCTGTGTGAGAAAATGCTCAAGGTTGAGCATTTGGACTTTACTGGGTAGTGAATATCCTCATTGTTCAACTGGTTTCAAGTGGATAATGCTCAAGGATGGACATTTGTCTACATTGAGGAAGAATGTAGGGTTAAGGATAAATGAAGGGAATGAGACCTTCATTTGGGTCATTGGACCTTGTTATTGCTCCAGGGCGAGCATTGTTGATAATGAAGGGAATGAGCCCTTCATTATCGTGTTGATCACAACGAGTGAAGTTGTGAACCATGATAAGCAAATCTTCAGGGGGAGAGTTTTAAATAAGTGGATTTGTTGATGTGTGCCCGAAATTGGGGCATGGGTTGATGTGTGCTCAAAGATGGGTTGATGTGTGCCAATAGGGGGAGAATGAAAGGACTTGTGAATGGGAGTAAGTTAGGCTTTCATTACCTAGATGGAGTTTGCCCTCTTAAGGGGAGAATGGAGAGCTTAACTTATGTGTTCATTACCTAGTGGCATGAAGAAGAATGAGGCTATGGGATTAGCCTAACTTACATGTGGTATTGTAAGTGTTCTTGTGGTATTGTCAAACATCAAAAATGGGGAGATTGTTGGTGCAACATCTCTCAGGTCAAGGTTGACCTGGTTGACCAAGCTTGAGTCTTGGTTTGGGTTTCGATGTTTGACAATACAAGGTTGATTGAAGAAGAGTCAAGTAGGTCAAGGATTGACCGGATACTTGACTGGGAAGTCCTAGTGAGGGAAGCTAGGCAGATTGAAAGTCCTTGTGAGTGAAGCCAGGCAGAAGAGAAGTCCTGGTGAGTGAAGCCAGGCAGAAGAGAAGTCCTAGTGAGTGAAGCTAGGCAGATTGGAAGTCCTAGTGAGTGAAGCTAGGCAGATTGGAAGTCCTGGTGAGTGAAGCCAGGCAGAAGAGAAGTCCTAGTGAGTGAAGCTAGGTAAATTGTAAGTCCTGGTGAGTGAAGCCGGGCATCACAAAGAAAAGTCCAAGCAGGTCAAAGGGATTGACCGGATACTTGGCACAAAGAAAAGTCCAAGTGGGTTAAAGGGATTGATCGGACACTTGGTGAGGGAGTCCTAGCAGGTCAAGGAAGTGACTAGATGCTAGGCATGACGTACCAACAGGTTAAGGTTGACCGAATGTTGGTTTGAGAGGCTTGAGACTTGGTTTTGGGTAAAAACCAAGAGCTGGATCGATCAGTGGATCGATCCGGATGCTTCAAATCAGAAAGCCTCGGATCGATCGGTGGATCGATCAGAGGTCCCAATCGATCGCTGGATCGATTGGGACGCCGCTGGCGATAAGCGCCGGATCGATCCGTGGATCGATCCGAGGCCTCGCAATAAGCGCTAGATCGATCCGTGGATCGATCCAGCCTCCCGATCGATCGGGAGCATTTGATCGATCGGATTCGATTAGCGTCGATTTAAGCGCAGCGTTCATTTCCTTCGCTTCCACGACAGTTCGAGATCTTCACGCGACTCCACGAGCTCTCCACGCGATTCTTGAAGTTCTTGGAGGTTCTTCCAAGTCAAAAGGCGGATCTATTGCAAGAGGAAGAAAGCTAGGGTTAGGGTTTTCTTGTACTCATTGTAAGCTTTGTGCTTGTATTTTGTATCCTTTCCCCTTTTTCTTGTAGTGTGAACTTGTAGGGCTTCTCCGCCTTCGGTAGTTACCGAAAAGGAGGGTTTTATTAGTAGAGGATGTGTGAGTAGGTGTGGATCCTTGGACTAGTCACCTCTTGTGAGGTGGATACCAAGTAAACCAACCTTGTTAGCGTTGTGTGGTTTGTTTCTTGTATTTCCGCTGCGCATCTTTGAAGAAACAAGCAACGACGAGCACCTAGCACGCGACGAGCTATTCACCCCCCCTCTAACTACTTTTCGGTCCCAACAACTCTCTCTCCTCATTTTTTTTTATCACACTTTCCTTTCTTTATTTTTTCTCATCACACATTCTCTCATCATACTTTTTCATTATACTTTCTCTTTCCTCAATCTCTCGTTTTCATTTATTATACTTTCTCTCTTTTTTTTTCTTATCACTCTTTCTCTCTCAGCACACTTTCTTTTTCATCATGCTTTTTCTCTTCTCAATTTCTCCTATCACACACTCTCTCTTCATTTTTTCTTATCATACTTTCTCTCTCATCATATGTTAATTTCATATTTAATTTTCTGTTCTATCTATTTTTTTTTCTCTAAGGGTAAAAAAAGAAAATAATACTATGATATCATTTAATTTTTTTCCGATTGAAAATATTCAATTAATTAAATATTATTTTTAAGAATGATATTCATATTCATTTATAATATTATGATACTCATTCTGATTTATAATAGAGAACCAAACTACACCTAAATTAATAAAATTATATGTAAATGTAATCAATGAAAAGTTTCAGGAACGATTTGGCTAATGCGATATGATCCGAGCTGACCGCGAAGACCAAAACCCTCTCACCGGTGTACAAAACCCTAGCAACGTTGTCGCCTACAATCATCGAAGCTCGCCAGTGGGAAAAATGATCACGGCGAAGCGCTTCGTCCGACTACTCTTTCTTTGGTCGGCCGCGGCGACCAAGATGAGATTCTGTGCGGCGGCCGCTGCGACATCTTCGCCGGCCGACGCGGCTGTAGTTATGGCGGTCGGGACTAAAGAAAAGAAGAATCCAAGCGTACTGTACCGCCGTCTGTCGGCTTTGGGGAGAGCTCCCCAGGGGCGTGTGACGAGGACGCTGGACAAGTGGGTGAATGAAGGGAGGTCTGTGTGCGCGGATGAGCTGATTAGGTACGTTAAGGTACTCCGCAGGTACCAGCGCCACGCGCACGCCCTTGAGGTAACAAAAGATCCTTTTTTTTTCCATTCCCTTTCAGCTTCATGCATGCATCTTCTTACCTGAGTAAAGGATGGTGTGTTTTGATTATTTTTTGCTTCTCCAGGTTATGTGCAGTATGAGTTTAGGGTTTGTAAACACCATTACTGGCTTATGTAACATTGATTCTGAAAACTAAAGGCTGTACAAAGATTGACCCATCTTTTTTCCTTTATGAGGGTGCGAGTTGATTTATTGTAATTGGAAAATTGAAGGGAAGAAAACTTGTTGATGTAAGCGGTGTAGATACCATAGTTTAGGAGTCACTTGAGTGATGTTCAAAATGCTAAAAGTTTCAACAAAACTCAAGCGCTCCACGGAGGGATAAAATCCATGTAGCTGACCCCGAGGGAAGTAACACGGCCTTGAATAGAAGTCCTGCAGATGAATGACAGATGTGTCACATATGTTCTACGAGCTGGAGATTGATATTAATGTATGATAATCTAATTCATCTTCAAGTGATTATATTGAAGAGCAGTTGAAAATTTAAATAAACAACAAGATAAAGAGAAGACCATGGAAGTAGATATGTGTAGGAGAATAAAAACATTCTCTCTAAAATGACAAGAGAAGTTGTAATTTATTTGAAATTCTTAGGGAGGGGATGAAGCCTTCTCTGTTCAGTAGAACATTTTAAGGATGAAACAGTCATGAATGAGACATAGGGAACCCATGTGATAGTAAATTTGGCATCCTAATTACTTCTTGACGGACAATCTTCCCTGTTAGTTGTTTGTTCCTTATTTAGTTTTTCCCCGTTACTGAATGTTGAGAAGTGTTTTTGTATAATTAAAAGTAAAGTTTGGTAAGTTGGTATGAAACTGCCACTTGTAGGTGACCAAAAATGTGAATTTGGTTTTTTTCCTATGCTTGAGTATTTAAAATAATTTTGTATTTTTTTTGTAAGTTGTTATGAAATTGCCATTTGTTGGTCACTAAAAAACACTAATTCTTTCATAAAGATAAAGATCAAATACATGATTAATGTTGTCTATTTCAGTTTCTATTTCTCCATCTCATTACTTGTAAGTCATTTGTTTTAATTTCCTTGTGGGATTTTTAATTTCATTCATGTTTTATTTTTTTTGACAGCTTATGGAATGGATGGAAAACAACAAAAATACAAAAATGACTCACGTCAGTCATGCAATGCGCCTAGGCCTCATTGCTAAAGTCAGGGGTATCGAAGCAGCAGAGAAATACTTTTCCGACTTGCCTGAACCATTGAAAAATGAGCACACATTTGGAGCCCTTTTGAGTAGTTATTGCTCAGAGAAAAATAAGAATGTTGATAAATCTTTTTCTCTTTACAATGAAATGAAGAACCGGAACATAGCCTTGAATACTCAGGTCCATTTCAACTTAATGTCCCTTTATATGAGGTTGGGCCAGCATGAGAAGGTTCTCACCCAGTACCAAGAGATGAAGTCAGATAACATAGTTCCAGATTCGATTACATGCTCCATCCTGATGAACTGCTATGCTTCATTGAATGACATTGAATCAGTAGAAAGAGTAATTAAAGAAGCTGAAGAGGATGACAAAGTCACACTACTTTGGTCTGCATACAGTAGCTTGGCTGCCATTTATTGTTCAGCTGGTCTACCCACAAAAGCTGAGAATGCTCTCAAGAAGCTTGAAACACTTATATATGCCCGAGATCATAAGCCTTATCATTACTTGATCAGTTTATATGCAAAGATTAACAATGTAGAAGAGGTGAAAAGAATATGGAAGTCCCTCAAGACTATCTTTCCAAAACCTTCCAACTTGAGCTATCTCAACATGCTTCAGGCCCTTGATAAACTTGATGATTTAAGTGGGCAACAAGATTTGTATGAAGAATGGCAATCTGTTTGCACACTCTTTGATGTAAGGTTGGCAAACTCGTTGATTGGTTCATATTTGAGAAAAGATATGATTCAACAAGCTCAGTCCCTTTGGGAGAAATCTTCAAAAAGGGGTGCCATTCCAAATTTCAAAACATGTTTTATGTTTTTAGACCACTTCTTGCAGAAGAATGATATGAACTCTGCTCTTGTGTGGTTAGAAACTGCAGCTTCATCTTCGAGTGGGAAACAGGATAGGTGGAAGTTAAGTCAAGATCAAGTCGACACTTTTCTGAAAGCCTTTGAAGACGCAAACGATGTTGAAGGGGCAGAGAGGTTTTGCGAGTGTTTGAGGAGGCTCGGACATCTTGATTTAAATGCATATGAAAAGCTCCTTCAAACGTATTTGGCAGCCAATTTGAAGAACCCTAAGCTTCGCCAAAGGATTAAAGATGATAAGATTAAACTGAACTCCCAAACTAACAAATTGCTTGAAATGGTTTGTGGAGATAATGAATAATCTTTTTCATCATATGTAATTTCCATTTGGATGAGATTTAGTCGAAAAGAGTGTCTGTTTGATTGGTGACTGGAATCAGCACATGTCACCAATTTCAATAGATGAATTTGAGATGAGGGCATGCTGATCAGTTCATGACTTTTCCTGATTTTGTATTGTTGAGGTGACTCTCACTTCATAAAACTAGTGTTGTCTGATACTTGAGCTTCTTTTTATGCTCATGGTTTGTTAATTAAAGGAAAATTGGGCAAAGCATTGGATTAGACTTGAGAAAATCCTTGTTTCTATTTTTTTTAATCTAGTATTTAATTTTTGAATCGGCTAATTTTAAAGTTAAAGGTCATTGGTTTGATCTCACGTAAATTTTTCATGATCAGTAGAGTAAATTTGGAAGTGCAAGTGGTGGATGATCCATCAATTCAACGTTCTAGATTTTTTATTTTATCGGAGAAAAATATTTTATAATGTGTTGTAGTTGAGAATTGAATCGTGAGTGTTTAAAAGACTGTATGGATATTTTATTGTTGCATTGTATCTTGTAGGGTCGAATTTTTTTGGTTTTGATAATTCAACTAATTCTTTGAACTGACGAATTCTGAAGATGATTAATTTGGATTTATGAAAGTTTTCTATTAGCCATCATGTAAATTAAGAAGTGCTTGTTGAGAGTCATTCAAGTGACTAATATTTTTAGGGTTGTTATCCGAGGGTTCAGCATGAATCAAAATTGACAAGTACATGAACGGAAGCACATAAAAATGATGAAATTCTCTACCGAATTATCACTATGGTCATTATCCTATGTATTTATCAACTGAACCAGCCGGTCTTGAGGTTGAAAATCCTTATATCCAGGTTTGACATAATATGAATATTATGTGTCATTTGATTTGAATTGTTGAAGACATCAGTTGTTGTGAATCCTTCATATCTGATATGGTTATTGAAATAACTTTAAAACCTTTAGTTTTTTATCAATTATATACAGTTAATTGCATATATTTTAGAAAAAATTAGTTGTAAAAGATAATGTTTTCTATCATATAGTTTGTGAATGTAATAGGGATGAACTGATAAATAATTTACAGCTTAAAAAGGTTTTTTTAACTAGCAATATTATTTTAAATTTGGCACTCTAAATTTTAGAGCGATTGATCCATCTTACTAAAAAATTTAAATAATCTATTTAAAAGTAGATCCAAGCTATCTGAATTATACGGATTGCGGATCTAGATAGATCATTTTATGATGAACTCACGTGGATCCATATTTCAAATAAACCCTCTCACCAGTGAAAATAAATAAATAAAATTATAATAAATAAACCCTCTCACGTGGATCTAGATACCTATCTGAATTATTCCTATAAGCATTCTAGTAATGTTTTACTAAATAAATAAAATTATATGTAAATGTCACAAATGAAAAGTTTCAGGAACGATTTGTAAATTAAGAAAAATAGAAGTGCAGTCTGGGAAATTTGCTAAGGTGATATCTGATATGATCCGAGTTGACTGCGAAGACCTAAACCCTCTCACCAGTGTTTAAAACCCTAGCAGCGTCGCCGCCTGCAATCATCGAAGCTCGCCAGTTGGAAAAAATGATCACGGCGAGGCGCTCCGTCCGACTACACTTGCTTTGGTCGGCCGCGGCGACCAAGATGAGATTCTGTGCGGCGGCCGCTGCGACATCTTTGACAGCCGACGCAGCTGGAGCTATGGCGGTCAGGACTAAAGAAAAGAAGGATCCGGATGTACTGTACCGCCGTCTGTCGGCTCTGGGGAGAGCTCCAGAGGGGAGTGTGACGAGGACGCTGGACAAGTGGGTGAAGGAAGGGAGGCCTGTGTGCGCGGATGAGCTGATTAGGTACGTTAAGGAACTCCGCAGGTACCAGCGCCACGCGCACGCCCTTGAGGTAATAAAAACTCCTTTTTGGCCATTCCCTTTCAGCTTCATACACTCATTTTCTTACCTGAGTAAAGGATGGTGTGTTTTGATTATTCTTTTACTTCTCCAGGCTATGTACAGTATAAATTTAGGGTTTCTAAACACCATTACTGGCTTATGTAACATTGATTCTGAAAACTAAAGGCTGTACAGAGAATGCCCCATCTTTTTTCCTTTATGAGGGTGTGAGTAGGCCAAACTTTGGGGTGTTCAAGCTTGTTTGATAAGGTAACTGAGCCAAACCGAGCTAAACTTAAAATGGACCATGCTTTTGAAATGATTGTTCAAGTTTGGCGTGGTTATTTTTTATGAGCTTGAGTTTGTTTGAACCTTAGCTTGTTTAGATGTTATCGAACTCTCAATTCAAGCTTAGCTTGAGTTTGGTTTGAACTTAGCTTGAACTTGGTTCGTTTAGATGTTATCGAGTTCTCAATTCAAGCTTATTTGATTGTTTGAAAACTTTAGTTGTTTGATTGGTTATTGAGTTTGATAATTTAAACTTATTTGTTTATTTTATTTTATTTTATTATTTATTTAGCGTATTGAAAAGAGTTTTATTAATGAATATGGTTCACGAACGTTGTTCACGAACATTGTTAATGTTAACGAGCTGAACACATATGTGTTCAAGTTTGTTTGTTTAGTTTAACGAGTTGTTCAAGCTTGTTTGTTTAATTAATTTTGTGTATATTGAACGAACATAAACAAATTCTTACCAAGCCGAACACCAAACTTGTTCACGAACACTTAATTCATTTACAGCCCTAGTGTGAGTTGATTTATTATAGTTGGAAAATTGAAAGGAAGAAAACTTGTGTTGATGTAGGCGGTGTAGATACCATAGTTTAGGGGTCATTCGAGTGATGTTCAAAATGCTAACAGTTTCAACAAAACACAGGCCCTCCATGGAGAGATAAAATCGATGTAGCTGGGCCGGAGAGCTCGGAGGGAATTAACACAGCCAGGATAAGTCTTGCAGATGAATAACAGATGTGTCACATAAGATCTACGAGCTTGAGATCGATATCAATCTATGATAATCTAATTCATCTTCAAGTGATTACAATGAAGAGCGGTTGAAATATTAAATAAACAACAAGAGAAAGTAGATATGTGCAGGAGAAAAAAACATTCTCTCTAAAATGACAAGAGAAGTTATAATTTATTTGAAATTCTTATTGAGGGGATCCAGCCTTCTTTGTTCAGTAGAACATTTCACCAGTGTGATAATAAATTTAACATCCTAATTACTTCTTGGTGGATAATCTGCCCTGTTAGTTGTTTGTTCCTTATTTAGTTTTTCCCCGTTACTAAATGTTCAGAAGTAATTTTGTATAATTAAATGTAAAGTTTGGTAAGTTGGTATGAAAATGTCACTTGTTGGTGACAAAAAATATGACTTTTGATTTTGGTCCTTTGCTTGAGTGTTTAAAATAATTGTGTATTTTTTTGTAAGTTGTTATGAAATTGCCATTTGTTGGTGACCAAAAAGCACTAATTCTTTCACAAAGATAAAGATCAATTACATGATTAGCGTTGTTTATTTCAATTTCTGTTTCTCGGTCTCATTACATGTAATTCATTTGTTTTAATTTCCTCATGGGATTTTTAATTTCATTCATGTTTTAATTTTTTGACAGCTCATGGAGTGGATGGTAAACAACAAAAATACAAAAATGACTTACATCAATCATGCAATGCAGCTTGGCCTCATTGCTAAAGTCAGGGGTATCGAAGCAGCAGAGAAATACTTTTCCGACTTGCCTGTACAAGCCAAAAATAAGCACACATATGGAGCCCTTTTGAGTAGTTATTGCTCAGAGAAAAATAAGAATGCTGATAAAGCTTTTTCTCTTTACAATGAAATGAAGATGCTGAACATGACCTCGTATCCTCAGGTCCATTTCAACTTAATGTCCCTTTATGTGCGGTTGGGCCAGCATGAGAAGGCTCTCACCCAGTACCAAGAGATGAAGTCAGATAACGTAGTTCCAGATTCGATTACATGCTCCATCCTGATGAACTGCTATGCCTCATTGAATGACATTGAATCAGTAGAACGAGTTATAAAAGAAGCAGAGGAGGATAAAAAAATTAAGTTGAGATGGTCTGCATACAGTTCCTTAGCTTCCATTTACTGTTCAGCTGGTCTAATGACGAAAGCTGCGAGTGCGCTTCAGAAGCTTGAAAAGCTTATACGTGGTCGAGATCATGAGCCTTATCATTTTTTAATCAGCTTATATTCAAGGATTGACAATTTAGAGGAGGTGAAGAGAATATGGAAGTCCTATAAAACTGTCTTTCGAAAACCTAACAATGTTAGCTATCTCATTATGCTGCGGTCCCTAGATAAACTTGATGATATCAATGGCCAGCAAGATTTATATGAAGAATGGGAATCTGTTAGCGGGAACTCTGATGTGTGGGTGACAAATGTGATGATAGGTTCGTATTTGAGAAACAATATGATTCAACAAGCGCAGCGGGTTTGGGAGAAAGCTTCGGAAAGGGGCGCTGTTCCTGATTTCAAGACTGGTGATATGTTCTTAGATTACTACTTGAAGAACAATGACATTGATTCTGCTCTCATGTGGTTAGAAACAACAATTTCAAGGATGAAACGGAATGAGTGGAAGTTAAGTCAAGACCAAGTGGACACTTTCCTGAAAGCCTTTGAAGATGCAAAGGATGTTGAAGGGGCAGAGAGGTTGTGCGAGTGTTTGAGGAGGCTCGGACTTCTTGATTTAAATGCATATGAAAAGCTCCTTCAAACGTATTTGGCAGCCAATTTGAAGAACCCTAAACTTCTTCAGAGGATTAAAGATGATAAGATTGAACTGGACTCCAAAACTAACAAATTGCTTGAAATGGTTTGTGGAGATAATGAATAATCTTTTTCATCATATGTTATTTCCATATGGATGAGATTTAGTCAAAAAGAGTGTCTGTTTGATTGGTTACTGGAATCAGCACATTTATCTCCAATTTTAACAGATGACTTTGAGACGACGGCATGTTTATGACTTTTCCTGATTTTGCATTGTGGAAGGACTTTCACTTATCATTTTAGGGCTGTCTGATGCTTAAACTACCTTTTTATGCTTATGGTTTGTTAATTAAAGAAACTAGCAATATTATTTTAAACTGATAAATAGCTTATAGCTTAAAAAGGTTTTTTAAACTAGCAATATTATTTCCAAGTTTAATCTGCCGTCCAAATTTAAAAACTCAATTATATATATATATATACACACACATATAGAGGATGTATGTTGCGGCGTGTTTGTTGCGGCTGCGTGTGGTGAAGTTGTCGTGGTGCGGCCACGTCATTCAAGGCAAATATAAGTGACTCGTTGCTTAAGGAGGGGAAACAAAACGCGCTGCAACCCTAGCCGCCATGACTCCGCGAGTCTCCTCTTGCCGCCGCAGCATTCACCCCCGACCTCTCCCCCTTCTACCGCCGCGAAGTTCACCCCCGACCTCTCCCCCTCCTGCCGGTGCGAAGTTCACCCCCGACCTCTCCCCCTCCTGCTCCTGTCGCCACGAGTCCCCTCTTACCGCGAGCCCTAGCAGAAGCGGGTTTTTTTCTGCCGCGATCCATAGTAGATGTAACGCCCGCCCCTCCTGCTAGTAGGGCGGGGTTACTTTACTTACAAGGAGAACATACATGCATATTAATATTTCTTTTTCTAAAGTAACACAGCGGAAGAATTCATTTATATTTTTTTTTGTTTTTTTTTTGAACGAAGTCATGATGTCATATTCTATCATAAACATAAATAAGTATCATGAAATCATGCGAAACATTAACATAAATAAACATAAGCAGGTCTTTTATTTGTCTTAGCCGAGCCACCACCATACACATCTCTTTGCCTCTCCCGCGGCTCCCTTAGTTCATCCATTCCTTGCCTTTATCTACGGTACAAAGAAAGTAAGTTATAAGCACACAGGCTTAGTAAGATCCTTTCCTACTCACAAACACGTATTTCATATCATAAGCATATAACAATGGAACCATAATCATCTAACATCATATCGTGTAAACATAACATCATAACATATCATCTCATAAAGAACATCATGCTAAATTATATCATAACTCATAAGAGCATCATGTCATATGAATCATAAGAGCATATCATATCATAAATAAAAGAGCATCATGACATATAAATCATAGAAGCATATCATATCATGAAGAAATATCATGCAAGATGTCTTTTAAAACATGTGTCATGTCATGTGCAAGATGTCTTAAAACATATCATATAGTACTTGAACATAATATCATCATGAGGGCCCGGCTTGTACCACATACATACATAAATGCGCGCGATCCCTAGGACAGGGTAGCTAGCCCCGAACCTACTAGGGAATTAGGTCCGTACTACGACCGTCGACCTAGGGGCGTACTAAGGAGCTCATCCCTTTTTACTCGACCCGTTCATAGTCCGTCGGCCTAGGGGCGCTTATAGAGCCTACCCTTGGTACAAACCATACAAAGTAAAATAACATATCATGGTACATGTCATAACATAGCATATCATATCTTGTCATATCATGAAGAGTGCTCTTAGTCCCCAAGGGGAAGCAACTCTTAGGCCTTCACTTGTCATATCATAAAGAGTGCTCTTAATCCCCAAAAAAAAAGGAAGCAACTCTTAGGCCTTTGCTTGTCATATCATAAAACATGCATACTTGAGTACATAGCACATCATAAGAGACATTATCATGCATAGATCATAAACATACATAAATGAGCATAATACTTGTCATATCATAAAGCATGCATACTTGAGCACATAGCACATCATAAGAGACATTATCATGCATGGATCATAAGCATATATAAATAAACACATCATCTATCATAGCAAAAAAATGTAATCATGCATGGGATCATTAAAAATCATCTCTTAATTCATAACGTATCATGTGAGGCACATAATGATTCATAATTGGATCTCAATCACCAAATTCTATAGGGAGGCCGAAACATTCAAGGTATTGCCCTAAGGTACAAGCAACATCAAAGCATATGAACTTTAACTCAATTTTATAGCATTTATCATAAAGAACATCATGAGCATATTTAGTTAGGTTCTAAGCTTCCTAGGTCTTTCAACCTAGTTGTGGCCGAAACATTGTAAGCATGAGCCTAGGTTACAAGTGGCACAAAATATATGAACCCTAAACCAATTTCATATCATATACTCTAAGGAACATCATGAGTATGTTTTGTTTAGGTTCCAAGCTTCCTAGGTATTTAAATCTTGTTCTGGCCGAATAGTAAGGAGCATGAAACTAAGTTCTAAACAACATACAAGCATGAGAATATCATGTTAACTTCATATCATATCATAAGGAAAGTCATGAGCATGTTAAATTAACTTTTAAACTTTCCTAGGCTCCTAATCCCATCATGGCCGAAAGTTCAAAGAGTATGAACCTAAACTCTAAACAACATACAAGCAAAGAATCTCATGTTAACTTCCTATCATATCATAAGGGAAGTCATAAGCATGTTAAACCAATTTTTAAAGCTTTCCTAGGTCTTGAATTCTATCATGACCGAAAGTTCATGAAGAGGGAATTTAAGCTCTAAACAATATACAAGCATAAGAATCTCATGTTAGCTTCATATCATATCATAAGGGAAGTCATAAGCATGTTAAACCAATTTTTTTAAGCTTCCCTAGGTCTTGAATTATATCATGGCCGAAAGTTCATGAAGAGGGAATTTAAACTCTAAACAACATACAAGCATGAATATCAAGCTAACTTCATATCATATCATAAGGGAATTCATGAGCATGCTAGATTTAATTTTAAGCTTCCTTGGACCCTAAAATTGATCATGGCCGAAACACAAGGAGGCATGCATCTAGGTTTCAAGCAACATTCAAACATGATAACCCTAAATTAGTTTTATATCGTGTCATAAAGAGAGTCATGAACATGTTGGAGTAAGTCTTAAGCTCTCCTAGGTTTTAATTCTCATTATGGCCAAAGCCCTAAGGTGTAACATATCAAGGTTCCAATCAACCTACAAGCATGAAACCCTAAGAAATCTTCCTACTCTTTTTCATAATAAAAGTCATGAGCATGATAGCTTAAATTTTTTAAACACTTCTAGGTCTTCATTTCTATCATGGCCGAAACCCTAATTCCCTAAGGTGGCATGCATTTAGGTTCCAATTAACATACAAGTGTGAAAACACTAAGTACTCTTTATAACATATTAATAAGCAAGTCATGATCATGGTAGACTAAATTTTTAACCTCTCTTAGTAAATTTCTCTATCATGGCCGAACACTTCATAAGCATGTATTTAGGTTTTAAGCAACATACAAGCATAAAAAACACCAAACTAATCTCTTATCATAGGGTACATATCATAAGGACATAGTGAGCATGTTTAGTTTAGATCTTAAGCCTTCCTAATCCTTTATTCATACTTTGGCCGAAAGTTCAAGAGCATGTATCTAAGTTTAAGGTAAGCATACAAGCATAAGAAACATTCACTAACTCCTATACTAGGGCACATATCATAAGAACATAGTGAGCATGCTTAGTTAGGTCTTAAACTTCTCTAAATCCTTTGTTCAAGTTTTGGCCGAAATCTCAAGAAGTGATTCTAGGTTTTTTTTTTAAGCATTCTAACCTTATGGAAAACACGTAAACAACTTATACCATAGGTGAGGGGATACTTACAACTTGTTGCTTGTTTTTCCTAAGGAAGATGGTACCCTTGTGAAGAGGAAGAAGAAACTTCTCTTCTTAGTTCTCTCTTTTCTTCTCTTACTTGTAAGGAGTAGATCTTGAGGACTCCTTCTTGTAAATTAGTTTTTTCTTAGCAAGAAAAACCTTAGCTTGGATTTTCGGAAATGAGAGAGGGAGAGGTTTAGGTTTCGGTGGAGAAGGAAGAAGGAGAAGGAAGGAGGAGGAAGAAGAAGGAGGAAGAATTAACCAACTTTCTTTCCCTTTTCTTTTCCCATTCCTATTTATTCCCAATGAGAATGAAACATGTCCTCATTCATCCCCTTAACTCCTCTATCTCCTCACTCTCTTAATTCCCACGAAAATAGAACAAAAGAAGGAAGAAAGGTAACTTGTCCTTTGCTTGCTTCTTTTCTTAACTAAGAGGAAGAGGAGATAAGCTACTTGATTTTCTCTTGTTCCTTTACTTAATTATATTCTTACTTTTAACTACAATTTTCATTCTTTTCTATTCATATATCATTCATTACTCTAGTGGTTACCATACACCAATTTAACTCTATCATTTGTGGGAGGTTCAAGGTTCAAACCTTAACCTCACTTTCTTTTTATTTCATTTTGATTTCTATTTCTATTTTTCTTTTTCTTTTATTCTAAAAGAAAAATATCCATAGATATAGCTTATCATTTCGTGGGTGTTACAGCAGAAGCGCTGAGTCTTGGCCTCTCTTCGGCGATAGGTCCTCTCCCCCTCCTGCCGCCGCGAGTCCCCTCTTACCGCGAGCCCCCAGAAGCGCCGAGCACTCCCTCTCTTCGGCGACAGGTTCTCTTCTACCGTGATCCCTAGCAGAAGCGCTGAGCTTGGCCTCTCTTTGGCGACAGGTCCTCTCCCCCTCCTATCGCCGTGAGTCCCCTCTTGTCGCGAGCCCTAGCAGAAGCACCGAGCTCTCCCTCTCTTCGATGACAGGTTCTCTTCTGTCGCGATCCCTAGCAGAAGCGCCGAGCTTGGCCTCTCTTCGGCGCGATCCCTAGTGGATTCGCTACAAGATCAATTTGGTTTGGCTTGCTGCTTTCTGCAATTAAAATGCTTGTTTCCATGACTTAAATCCTAGTTTACACGATGATAATTAAATAATACTTCTATGTTTGATCATGATCCATGTGAATTTTGTGCTCTTGAAAGACAACAGAAAGGTTGTGTTTTTACTCTCTTATTTTTTTGCTTGATGCTTTAATGAGAATGTCCAATCAAATATAATAGCAACTTGTGTATATACTTTTTGTTTCTGTCCAAAGTATATGTGGAAAATGTTGTAAGATAGTCAATTTAATTAGATTTTTATGTTATACACTTCTCTTTTTGTCCAGGTCTCCAGGAATTACAAAAGGAAACTTATCAACAAAAATGTGAAACAGGAAGGATTGGTCAATAATATAAACCATAGACGGAAACTTGACATACCTTAGAACAATGCATTTTTGTCACCACGAGATGTATTAGATATTGTCGATCATTTGATCACAATGAAATTTTGGATGGGTACACTTGATGATATGAATCACTTGAAAAATAAACATATTCACTCTATAGTTCTATAGTGGATTCGCTACAAGATCAATTTCGTTTGGCTTGCTGCTTTCTGCAATTGAAATGCTTGTTTCCATGACTTAAATCCTAGTTTACACTGTGATAATTAAATAATGCTTCTCTGTTTGATCATGATCCATGTGAATTTTGTGCTCTTGAAAGACAACAGAAAGGTTGTGTTTTTACTCTCTTATTTTTTTGCTTAATGCTTTAATGAGAATGATCCAATCAAAAATAATAGCAACTTATGTATACACTCTTTGTTTCTGTCCAAAGTATATGTAGAAAATGTTGTAAGATAGTCAATTTAATTAGATTTTTATGTTCTCTTTTTGTAGAATTATTTGTTTCTTGTTTTTTTTAACCTTTTATAATGCGCATTATGGGGAGATAATGATAAATCTAGAGTATACATATTTATAAGCTAACACTAATGTTTGCAATATGTTTGATTCAACAAATTTTAACTTTTATATTAAATTAAACAGGGTTGGTGCCATAGCTGGATTTCAATAATCAAATGGTGAGCCATTTGATTTGATTTTTGCTTCCTATTTAAATTTCACAATCTGCATTATAAGATTAGAATTTATTTTTGAAATGTTTATTTATTGCAATGTAGGGAAAAATATATGTGATTTTTGTTGGACGGAATCCCGGTGTTTATGATAGTTGGAAAGAAACTCATACTCAAGTTAACAAATATAGCGGTGCATTGCATAGATCATATCTCAGTAAAGACGAAGCATTTAGAGCTTTTAATTCATACAAGGAGAAACAACATAGTTTCTTTGCCCCCTACTGCCCAAAAATGTTCAAGCTCAACTTTGGGTTCAACTTCAACTAGCGAAGTTGATAAAAAGTCAGCTAGATTTAACTGATGAATATCGTCGTAATGCATCTAAGATCGCCGAGATGTGTGAAGAGATTAAAAAATTTTTTGACTCTGTTCATATTAGTGATTAGTCGGTAAACTTCTTTTATTTAGTTGGATGAATGTATTTTATGGTAGACTTTTTTATTTAGTTGGATGAATGTATTTGACGGTAGACTTTTTTATTTAGTTGAATGAATGTATTTGACAGAGTTGAATGAATGTATGTATTTGACATAATTTCCCCATAAAAGTAATAAATCGTCTAACGCTACAATTAAAATTCATAGTACAATTAAAGAAGTGAAATGAATTCACTAACGAACTGGACTGGCATAAACCACCGATAGAAGAAAAGATGCACTCCCACTTCGCCTAACGTAAGCATGCACTACCTGAGAAGATAAGTACAACATGTCAAGCTACACAATCTGGTCATCCCAAAGGATCCAAATACCACTAGCGAAACCAATCGGATCTACAATACAAGACTTCGAAAATTTGAATCGTAGAGCAACGCGCTGCGCCCTTTCCCCCGAAATTCTTAGCTCAACAACTGCCAGAATTGAAGGCTTCACAACTTCTAACAAGTCCTTCGTCATTCTCAAAAACGCTTTTTTCCCCACCCCTCTACAATTCTAGAATAACACAACCATAAAGAAAGAGATGAAGCAAAGACACCAAACGGTGTTATACAGCTTGCATTCGGTCAGCAAGAGATGCCAAACCATCTTGACTAGCATTGTCATCATTAACAAACTTGAATGAGAAAGCCCAATGTCCAACTTCTCATTCGAAACGTGCATCGCAGCTAGTTCAACCTCCATCCCTGTGGCTTCAAGCGGGTTTTCTTGGGGAAGAACAGCAGGATTAGAAACATCAGAAGAAGGTGGGGGTGCACTGTTATAACAGACAAATTGGAGCTTGATTTTTGCTAAAAATTTTTGCTAAAAGTTTCTTAAAAGCTCTTACACTACAAGTTAGTCAAAATGCTTTTCCATCACCCTGATTTTTCTACTCTTATAAACAAAAAATCAAATTTGAAAGTGATTGAATCACAGATTCCATGGCTTGTCCAGACGAGTAACCATTTTACATGTAGAGTAGTCTATTAAGTAACAACACTTAATAAGTCAACAGATTGTGTAATTAGTCATTCCAACATTGTAAATCTTTCTTACACGAAGTAAAATAGTTACAATCAGACATTCCAGCCTTAAATCTAAACAAAATCAGCATCCCATTACAGCACAGTTGAAAATATCTCAAGATTGCATAATGACAATAGTCTTCCACTCAGGTTGTCATCCGTTTCCCATGCCTGTAAAAATCAGACAAATAAAAGATGGAGTTAAGTATGAAATAGATAAATAAACAGACTGAAAATATGCTCCTTGTAAATGTCTCAACCTTTCATCTGAAAGAGAGGAAACCAAACTGATCTGAAGAGAAGCAAAACTGATCTGATTCTTTATTGTAAGAAAATCAAGCATGCTGCCATAAAGTCCCAAAACCAACAAAAGCATCAATCAAACATGTTGCCATAAACTGATCTGATTCTCTAATCACGGTTGATACACATAGGAAATGCACTAAACTAAATAACAAACACCTTAATACAAGAAATGTAACTAAACCAATCAAACATACAAACAAATAAAATAGATATACCAACCATAGATAATTACAACATCTTAGCGCATGTTATTAGAACCTGTAACAATAAAGATAATTTATTAATTTCATTATCTCAATAAACAATAAAACCACTATAATTTAACAAATTAAAACTTTGATAGTACCGGCTATAGATCCCAAATCCGGTTCATATGTATCGTCAAGACTGATATGATTATTATCTTCAATTGATATGATAATTGACATATTGTCATGTACAAAAGATAATAAAATAAGTTTGTTTGTAAGAAAAAATATAATAAAAATAAAAAATTGAATCGACACATACCCTCGTTGCAAATTGGGGCAGTTACGCTTGTCATGTGACACTCCTCAATGTCCGCATCCACGACAAAGCCTAGAATTTGATGTTGATTTCTCCTTTGACGATTTTAATCTCTTCCCACATCCCTTAGTTTGTACTACAGAAGGATCAATAAAACCAAGTGTCTCATCGATGGATTTTTTCTTTGACTTCTATCACTACATGTTGTATTAATGGACATCTCTTGAATTTTGTTGTAGATACAATCAAATTGTTTTTCCGAGAAGGTTGTCCTCTCATTACTCAAAGATGCATCATCAACTAACACTGAACCTTTATAGGATAACCTCGAGTGTCTCGACATCAAATATCTTTCTGAATCTGGATCATCAATGACATTTTGCTCTCCTAAAGCATATATTGCTCCAACTTTTACATATCGCGTCCATTGTTTGAGTATATACATATCAGGCAAATGAAACACTTGGTAGATATATAAAAAAGCTAACATATGTCTACATGGAATGTCCTCAAACTCAAATTTTATGCAACTACACGATATGTAATCCCTTTGTTTGTCATGCGTGAGCACTCTTGATTTTGAGGAAGCGGAACTTTGAAATTTCATCACGTGGTAAACTATTGAGGCAACTCCTGTTCATGTCTGTTGCACATAATAACTATGACTCTCGATAATTTCACTTTGAAACTCCAGCCATTTCTTTTTTGTGTACAGCTTAACCATTTGACTTTCCATTGGCCAGGTTGTATTAACTTTGGGATTCTCATTCATATCAATATGGTCCGCAACTAACTCATTGTGTCTTTGGTGTCTCAGTGCTCTATTAAAACGTGTGATAAAATCCATTAATGAGTTCTTATTTGAGACATATTTCTTGAAAAATGCATGTGACCCTTCAGATCTTTGACTACTTGACATTCCTGCAGAAAATGCATGACTAAAATATGATGGCACCCATCTGTGTCGTAATTCATATATCAAGGACAACCAATCATTTTTCTCTAAGTTAGCTTCCTTGATAGTCTCTTCCCATGACTTCTCAAAATTATCAGGTGTTGTAGAATTTGCAATGACGTTCTTTATGCTGTGATAATGGTTTCGAAAAGTCAAAGGGTCTAATTTTTCTAGGAATTTATTCAATATGTGCCACAAACAATATCAATGCACTGTTTGAGGCAAAACTTATGCAATAGCTTTTGCCATTGCAGGATCTTGATCAGTGATGATAATGTTTGGTGCACATTTAGGCATGACTTCTAAAAACTTTGTAAGCAACCAAACAAAAGACTCAGTTTTCTCATCACTAAGAAACCCGCAACCAAAAAGAATTGTCTGATGATGATGATTAACTCCTACAAATGGTGCCAAAATCAAACCATATTTGTTGGTGTTATAAGTTGTATCAAATACAATAGCATCACCAAATACACTATATGCCCTTCTCGATATATGATCAACCCAAAAGCACCTACTAAATCTGTTATCTGAATCAGTCTTGTAGGTAAAGAAAAAAGCTAAATTCTTCTCTTGCTTAAATGTAAAAAACTCGATAAGTGTTTCAGCATCAATACCCTTTTGTTCATCCCTTAGATTTCCCTCAAAATTTCTAATATCAGTTTCTGTACAATATACTCATTCAGGGCCTCCATACTCTATCTCTAATAAATGTATTTGTTGATAAGTTGGTACATTGACCTCTGAAAATTATTTTGTCAATGTTTTTTTTTACTGTCGAAACACTATGATGTGAGCGTAGCAAATGCATCTTTGATGGAGTCGAGAGCGGATGATTATGAGCTTCTATAAAGTTATAGATAACTCAATCCAGTCCCATCTATTTCTTGACAAATGCAATATTTGCCTTACAACCCGTTCTAACTGTGCCACGTGCTCTTTCTCTTATTTGTTGATCAGGGTTTGGATGTTTATTGTGTTGCATTAGATCTGTATGTCCTTCTTTAAAGCATACAATTTGTTTCCATGTCACTTCATTTGTCATTTTGTTTTTCCTGTTCGTGCTATTCCTTGAACTAAAACCGGCTTCTCGTGCATATTGGTTATAGAACGAATATGCATCCTCTAGAGATGAGAATTCCATTCCAATTTTTGGCTTTAGATCATCTGCAACTTGGGAAATGAATTCCTGATCATCAATTCTATTTTCTTCTATTTCTGGACGCCCTCACATTTTATTTGACAATAGATAAATAAATAAAAACTATTTCAATTAACAGAATAAAACTAAAGTGATTCTGATATAGATACAACATCAAATCATAGACATGATATAAATAAAAACTGTTCCAATTAACAGAAGAAAACAAAAGTGATTTTGATATAGATGCATCAAATCCTAACAGAACATCATCTAAGTTAAACATGAAATTGAATGTCAAGAAAACAACTATGAGTTAAATGTAGCACTGTTTAGGTTTCTATTACTTAAATCTCAAGTTAAACACCTAGTATTGTTTCCATAGAACACCATAGCACTGTTAAGCACTGTTTCAATTTCCATAGTACATTCTCATATAAACAAGGAGATATGTATATTGGAGCAGAAAAAAGATTATAATGGAACCACTAGTTGTAACAACTATTATAATCATCATTATTGTAATTGCAATTGACACCAGGTAAATCAACAATAATGGAACCAGTAGTTCCAAAAACTCAACTATTAGCTTTGACTATATTGATTGTATCCCACCATTAACCTCTATGAAAGGTAATTATTGTATATCACATCCTTTTAAATTTAGAGACTCTCCAAGAGTGGACCAAAGACTGCATAATGATTGAATTATAGAATACAAATTTAAATATATACTAACCGTAGTCTTAAATACATTTGACAGCGAGTAAAGAAACTTAGTAGTTCAAAAATGTTAGGAAATACTACAGGTAATTGGTGTTAGGTATGTATAGCACATACAGTCAAAATAAATGAGGAAGAAAATGACAAATAAATTAAGGCCCTAGTAGTTGAAAATAAATGATGAAGAAACCTAGTAGTTCACCTCTAAGGCCCTCAATGTTGCTATTGTTGATTGAAGAAAGTGACAAATGCAACAACCTGCAATTAAGAGAAAAAAAATTATGTTTTAAGCTAATATAGAAATTAGCAATAAAAATTTTTTTATGGAAGCAAGGACCTATTCAATTTTTTCAGAGCATGCCTGAAATAAAAGGAATCACGAATTGGAATCAAGTTATAGATGTATTTCTTTTTGGCAGATAACCATTACATGATGAGAATTCCATATTCCAAAAGATCGAAAGGTACTGGACTTCACAATTTCAATCGCATTTGCTTCCAAAACCAATGCATTTATCCTCGATTTAAATAACGCGTGCAAGCAAGCGAAAAAAAATCAGGGACAATTTTGGTCAATATGGAAATATTTTCTGATGAAATGAGAATTGTTTTCATATAATAGTTGTCACCTTGTATTGCTTCTGCTAGGGCTCAGAGGAGAGGACATGTCGCTGAAGAGAGGCCAAGCTCGACGCTTCTACTAGGGATTGCGGCAGAAGAGAACCTGTCGCCGAAGAGAGGGAGAGCTCGGTGCTTCTGTTAAGGCTCGTGGCAAGAGGGGACTCGCGACGGCAGAAGGGGGAGAGGACCTGTCGCCGAAGAGAGGCCAAGCTCGGCGCTTCTGCTAGGGATCGCGACAGAAGAGAACCTGTCATCGAAGAGAGGGAGTGCTCGGCGCTTCTGGTAGGGCTTGCGACAAGAGGGGACTCGCGCCGGCAGGAGGGGGAGAGGACCTGTCGCCGAAGAGAGGCCAAGACTCGGCGCTTCTGCTAGGGATCGCGATAGAAGAGAACCCGCTTCTGCTAGGGCTCGCGGCAAGAGGGGACCCGCGACGACAAGAGGGGGAGAGGTCGGGGGTGAACTTCGCGGTGGCAGGAGGGGGAGAGGTCGGGGGTGAATGTTGCGGCGGCAGGAGGAGACTCGCGGAGTCGCGACAGCTAGGGTTGCAGCGCGTTTTGTTTCCCCTCCTTACGCAACGACTCACTTGTATTTGCCTTGAATGACGTGGTAGCGCCACGACAACTTCACTGCATGATATATATATATATATATATATATATCACTTATGATCCAATTTAAATTTAGTTGAATTAGAAATTTTTGTTTCCTCACAATGACATGTTCCTTTTACTTTGCGAATTTGCGAATTAGTGATGAAGAATAGAAATGATATTTAAAATTGACTTAACTTGAACAAATTAATAATAAAGAATATACTTTCAAATTTATTTTGTTGTCGTAGTGTCTACAATGTGTAGTTGCTTGCGGTACAAGTCAAACAATCTTTTCTTATAATGTGAATAATCTTTTTTAGATAAATTTTAATTTATTTTATTATATAATTTACATAAAATTTTTAAAATATCATTTCCTACATTTCATTTAATGATAAATAATTTTGTTTTAAATTATAATTCTCTCACATCCTAATGTATTATATGTGATTTTAAATGATATATTTAATAGAAGTTAATGCTTTTAAATGCACTATACACAAGTTTTTCAAGAGTAAATAGGAGGAAATAAAAGTTTTTGAAGTACACTTCCATAAAAAAAACAAAACTAACACCTACCTCTTTTACATGGAAAGGAAAAGAAATTCATATATAACTTCAAATATAATATCAAATTTAAAGTTAGAGAGAAAATTATTAAATATTGAAAAATTTAGAAAATTAAAAGATACATTGAATGAGATAAAATAATAATTTTATTCTCTACAAATTAGCGATAAAAAGTAAATATGATATATAAAGTTATAGTATTTATAGGTTTCTTGGCTCAAACACTTCCAAGATATATTAACTCTTGAATAAATTAATTATGAAAAATAAATATTTAAATTTCTATTATTATTATTATTATTATTATTTCTATTTAGTATTATAGTTCATATATGTTTGATATAAGCCAAATAATTTTTTTTACCATTTGATTATTGTTTTTGATAAATTTTATTTTATTTTAATTATATAATTTTTTAGCCGTTATTATTTTATATACATAGTTTTAGTAATTTTATTTCTAATTGTGTATATATAATATATTTGTAATTAATCATATTCTAAATTCAGTTTGTAATGTAATTAAATTTGTAATATAATATAATTAATATTATATTATTATGTTTGGTGAAAAAATTATATATTATATATATAAGCTTTAATTACATATGAAAAATATAATTCATATTATTATAAAATAATAAAATTATCCCGTGATGTGTGGGTGATAGTCGATGGTATAGGCCGGCAGCTCCCCTAGGTCGGATTCTCTGAACCGCTTTTATGATTTAGAGAATACTCTCTTTACATGTATTAGTGGGGATACATGGTGCCCATTTATAAAATAGATGGGGATCATGCATCCCCATCAATGTATTAGAAAGGAGTATTCTTTGGACCGTAAAGAGCATCCACATTAGTTACCCTATCCAAAAATTTTATCTTAAATTTTGGATAAGATAGCTAATAAATCTTTGCATCAGTTGCCCTATTCATTCCCCCCTAAATTTAGATATGATGAATAGTGATTCTCTAAATTTAGAGAATGAAACATCTACCCTAAAAATAAAATAAAATTTCTTTTTAATCTCTCTCCTTCCACTCAATATTTCCAATATCTTTCCTTCCACTCATTCCATAAATATAATAATAAAAAATAGAAGAAAGAGAAGAAAATAATAAAAAATTAAGGATAATGGAAATTTTAGAGTAGTTGATGTAATATATTGTGAAAAATAATTATCTAAATTTAATAAAATGAGTCATTTATTCTAAATTTTAAATATAGTAATAGAAAAACTGACGTGGATGTTTTAAAAAGTGATTTAGAGATCTCCTCTCCAGCTCCCTACGACTGGCAATTAATTGGTAAAAAAAATAAATTAAGAATATATTTAACATATTAAATCGTCTATGAGTCGTAATGTTCTAGCAGCGATTTGGAAATTAAGAAAAATAGTAGTGCACTCTGTGAAATTTGCTAATCTGAGTCATCTGACCGCGAAGACCTAAACCCTCGACCAAGTGTACAAAACCCTAGCAGCGTCGCCGCCTTCAATCATCTGAGCTCGCTAGTTGGAAAATATGATTACGGCGAAGTGCTCCGTCCGACAACTCTTTCTTCGGTCGGCTGCGGCGACCAAGATGAGATTCTGTGCTGCGGCCGCTGCGACATCTTTGCCGGCCGACGCGGCTGTAGCTATGGCGGTCGGGACTAAAGAAAAGGGTCCGAGCGTACTGTACAACCGTCTATCGTCTCTGGGGAGATCTCCCGAGGAGAGTGTCACGATGACGCTGGACAAGTGGGTGAATGAAGGGAGGCCTGTGCGCGCGGCTGCGCTGATTAGGTACGTTAAGGAATTCCGCAGGTACCGGCGCCACGCGCACGCCCTTGAGGTAACAAAAGCTCCTTATTTTTTTGCTATTCCCTTTCAGCTTCATGCATGCATCTTACCTGAGTAAAGGATGGTGTGTTTTGATTATTTTTTACTTCTCCAGGCTATGTACAGTATAAGTTTAGCGTTCCCAAACACCATTACTGGCCCATGTAACATTGATTCCGAAACTAAAGGCTGTAGAAAGATTGACCCATCTTTTTTTCGTTTATGTGGGTGTGAGTTGATTGATTATAGTTGGAAAATTGAAGTGAAGAAAACTTGTGTTGATGTGGGCGGTGTAGATACCATAGTTTAGGGGTCGCGTGAGTGATGTTCAAAATGCTAAAAGTTTCAACAAAACACAAACCCCCCATGGAGGGATAAAATCCATGTAGCTGACCTGGAAGAGCACGGAGGGAAGTAACATGGACTTGAATAGAAGTCTTGCAGATAAATAACAGATGTGTCACATAAGATGTACGAGTTGGAGATCAATATTATTCTATGTTAATCTAATTCATCTTCAAGTGATTACAATGGAGAGCAGTTGAAAAATTAAATAAATAACAAGAGAAAGAGAAGACAATGGAAATAGTTATGTTCAGGAGAATAAAAACTTTCTCTCTAAAATGATCAGAGAAGTTATAATTTATTTGAAATTCTTAGGGAGGGGATGCAACCTTCTATGTTCAGTAGAGCATTCTAAGGATGAAACGGTCTTGAAATGAGACATAGGGAACCCATGTGATATAAATTTGACATCCTAATTACTTCTTGGTGGATCATCTGCCCTGTTAGTTTTTTGTTCCTTATTTAGTTTTGCCCCATTATTGAATGCTTAGAAGTAATTTTGTATAATTAAAAGTAAAGTTTGGTAAGTTGGTATGAAACTGCCACTTGTTGGTGACCAAAAATGTGAGTTTGATTTTGGTCCTTTGCTCGAGTGTTTAAAATAATTTTGTATTTTTTTTGTAAGTTGGTATGAAATTGCCATTTGTTGACGACTAAAAAGCACTAATTCTTTCATAAAGATAAAGATCAAATACATGATTAATGTTGTCTATTTCAGTTCCTGTTTGTTGGGTTCATTATTTATTATTCATTTGTTTTAATTTCCTCATGGAATTTTTAATGTCATTCATGTTTTATTTTTTTTACAGATCATGGAGTGGATGGAAAACACTAAACATACAAAAATGACTCACGACATTCATGCAATGCGCCTAGGCCTCATTGCTAAAGTCAGGGGTATCGAAGCAGCAGAGAAATACTTTTCCGACTTGCCTGAACCAGCCAAAAATAGGCACTCGTATGGAGCCCTTTTGGGTAGTTATTGCTCAGAGAAAAATAAGAATGTTGATAAAGCTATTTCTCTTTACAATGAAATGAAGAACCAGAACATAGCCTCGAATACTGAGGTTCATTTCAACTTAATGTCCCTTTATATGAGGCTGGGCCAGCATGAGAAGGTTCTCACCCAGTACCAAGAGATGAAGTTAGATAACATAGTTCCAGATACGATTACTTGCTGCATCCTGATGAACTGCTATGCCTCATTGAATGACATTGAATCAGTAGAGCGAGTTATAAAAGAAGCAGAGGAGGATAAACAAATTAAGTTGAGATGGTCCGCATACAGTACCTTAGCTTCCATTTATTGCTCAGCTGGTCTAATCACGAAAGCTGAGTCTGCTCTCAAGAAGTCTGAAAAGCTTATAGATGGTCGAGATCGTCAGCCTTATCATTTTTTAATCAATTTATATTCAAGGATTCACAATTTCGAGGAGGTGAAAAGAATATGGAATTCCTATAAGACTGTCTTTCAAAAACCTACCAATATTAGCTATCTCACTATGCTGCGGTCCCTGGATAGACTTGATGATATCAATGGGCAGCAAGATTTGTATGAAGAATGGGAATCTGTTTGCATGAGCTTTGATGTGCGGTTGACAAATGTGATGATAGGTTCGTATTTGAGAAAGAATATGATTCAACAAGCGCAGCGGGTTTGGGAGAAAGCTTCAGAAAGGGGCGCTGTTCCTGATTTCAAGACTTGTGATATGTTCTTAGATTACTACTTGAAGAACAATGACATTGATTCTGCTCTAATGTGGTTAGAAACAAGAATTTCAAGGATGAAACGGAATGAGTGGAAGTTAAGTCAAGACCAAGTGAACACTTTCCTGAAAGCCTTTGAAGACGCAAAGGATGTTAAAGGGCAAGAGAGGTTCTGCCAGTGCTTGAGACGGCTCGGGCATCTTGATTTAAATGCATGTGAAAAGCTCCTTCTAACCTATTTGGCTGCAGATGCAACGGATCCTACACTTCGCCAAAGGATTAAAGATGATAAGATACAACTGAACTCCCAAACTAACAAATTGCTTGATATGGTCTGTGGAGCTAATGAATAGTTATCCTTTCTATAGCATATGTTATTGCTCTCCCCTATATGGATAAGATTTAGTCAAACACAGGTTGCAATCTTGTTTGGCGGATTTAATATTCCATGGATATTGCGTTTCATTTTGAGTTATTGGAAGTCATCAGCTGTTTTAATTTGATGGATGAATCATGCTTGTTGATCCTTCATATTTCAAATGGTATGCATATTTTTTTTCATAGAAATGGCATGCTCAAGATTTCCAAAGCTTTCTTCTACGTCCATTTGATCAAAATGATGAGAATATCTTATTTAGATAAAAGACCCAGAGGAAATAAAAGAATGAAGGCAGAAAGTTAAAAGTGCTTTTTTTTTGTTTTTAATCTAGGTGTCCCTTCTTTTTATTCATACCATCAAAAGATACTCTTTAAAAATATTGATTTCACTCATAATTTAATCTTAAAAAAACTTCTTGTGTTTTATTTTATTATAATTTTGATCCAAAACGGAAGTAAAACTGCAAATTCAAAAGTCCAAGGATCATTTTAAAATATGATTAAACTTAGGGGTCAAAGAATATTATAAAAAAATCCTAGCATGAACTTTAATTCAATTAAAAAATCTAAATTCAAAAAATATTTTTTTTATAATTTCTTATTTTTATCTTAAAATATTTCATTATACTATCATTCTATTATTGAGTTACATAAAACATCCCAATTTTTAAATAATATTTAATTTAATCTAAAATATTTCTAAATTTTAAATAGACAACTCAAATCCAAATTTAAAAATCTTTAATCTTAATCAATATTTTTCGAATTGATTCATGTCAAATTTATTTTTGATACTCTAATTAAACTATTAGTATACACCGGAAAACTCTTTTTGATGTGAGAGTGTTAATGACTTTTCCTAACTCGATGCAACTTGAACTCAATCTGAACTTAAAAATTTTTAATTCTAACTTGATATTTTTTTAATATTCCTAATTAAATTCTTAGAGTACCTTGAAAAAACCTTTTTAATGTAAGAGTGTTAATGGCTCTAGTACGGATCCATGAATTTAAGAATGAAAGAATGATTTTTACACGAAATAAATAAGGGATCTTTATTTCCATCAATAGAATCCATAATATTAAGGATTTCATCATCAATAGAGAAAAAAAAAAAAAATGACCGCCGATTCTTCCACTGGATCCGCTCTATGGCTCTGCCAACTTGTCTAGTATTATTTATTTTATTTTTAAAAAATATTTTTTAAAGGCACACATGGAAATGATTAGTGTGTTGAACAAAGCCGACTCGATCCCGATTAACGACGGGTCGGGTGGGCAGCTGCTTCGTCCACAGTTCAACGAGTTAGGGTTTAACTCGAAAAGCCAGCAAACCAAATAATAAGTTGAACGATCCCTCGGCACTTCATTGGATCTGATCTGCCAATGCCCAACTCGAGAGGGATGGGAATCGGCGGTCTCGTCCTCGTCGGCCTTCTTTTCGCCGTCCTTCCCCTACCATCTGCGGCAGATGAGATTCATGGCTGCGGCGGGTTCGTAGAGGTTAGGATCGGGATCCACCGTGAGATCGATGAATTCGATGCGTTCCAACGGATTATTTGCTCTTTATCCTTTTAGTTCATTGTCTTAGTTGTTGAAGTTGCTTCCTCGTCTTCTGAGAAACTACCTGGTTGTTACAGGCGAGCTCGTCGTTGATCAAATCAAGGAAGGCTTCGGACACGAAGTTGGATTATTCACAGATAAGGGTGAGGCTCTTACGGGATTGTTTGCTATGTCTGTCTTCGTTTGTGTGATGCATTAATATAAAGATATCTTGGTCCTCAAAATTCTTTGTAGGTAGCACGTTTGCCACAGAAACACTTTTTTTTTAATAATTGAAACCGATTACATAAGGCTTCAATCATTGTCCATTTTGGTGGTTGCTTCTTTACGTGATTCGTTTTTTTTCTTCAATTTTTATTGACTGTTTTGGCGGACCATTGATGTCTTCCTTGTAGTAAATTATTGTTGCATTATGTTTCTACTGTTTATATTGAACCCGACTAATTCCAAATTTTTTATTTAGGTTGAACTTTGCACACTTGATGGGTTGGTAAAGGAGTGGACTCAGTGTGCGCCAAATGGTTACTACTTTATCCCAGTTTATGACAAGGTGTTGTGTACTTGAATTTATTTTTATCCTTGTGTATACACATGCTAAATTTTGCATATTTGATATATCATTATTGTAAATTCATTATATAAATAAGGATAAATGACAAACATTATCTTTTTTCTTAGATTTCATTAGCAATAACATTATCAAGAATTGTGTTTTCTTGTGTTTAGAGAATCTATAAAATGCTTTCTTGAGATTCATTTTAGGTGTTGATATGGTTAATATTTGAGCTTCTTGATGTGGTGGGACTTTTCTTCTTTCATTGTAAACTCTGGTTCTGAGATAGCAAATGCTCTTTATGTAGACATAGTACAGATAGCTTCACAAAAAAAGATAACATTTTTTAGGTGCTATCATTTGGAGCTTGATCATTCTCATCTCTTGAGTATTTTGCAACATAACATTGGCTTACTCCATTACCCATACCACGTGTATCTTAAGAAGATGTGAGTTTGAAATTTTCTCTTGGATTTCCTAAGTTGCCACACGGCCATGATTTCATTTTAGTTGTCATTAATTCATCCAAAAATGATTCACTTTATTCTTTTAGGCAAAGCCAATTCTCCCTCATATACACTTTGCTATTAATTATGGTATTTAATAGAGATGTGAATTTTGTTATCTATTTTTGTAAGATTTTGTGGGAATTATTTGACTTAAAACATAAGTATTGAACTCTCCCTGCCAAACAGACGACCAAACTAAAGTGCTCAGTTTCTCTTTTAGAAACTTTCTTAGACAATTTGCTGGGTCTAAACGCAACATTATTGGGATTTGATCTTAAACATCTAATTAAGGGTTTTCTGACTTAAAAAGGTTTTCTAATCTCTCCCTTTAAAATTGTGTTTGGTTTAAACATTATAGATTACACTCTTTTCAATTTGGCAGAAAAGTAATTGTATGTTATGAATTGTATAAGCTTCCTGTTGATGCACATGGAAAGTGCTGAGAATTTCAAGTTGGTAATTATGTTGTGGTATGTCTTCCCCTTAGATATTTTGATAGAACACATGATAGATTCATGTAATTTACTTGGCAATCTTGTTCGCTAGCATGCCTTAGAAAGTGACCTAATGAGAGAGAATACAATTATTAGCAAAAGCTATATTATTAGTATAATGTCTAGATCGCAGGGCCTTCTACTTATGTTGAATTGTTGTCATCATTATATGATATTAAACTGTCTATTTGTAGTGTTAGCACCTATTTCTTATTGACAAAATAAATTAGTATATGCTTCAATACTAGTATACTACAGTGTTAGATGTATGAGTTGCATTATTTGATTTATTCAATTCATTATTAATACTTATTTATAATTAATAATAATTATTATTAAAAATATCATATTTATAAACTTATCAATATACTTTTTAATAAATAAGAATCTTGTATTTATCTTAACATTTAATCATAATAAATTATTGATATAAGTAGCATTATATACTACCATATAAAATGGGGTGAATTATTAATATACGGAATTATTAAAATATTCAATTATTTATAATAAACTTCTACCTCATTGCCCCTGTCCCATGTCTTTTTCCTCATCTTAAGAGTTCACTTTAGTTGCTTCCATCCACTTGGAGTTCTTGTCCCTACTCTTGGTCCATAGCGTGGGTTTGCCTCCACTGCACATGTCTTAAGAATTGGCTTAATAATTTAATATGAATTTGGCTTAAGAATTGAGTTTGAGTATGTAACTCAAGTTGAATCACAAATTTTCTAGGAATAACATGATTTTTCGTTGTTATGCAAATTTACATGATTATAAGCAAAGCATGATCATGATCATTGATCAATTTCTTCAGTTGTGCAATCATGACTTTATGTAAATGCATAATTGTGCACCCATCAGATTAAATAGACCTAATCATGAACATACAATCTCTTTCTTAAAGTAAACATTACCCAAAAACTAGGGTTAGTCATGTTATCTATAGTTGATACCTGCTTTTTGAACAATTTAGCATTAAAGTAATGCCAACACTCTACTTGTTTAATTTCTTTCAAATCATAGTTGATTTCATTTGATTTTTATTTTCCTTCCAATCAATGGTAGTATAATCCCTCACAAAGGGTAATTGATTTCTTAGGTAAACTTGTATCTAGATTCAATAGTTTGTCCTTGCTAATGAACATGGAAATTCTTCAAGTTCCCGCAAGATGGAAAATTTTTTTAGCATCTTAACTTTTTGGAAAGGACTTGTTGAAGATGGGAGTGTTGGAAATTTGGACTGATTTTTTGAGTCTGTTAGCACACTGTTAGCATTACATTCAATTGTTCACATTGTATAGGCGGAGCAAGCATAAAGGTCTTGAAGATGTATTTAAGAAAGTGTTTTGGCTTATATATACAAGGACATAATCTCCTTTATTGTACTCTTCTGGTTTACAAGATACATCAATTTTATTGTTTATAATGTTCATCTCTTATGCAATTTTTCTCCTATGACCAGCACACGTCTCTTGTTTACACTCAAGAAACCTCTCAGTTTGATGGCAAGTAATCAAAGTAATTACATCAGTAGGTCAACCAGTTTGAGAAGCATAAGAAAATTTGTTATTAGAATGTGCACATCACCAATTGCTGTCTTAATAGAATTATTATAAGCACATTTGTCAATTGGCAAAAGTGGGTCTGACATTCTGAGTCATCATTATACTTCATCTAGTTCAATTTATTTATTTTTAGTTTATTTGGAAATGTGAAGGATTCAAAGAGATTTGTTTGGTTTATGATTAATGACACGCTGAATATCTCTTAAAGGAGCCATTTCATCATGAATTCTTCTTAAATTATATTTTAGGGCTCACTTAAAAGTTTTTGGTTTCAGGATAAGGTCACTAAATGAACTAAGAATTTTAACTGTTATCTCTTAGCATGCTAAGGCTAACATCATCCTTGAATCTTTCAATATCATTTACATCTTAAGCTGAGTCTAAGTAGTGAGGCTAGGGGTTTGTTTTGTTGCTTGGGTCTTTGGTTTTATTTTGTGTGTGCTAGAATTTCCAAGATCAAGTTTAATGATTCCCTCTCTCTGGGTGATGGTGTATTCATTTTCTCCCATTGTGTCTGAATGAGAGTTCATAGTGTCATACAAACAAAATCAGCCAAGAATGATATGAACATTCTTGAGAGATTTTCTCACCTTATGTTGTCACTGTAGTCTTTAATTTAGATCAATGCCAAAAATCTCTCTATGTTGAAAAAGTGTTTGATGACTTTAATCCACCAAATACCTTATTTGGAAATTGTTAAATGGCTTGGCATGGATATTCCATGAAAGCCAAATGTAAAACATTGTCTATTAGTAATGTGTTTTGAATCTGTGTTATTGTTGCATGACATTTAGTTTCTCATATGCCATTGTAACAGGGGTCATTTCTTCTCCGAGTAAAGGGACCTGATGGATGGTCATTGAAACCTGACAATGTGAGTCGGGAAGCAGTCTAGTATCTCTATGACAATAATTTCTATTAGATAGATCTATATCTGCACCATTGAAGGTATTTTTACCTTCTTATCCAACTATGTTATTGACTATAGATTCTTGGTGACCACTCTACAGGTTCCTGTCACAGTTAACCAAGATGGCTGTAACTCAAATATAGATATCAATTTCATTTTCACAGGGTATGTCTTATGCAGACAATTCCCATTTCCATTTTTTATTCAAAAATTTTGTGGCCAGATGATAAATACGCCCACGTAACTTTCCCACCTGTAGGTTTTCACTATCAGGAAGGGTTAAAGGCGCTGTCGGTGGTGAAAGCTGTTCTATGAAAGATGGTGGACCATCTGATATAAAAGTCGACCTCTTATCATTATCAGATGAATCTATTGCTTCTTCTTTGACATCAGAATCAGGACTTTATTCATTTACCAATATCCTTCCAGGTTTGAGATGCTTTTCCAGCATCTATATTTGTTAGACAAATCTATCTTAAATTAACCATGGTACATCAGGGTTCTTCCAGTTGCAAGTCAGAGGCCAGAACAGTGCAATTATGTATTCCTCCATTATATACATTACTATTAGTATTTACTGCCATCTTGTAGTACATGAACTTTATAGTTATAATGCTCTATCATAGAGGGTCATAATTGAAGCTGTGGGGATGTATTTAGTCTCTATTCTACATCTGAATAACATTTGTATTGTATATGAAGATAGACTCAGACTTGATTGCATGCGTTGTTCTCACAGCCAGAGAAAAGAATGTGCCATTCTTAAAACTAAAATTTTCATCTCTAACTCTATTTCCTATTTTGTGTACTAAAGACAGTTTCAAGAATTATTTCTAGTCTGACTAGACCTTTCAATGTTAAACCATAATCTCTGTCCAAATATGTCAAGTCCAATTGCATAGTACGCTGCAAATCTGTTTTTAAGGTTCAAAATTCTGAATGTCTATTAGACAAGTAGTTTAGTCCCATGTGTGCTTATTTATCAAGACAGTGCAAAAGCCAAAATTTTCGATTGTCTTTGACTGCAGCTCCAATGAAATTGCTTTCTAAAGTCTTTATAACTTCTTTGCAAGTACTGCACCCCTTCCAGGTAATAAAAAGGAAGCAGTTTTTATTACAAAAAGAAAAGCTCAAAATTCGAAGAACAGGGTTTAGGGTTTACCCTTGCTTGTGGAAGAGTTTTAGAATTAATAATTTAATGCCACATGGCTCGTTTGGCCATTAGATCACATACATGTGCAATGTTCTCGTTTCCATTGAATATTAGTTTTCTATGTTCTCCAGCTGTTTTTAATAGAGAATCTTCTAGCTTTATAAAAGACTTGTCTAATAATGGAAAACAAACACATAAGGGCCTTGAACATTCAGAGGCTGTATGGGCCACAAGAATTGCATTTTGGCCTTAAAGTGGGCATGTGAATTATAAGATTTTGGTAAATTTCACAAATGGCGCCTCTAGGTTTCAGTTTTCCCCACAAGGCTCCCCTAACTTTGTTTTGACTAAAGGGCTCCCTTTTCTCTCCTTTCTGTTTATTTGTTAAATATCCTCATTAAGTGGTGTATTGATTAAGTATTTTTTATAGCCAAGTTAACTCCAAATGCAAGAAAAAAGACCTTTATTTGTATTTATGAAAATATGAGAAATTCAAATATGGTCTTATTATTTTGATTTCAAAGTGATTTGGTTCATCTGCTATTTGGTCAAAATTGCTAGCTATTTTGCTAGATGAACCAAAATATTTCAAAATAAAACAATAAGATTTGATTTGATTTGATTTTGTCACTCTTGTAGGATGCAAATATCGGTCTTATTTTTAGATTTTGTAATGTCTTAGTCAATCTAGCAGTTTTGATGGATTTGAATTCCTCATGCTTCGAGAAACAGAAATATGTTGCTTTGGGCTATCAGCTTGACTGCTGTCTGCTTGAATGTGACTGCACTACTTGCTGCTGGCGACAATGTGTTTAGCTTTTTGCCCTTTATTTCAGACTGTGTCTTGTGTGACCTTGTGTCGCTTGGGGCTCTCTGCTTTGTTGCTTCCCTTTCCATGTTCAGTAAAGTTTTGGTTTTAATTGCTCCTGAAACATTTTGCTAATCTCTGGTGAGTGTGGGTGGGTGGTGATCATTTGGCTGAATGTTTGGGGTGGTATGTGAGTGCTTGTGTACTCCTAAGTCTTGATGGGCACCTTGCCATTATGCGACCAATTGATGCCATTGGCATATTTCATCTTTTGCCTCCTCATTTGATGTTTTAGGGCGGGGTGGGTGTTGCACATTCTTGGTTCCCAAGGGAAATTGCCATGCGATATTTGGAGTGAAAATGCGTTTGATCCATGTATTTTCATGGATGTTATTCTTGCATCATTTCTTTCGGGTGCTCTAACCATGTAGTTTGTTCTTCTTTTAACATTTAAATTGATACTAATTGATGGGGGTATATAGGAAAGAAAAAGAATGTGAGGGAAGGGACACCCTTTGGTTAAATACAAAATGTGGGGTGCCCTGCAAAGAAAAAAACTAAATCAGAGGCATTTTTTGGGAAATCGGCCAAGTTTCTTCAGTGAACTTTTATATGGAATCGTGATGATTGTCTGTACAGTTAAGCTGTATGGGATCTATGGGTGCTTGATTTGCCTTTTTTAACCGTCACTAGAACTATAAAAGGATAAATCTTGTGCTGTGAACTTGATTGACATATTATTCAGACTCTTAACTTTTATCTTAAACTACTTACTCTCCTCCTTCCCTTCCAATCTCTCATCTATTCCTCTTTGTTATTTATTCTGATACTCCTATATCTCTATCAAGTTAAATGTTTATGATTATTTCTTTTGGTGATTTTGATTTTATGAAGCAATTAACAAAATGCTGCTTTTTGGCCCTGATAAATTAAAAAAGATGTTGCCTGTTCAGCTGTTTTTCAAACTGACAGATTTCACCATGAAGATATGTTCTTGATAGCTAGCCACGTTTTTTTTTGTGTACTGGACTTGGGTGATGCTTATCATTACCATCATTTGATAATCTAAGGTGGAGGTCCAAGACTCGTAGCAAAAACATTGAACCTTTTTTAAGTGGGTTATAAATAAAGAAAAACATAGCTATGATCATTTTTTATTTTCTTATATGGTGCCACTGTTTCTCATTTCGTTCTAGTATTTATTACTCTTCTATGATTGCTTTCTTATTTATTTTTCTTTTACTTAATTTCTTGCTCAGGAAAGTATAAATTAGGTGCTTCACATCCAAATTTAGAAGTTGAAGTTAGAGGCACGCCAGAGGTATGATATCCTCTAAAGTTTAATCATTCTGCAGATCACAATTTTATGATGATATGGTTGTGGTTATTACTTTATTATAGGTGAATTTAGGCTTTGGAAATGCTGTGGTAGATGATGTCTTCTTGGTACATGGGTATGATCTTCATGGTTTTGTGGTTGCACAGGTATTGAAATTTTGTCCTTTTATTCTCTATAGATGCTGAAGGGGAGCTTGGCGCAACGGTAAAGTTGTTGCCATGTGACCAAAAGGTCACGGGTTCGAATCCTAGAAACAACCTCTTGCAAAAAGCAGGTAAGACTGCATACAATGGATCCTTCCTTGGGACCCCGCATGGCGGGAGCTTCGTGCACCGGGCTGCCTTTTTTTTTTATTCTCTGTAGATGCTAAGATCTTAATTGTCATGAAGTAGTTAAAAAAATTAGTTAATATTTGGTAGGCCCATTTGTCATTGCAGTTTTTATCTTGCTTTATATCCCTTACTGTATGTTATTAAGATTCAATTTTGTACAGAAAATTCTACTAATCTGCTGCAATTTGTATTCTTTAAGTGTTAGTAGCTTCATGACATGGTGATTATGAAATGAATATGATGCTATTCACAACCTGTATTTGTCACATATGTGTGATGGCTACTTGAAGCTCTTTCCTCTATTTACCTCTAATGAAGTCTACATCATTATTAACTAAATTGTACTTTATATTGCCTAAATGATACTTTGCTTATTCATGGCAGGGAAATCCAATTGTGGGTGTTCATATCTTTTTATATTCAGCTGATGTAGTGGACGTGTATTGTCCACAAGGTCCCGGTAATGGACCTGGGCAAGGAACTGCTCTTTGCCATGCCATTTCTGATGCAGAAGGGAAATTTGTCTTCAAATCTTTACCTTGTGGTAACTTTATTGTTTGGTGGATATGATTTATCTATTTTTATCGATTTAGCTTAATAGGACCGGAAATGCTTAGCTTCTGTAGGCAATAATGTATGCATTTCATAATGTATTTATAATGTATTTATTTCATTATAGATCAGCACATGCATTGATAAGGTGCATGTGATGGA